>NW_028274813.1:28598500-28917000 GCF_037043125.1 Eumetopias jubatus | reverse complement strand
GAGAGAATAAAGCTGTGGTGGAGGAAGCCAATGGGCCTTCCCTCCCTCAGGAACCCTCTCCCTGAGGCATTTCTTGGAAAACCAGGATGGAAGGGGTTAAGAACTCCCAGACTCAGTTGGCTCCAAAGCCCGTTGAACCCCATGTTCGAGGGCCTCTCGCCAGGGCCCCTGCAGCTGCTGGAGAGAAAACAGTCTGTCTTACTATTTGAGTGGCTGCAGAATCTTTATAAAAATTTTAAATGTGGTGTCAGTCACCCCACCCATCCTTGCTTCTACTTTCTTTCCCTCACCGTTGGGGAGTACAAAACCCACACCGTTAGACACACAGCTTGAGAATATTTACTCCTAAACACTGTGCCGTGAAAACAGAAGACATGTCTGCTCACATCGATGTCTCCGTCCTGATGGACGTATTTGGTTAGAGGTGCGATTTGCCAGGATTTTGGATAGCACATCCCCAATTCTGGGGCTCGGTGGTCACGTGACCCGTCGGCAATGTCCTTTATGTTCCAGCCTCAGGCTGGCAACTTCGGGTCTGTCACTGATGCTTCAGAAAAGCAAGGAAAAGACCAAGCAAAGCTGAGGACTTTTCACAGTGCTGATTAGGGAAAGCACAAGAAGGTATTTCAATTTTCCTGTGGAAGGTCATGTGGGTCAGTTCATGCCCTGGCGTAGCAACTTGTTATTGCCACCAAATGAGTCGGTGGAAGGGGGAAACGGTTAATCTGAGAGTAACTATGTCAACAGGGCTCTGAATGAAGTGGTGTCATTCCCCTTAGAGAATTGCAGGACATCTCTGCGCGTTAGAGCAGGATAAGCCTCTTCCGTTTAAGCTGTCAGGATATTATTATTGTGATATTAGAATTCATCAAGCTCCCTTCGTCTCTTATTCAGCCTTGCCTCTCTCCACTCCTCCTCACCAGCACCTCCAGGGGACTCGGCTCTGTCAACCCCAGCAGCCTACAATGGACCAGCATCTTCCAGGTCCTTCAGACTGGAAAGCAGTACTCAAGAAAAGGAAAAGGATGTGCCTCTAGCGTCAGACCTGAGGATTAGGGCAGAGTCAAGAGACCACAGAGCAGAAGGGCAGCCCGGCCCGGGGGTGTGGGCCCAGATGGGGGACACACCCAGAAAGCAAGCCAGGAAGCAGGCGCTGAGAGCCACAGACACGTCTGCCATAGTAGGACAGAGCCTTAGGAAAAGAGTGAAAACCAAGTCTATCCCCTGGATTTAACAGTGCAATCTGGTTCCTGGCCAGTCATCTTAATTCGGTAAATCCAAAAGAAAAAAGAAAACAAACTGAACATCTGTTTCCAAAAAGTGGATGTCTCTAAGGTAGCGGTTCACCTGGGAACTTGTTAAAAATGGAAATTCTAGGCCCCTAGAATTTGGTAGGTCCAAACTTCTGAGGGAGGATCCAGCAGGTTCTGTCTTAAGGAACAGGTGATTCTGATGTGCTCAAGCTTGAGAATCACTGCTCTATAGCCACACATGTGTCACACACATTTTCCGTTAATGCTGCGCTTTACATGAATTGACTTATGGAATCTTCACATAACCCTAAGAGATAGATGCATTAATGTTCTGATTTTATATAGATGATACTCGCAGCACAAGGAGGCTAGGTAGCTGTCTCGGGTCATATGTCAGCAAGCAGCTACAGCGGCTCAGGCCCACCAGCTACTACCCTACCCTGGGCACAGAGGCCACACACTGGAGGGAAGTCAAGTCAGAGTGGATAGCAGGCCCCAGGGCTTCTCAAATGTGAGTACTGTGCAAACAAACCATGGAGGCCTCTCACTAAAATTCAGATTAGGATTCATATGTCTGGCTTAGAGCCTAAGAGTCCACATTTCTTACAAGCTCCCCCACTGGGTAGCCAACCGTCTAGGTTTGCCTGGCGCTGAGGGGTTCCCAGGGCACAGGACTTTCAGTCTACAACAGGAATGTCCTGGGCAAACCTGGATGAGTTGGTCACCTGGGTCCCAGCTGACGTTGATGCCGCTGATCACACTTTGAGAAGAAAAAATGCAGACCCTCAAGGTGAGAAGTGTGGATCGTATTCAAGTGTGATGTAAGTTCTGAGAGTGGAATATGGCATAATCTATTTTATATTTTAAAAAGAACTGGGGCACCTGGGTGGCTCAGTTGGTTGAATGTCCGACTCTTGATCTCGGCTTAGGTCTCAATCTCACGGTTGTGAGTTCAAGCCCTGCACTGGGCTCTGCACTGGGTGTGGAGCCTACTTTAAAAAAATGTATGTTTAAGGGCGCCTGGGTGGCTCAGTCGTTAAGTGTCTGCCTTCGGCTCAGGTCATGATCCCAGGGTCCTGGGATGGAGCCCCACATCGGGCTCCCTCCTCGGAGGGAAGCCTGTTCTCCCTCTCCCACTCCCGCTGCTTGTGTTTCCTGCTCTCACTGTGTCTCTCTCCCTGTCAAATAAATAAATAAAATCTTTTAAAAAAACTAAAATTAAAAAAAATGTATGTTTAAATAAAAATAAATAAAAAGACCACTTTGGCTACTCCATGGAGCAAAAACAGGCTGACAGACCAATAAAGAAGTTGCAGTGATTCCAGGCAGGAGCTGGTGGAGGCCAGATGAAGAAAGGAAGACAGATTTGGAGTATATTTTGGAGAGGAAGCTGGTACAGGTGATGAAGGAAAACAAAGCCAAGGATGAATCCTAGGATTTTCACTTTTGGCACAGCATTATTGTTTTTAAAGAACAAGGTCAGAAAGAGATATATATAAGAACTAGAATAGGAAAGACAGCAAGACACAAATGAGAGAAAGATGCAGGGAAATTATTGAACTAAGAGATGTGTAATTTTTTTTCTAAAGTAAGACTCATTTACAAATTAAAATCTCAGGCAGAATTTGTAATGCGGGGGATCACATAACACCACAAACAGCTAAAGTTAGTTTTAAAGATTAAATGTGTCTACTATGGACTAGATTGCATCTCCCGCAAAATGTTATATGTTGAAACCCTACCCCTCAATGTGATGGTGTTTGGACTGGGGGGTCTCTGGGAGGTGATTAGGTTTAGATGAGGTCATGAGGATGGCAGGAATAGTGCCCTCATATGAAAAGACGCCAGAGAGCTTGCTTCTCTCTACCATCATGTACCAAGGAAAAGCCATGCGAGGACACAGCAAGAAGATGGCCATCTCCAACCCAAGAGGACAGTCCTCACCAAACATGGACACAGCCGCACTTTTATATTGGACTTCCAGTCTCCAAGACTGTGAGAAATAAATCGCTATTGTTTAAGCCACTAGTCTGTGGTATTTTGTTAGGCAGTCCAAGATAAGTGCCTGCTGATACATTCGTTTCTTTTGAAAAGCCACTGTGCACCATGATGCACTTCACAACTGGCCTACAGGTAAAAATTAAGAGACACCACTAGGACAAAGAGCCCATCTTTGAGATTAGGATCCATCACTTGGGGTTCCAATGTCCTGACTTAACCGAATGGTGTCCAACTCAAGGACATTCACGTCTCAGCTTCCCAATGTTGATAACCATGTGACTTGGGGCAAGTGACACAACCTTTCTGAGACTCCGTCTCCTCCTCTACAAAATGAAGAGTTCCAGCGTGTACCTATGTGTGCAAAGTGCCTGGCACCTGGTAGGCCTTCTGTCATTTCTCCCCCTCTTTCTTCTCCTATGTAAAATAATTTTATTTCTGGGCGCCTGGGTGGCTCAGTGGGTTAAACGACTGCCTTCAGCTCAGGTCATGATCCCGGAGTCCCGGGATCGAGTCCCGCATCGGGCTTCTTGCTTGGCAGGGAGGCTGCTTCTTCCTCTGACCCTACCCCGTCTTGTGCTCTCTCTCTCTCTCTCTCTCTCTCAAATAAATAAAAAATAAAAATCTTTAAAAAAAATTTATTTCTGATAAAGGTGGGGGTTGGGGGGGATCAAAGGCCTAAATAAGCTTCCCAAGAAGTGACACATGATGGGAGAATTCACATTCACGCTCCATGTCCATGAGTACATCGGTCAGGGTCTGTGTGCCTTGGTGTCCTCTAGGAGACACAGCATCTACCTTACTTACGGGTTTGCTGCGAGGAGTGAATGAGAGAAATGTGGCCTGCCTAGCGCAGTGTCTGTCTGACACATTCAAGGAACGTCAGCAAGTATTACTGTCATTGTCATTACTCAGGATGTGGAACTCTTCAATCCAGAATCTCCTAGGTCATTAGGCCCAAAACATGAGAGAAAGAGAAATGAAAGAGGCTCACAGAAAGGCAAGTCTGGGTGGATGCCCCATCCTGGGGAAATGGGACGGTAATACAGGGATGCTACACGGGTGGGACTCTACTCCACAGCTTCCTCCTGCTGGGTTTCCTGCATCCATCATATTTCCCCAATTAAACCCGTACAGAACGATTGCTGTCCTGCATCTGAGGTTTAGCAAAGGATGCGCCAGGGCCAGGCCAGGCTCTGATAGCTTCGCCTGATGCCAGTAAGACCCCCACAGGCAGTTAGTTTCCCGGGATCACACAGCCACAGACAGGCCCTGACTCAGATTAGCGATCTGTGGTCATAGACATGCTCTGCTGGTCCGAAGGGCACAGAGATGGGCTATCAGCATTTGCAGTGGGCAGGCATGGTGCCAAACACCCACACTATCTCACTGAAGCCTGGAAGCAACCCCACGAGGTCAGTACGGTTACTCTCTCCATCTTACAGATGAGGCAACAAAGGAGCAAGGAAGTGTCAGTGACTGACCCACGTTCACACAGGCACAAGATGGCAGAGTGACAACGTCATGACTCACACTCTGGCCTGGCCAATTCCACTGCCATTCTCCCAGCCAAAAGGTCTGAAAAATTAACTCCAAATCTGTCCTCAAGCCCAGAGGGACCCCTCAGGTTTCTCTTCGTTTGCTTTATAATCTGTAAACTGTTTAGTTAAATAATAATTCACCTGAAGAACACCTGTTGTTAGTTCCCAAATTTGCTCTTGAGGAAGAGAGAAGCAGCTCACTTTTCCAGACAGAGCCCTGTATCTGAATTTTCCTCTCTCTCCCCTGGAACAAAGCCTGAATTTCCTGCGTCAAGATTGGTAAGTGGTGGATTGTGTGCACTTTATGGTTTTTTAGGCACCTTCAGAGTGATCCAAAATCCTTAAGCTTGTGTCAAAGGCAATTTTCACTCTCTCTCCTAAAGCTCTACTCGTTGCCCCCGGGCCATATGCTAGAGGACAGGGATGTCAGGAGACTAATGTCTGTTAGATCTTTCCCATCAGTGTAGCAATGACATCATATGCTTCTTTTAGGTAATTTGCACATTATCAGACTAATTTTCAGATTATCTAATCAGCCGACATTACCCTTAATCAACTCAGCTCTCCTCTTCCAGTCCTGCAGAGTACAACGTGCCCTCCAAAAGCGCACTAGGGTGGGGCCTTCTCTTCTCTCGGCAGATACCGAAAGCCTAGCTATGTGTCAGGCACCCTGTCATTATGCAGAAGACGGAGACCTCCCAGGACCCAGAACAACCCAACTTCTATTCCACGGGCCTGAGAAACAGGCTTGAAATAAATTTTATAGCTCCACGTTTTTAAAAAGCACTTCCCTCTTAGGAACTGCAAGTGTGTTATAACATTTTATACTCATTTATGCTCTCAGGTAAAAGAGACACACCATGTGACAATTAATAATATGTCAAACAACTTTCTTTATAAATCATACGTCCTTGCCTTCTAGTAATTGCTACTGTGGCTCTCCCTTTCATTACAGGATGCCAGCTACACAGCCTAGCACAGAAAATGCTTCCAGCGGCGGCTCCCGCTCACTCTCCCACCATTCTTCCAGGGCTACCGTCGGACCCAACCACAATCCCTTGTCTGGGGCATTGTGCTATTTCATACCTCCCTGCCTTTGCCTCTACCTGGGAAATTCCTCTTCATTCTTCCAGAGCTAACTTGAATGTCCTCAGCGAAGTCTTTGCAATGGTGCAGTGGTTCTCAAGCTTTTGCATGTCCCAGAATGCCCTGTAAAATACAGATTGCCACCCCCACCCCCAGAGTCTCTGTTTCAGAGACTGGTGGAGTCAAGAATCTGAATTTCCAACAAGTTCCCAGGCAATTCTGATGTCACACGGGGAGCATGGCTGCCCTAAGTGGTAGAAAGTGTACTGTGCCCTTGAGCCCTTCACTAGTTTATACATCCTCCATTACACACTCCTTCTCAGGACAGGGAGTAAGACAGTATCTAGCACACGGGTACTAAACCAATGGATGGATGGATAGAAGGTTGGGTGGACAGATGAATGTAGTAGACTGAATTTATTTACACAGCTTTTCCATTCAGGTCCAGGACCTCAGCAATGCCCACACCCACTCCACCTCCCAGAAAAGTACTTTGAAAACAACATCTTTAGTAGATTCCCACTGTGCATAGAAGATAAAAGCAAATTCAAGAAGAGTTTTGGCATGGTGAGCATGGGTCAAAGAGTTCTGAATTCTAATCCAGTTCTCTCTGCTACCCTGGCCCCACTGGGACTGTTTACCAAGGTGGCATTTCAGAAGTCACAAGAGAATGCTTCTGAGTGGGGTGCCTGGGTGGTTCAGTCGGTTGAGCGTCTGACTCCCGATTTCAGCTCAAGTCATGATCTCAGGGTCATGCGATTGAGCCCCACATCGGGCTCCGTGCTCAGTGGGCAGTTTGCTTGAGACTCTCTCCCTCACCCTCCGCCCCTCCCCCTGCTCACTGGCACTCTCTTTCTAAAATAAACAAATAGGGGCACCTGCATGGCTCAGTCGGTTAAGCGTCTGCCTTAGGCTCAGGTCATGATCCCAGGGTCCTGGGATCAAGTCCCAAGGGCTCCCTGCTCTGCGGGGAGTCTGCTTCTCCCTCTCCCTCTGCCCCTCCCCCCACTCATGCTTGCTCGCTCTCTGTCTCAGATAAATAAAATCTTTTAAAAATAAATAAATAAATCTTTATCAAAAGAGAGAGAGAGAATGCTTCTGAGTGGCACCACACAGAGCCCTAACCTGCCCCCCATCCTCCCTCCTTTTATTCGTATACATGTAGTCTATGTGTGTGTGTACCTGTATGTACACGCACACACCTGCGCGCACACACATACATACGCACGCTGATTTCATTTGTAGAAAGCAAACAGAGGTCATCAGAGAAATGCAAGAAGGAAGAAGAATCCAGCCTCACGCAGGGAGGGCAGGGGAGGGTGACAGCTTAGGTAGGGAAGACCCCATCAGAAAAGTCCTATCCCCCCAAGGTGAATGTCGGAGCTCCAAGCATCCCAGCACTGCCTATAGCTGAGGCGGAGAGGCAAGGGCATGAAGGAAAGGGGACGAGGCTACAGAAGAGACAAGAAGTGTATACTCAGGAGAAAACACGCAGCGAGGAGAGGAACAAAGGCAAGAGAACAGGGTGGATTGCTGAGCTGGCGGCCCGGGGCAGCCTGGGACTGGGGGGCAAGGGGAGGTCAGTGCTGGCTCCGGCACTCCACTCTGCCTGAAAGCAGGCGTGAGCATCGGCTTGGCGGGAGACACAGTCGGGGGGTGCGACGAGGGACAGCAGGTGCACCAAAGTCAAAAGGTCTCTACTGTTGCCGGTGGTGTGAGCGCAGATGCCCATGCCATGGAAAACTCCGGAGTCTGTAGGGCTGTTTTTCTCCTAGGCCTGCGTGTGCTCACAAGCAGCTGGGCCACCCTGCAGCTCGGCTAAAGAGGGAAAAGTCAGCGTTCCCACTTTGCTGGCGTCCAGAACTTTTCCTGTGGGATCTGCAGATTAGCCTCTTGGATGAAGCTCTCCTGCTCCCTTCCCCCAGTCCAAAAGCCTTGCCAAGGAAGGATCACAAAGCTGGGACCTTCGATGCCGCAGAGCTGTCGCATTCAATTCACCACACAGCCCCAGTTGCATTTAGGGGCAGGATGGATGGGAGCCCACCCCCACCCCAAGCAGTGGGAGCAGCTAATGACTGGGTATTAATGATGCCGGCAATTAGTGCTCGCGAGAAAATGGTTGGGGGACTGCTCACCAGGGGAATGTGGGAGGGAACAGAGCAGACATTCAGAGCAGCAGACAGATTGGTGGCATGCGTGACGCAGAGAACCTAGGAAGAGCTGCTGTCTCTTAGATCTGTTCCGAGAAATTGGGGAAGAGGGAAGGAATGGCTTCTGTGGCCTCGGCGGCCTTCCTGCCACATCCTCCTTGCTAGCAAAATTGGAGTTAACCACAGAGTTCTCAGAGGCATCGTGAGCAGACGTTGTTTAAAAAAGGTGTTTGCGAAGGTTCTGGAACTTTCCCCGTGTAAGGAGGCCCCTGATGAACCCAGGGACAGCTATTCTTTTCTATGCAGCTTAAAACCCTTGGGTTTTTGAAGAACTCAGTTTGTCATCAGCAGGGGAGGGGGGAGGGGAGAGGACTCGCAGCCACACTGGGGACACACCTCCATCCAGGAGGAGGAGAGACATCGCTTCCTGACTAAGCAAGGCCATCTGGCCTCATGGTGAAGACATGAGGAGAGAGAAGACGCTGAGTCACGAGAATACGTGAGGAGATCCTGGTAGACAGAGGGAAATAGGCCAGCGTGCACCCCGGAAGTCAAAAGCCAGCAGGTGCAGGCATGGGGCAGCCGGTGGCGGGGGGGGATGCCTAAGGAAGAGACTTCCTTGATCTGCTTCGGGCCTGCAGCATACCTTGGGGACCACAAGGAACCTTCCTCTGCTGTGGCCATCACTGTGCACACACACAAAAGAGACACAGACAAAAGAGAAGCATTCCAAACCCTATTGCATGAGTAAAGCACCGCAACACGGGGACCAAGTGGCTTGACATTTGAGAAGAGATGTAAAGAAGATAAGCCAGCACTGGGTGGAGTGGGAAATAATACAAAGTTAACAAATACTTCAGAGAGAGCAACTGTGACTAATAAATACTTTCCAGATAGCAATCCAAATCAAAAGAGATCATTCTCGGCCTCCTTTGCCGGAAGAGACAATAGGTACGTCTAGGCCACTGAGATCAGAGAAGGGATAAGAGGAGAAACAGAGAGACGCAAATGCCGGCTGCCCCATACATTTTCCTTTCTGAAAGACTGGACCAAGGGAACCTCTCCCCAGGGAGGAGGGAGAGAGAGAGCTCGGCGTGCCTCAGAAGCTGGCAAGGGAGGTGGGCTAGTTCTGTCAGACCCTCCTGCCCTGCTTCCCAGGTTCTGTCCCGATGACAAGAGCAGGTAAGGAAATAAGGGTCTGTCACATGAAAGACTTGAACCCTGCAAGCGAGTAGGAATTAAAGAAGGTATATGGGCTGAGCTGGGTCCCCCCAAAAATGTGTATGTTGAAGCCCCAACCCCGGGCCTCAGAACGTGACTCTTCTGGGATAGAGCCTTTAAAGAGGTGATTAAGTTACAGTGGGCCCTAATTCAATCTGACTGGTATCCTTCTAAGAGGAAACTTAGACACACAGAGAGACAGCGGGGCTATGTGATCACAGAGGGAACACCATGCAAAGAGGCAGTGAGAGGGCAGATACCTGCAGGTCAATGACAGAGGCCTCTGAGGGAACCGACCCCGATGACACACTGGTCTGGGACTTGCAGCCTCCAGAAGAGCAAGAAAAGTAATTTCTGTTCTTTAAGCCACCCAGTCTGTGGTATTTTGTTATGGCGGCCTGAGCACACGAATACAGAAGACAATGTTACAAGGAGAAAGGAGGGTGGGGTTAGGCAACCCTGACACTAATCCCAAGAAAGGTCTTGGCCAAAGTATGTTAATCATTTCAAGTATTTGATGAGTAGCCGATGGACAGCTGTTGACTAAGTTGATGGACTAAAATGCACAGGAGTCACCCTCAGATCCTAGAGTCTGGATATTTTTAAAGGTCTGACCCCTTTAGTTACATTGCATTGCTCACCTTAAGAACACCTACCACAAAATCTCGTGAACAAAATAAAAAAATACATGGCCTGTCCACAGTTTTTCTTCACCTAATGATCTTAGAATGACCCACATCTTGAAACAGGCTCTAAAAACTCCATCTTGCCACCCCATTTTGAGTTTTTGACAAGTGCACGCAGATCATGCTTGCTGATGGAGTGCTCAAGTGAAATGCATGGAGGCTCAAGGGCAGTATTTCTAAGGCAGGAGAGCCCTGAACCAAAATTGTGACCCCTATAATAGCCAAGGCAATAGATCAAGAATATTCTACATCTCTTGGTGGCCAAGGCAACATTTGAAATGTCCATCTGAATTGACATGCCCAAGGGCTATGCCCACATTAGGTTAGTACCCGTGAATGGAAGTTCTAGAGCTGAGGGAGAAGAGGAACAGGTCTGGCATTTGACAACAGCCAGGTAAGGATGTTTCCCTTCTGCCTTAACGCTCACATCCCTTCCTCTGGGAACAGAACTGGGGATGCCACCTGGCCCACTCACTCTAAGCCTGGGGCTCAGATGACCCACAGGGCAGCTGGGGCTGCGTTAAAAGAGCCAAGTCACCACAGGACGTTGAAACCAATCAATGGGTGCCACCAAAGATGCCAGAGGTGAAAAGAACACTCTATCACCCTGCCCACCCACTTCATCACTGCCCCAACCCAACAACTGGGAACTCACGTCTGTGGTTCTCATTTCTGTGGTTGGGCGGGGACCGGGTCTCCTGGTCTTGAGCCTCATCTCCCTCCTCACTGGCCAGGTGAGTGTGAGCGTAGTGGTAGCTAAGTCCTGGCCGGTTCTTGTAGCGCTTGCCGCAGACTAGACGGGAAGAGAAGAGGGGAAAAGGCAAAGATTAGCAAACTCTGCAGTCACTGCCATCATTCTCCCAGGCAGTGCCTCCCATCTGTTTACCCCAGAGCTGGGTGTTCCTTAAGAAGTGTCTCCCACCCTCAGCAACCTTTGCCCCGCTGGACAGAACGGACACCACTGTAACAACATGGGCCCAGGTAAAGAAAAACCAGAAAAGTAAAGGATGGAAGTTGAACTGTGAAAGAGCTCCATCATTTCCTATCTGTGAGACCCTGGGCAAGTCACTCACCCTCTTTGGGAAACCCTCTCAGTTTCCTCAGAGGGAAAACGGGAATAATGATAGGACTTAACTCATAGAGTTGTTGGGATAAGATGATCTCTATGCAAAACACTTATCACAGTGCTGGGCACGTCGGAAGGGTGATGATTATTATAACTTTGAGGCCAAAGAGCACTGGTGGTCCATCCAGTCCAACATGCCATGGCACAGATGAGGCAAGTGAGGCCCAGCAAGCCCAAGTGATCTGCCTGGGAACACGCAGCTAGTTGAGGCAGAGCCACTAGCACCCAGGTCTCCTGGATTCCCATGCAGTGCTCCTCCCACCACACGGTGGTTAACTCTGTATAAAGTACACAAGCTTGATACGGATAATATTTTGATGTATCACACGGTGATTTTGTGCCAGAAAAACACATCCCAATTCTGCCATGGAAACCACGAAGCCAAGCCACTGTTGGTAGATGTGGGCACAAGAGCTTGTGCCCTTGATGCCCCAGGAAGCCTCTGATACCCAAAATCTAGGAACGTGTCCTCACAAGCTCGACCTCTCACGTGGACAGTGTGAGACAAGGACACCCAGCAACATAAATATGGCTTCATTGGGCACAGAAGAAGAAAGGGGCAGTTCCATTGGTTGGCTGCCCAGTACCTCAGAAGCAGAAGCCTAGCTAAATGGCTTAAGACTAGACCACCCCCACTTTCAATGAAGTTGGATTTAGTGGTTCACTGTTTAGAATGATACATGTGGCTAATTTTTAGTCCTTATCAAAGTTAAGTATTTCCTCTTATCCTTAGAGTTTTATTACAGGAAAATCTGATCAGCCTTTCAGCATCTACTGGTATATGACTCTCCAGCAGTTTGTTGATATGGTGAATTATGTTGATTTCCTAATGTTTCTTCTTATTGAGCCATTCTTATATTCCTAGAACGCTCGCCATTTGGCAAAGAGTGCATTATCCACTTGATAAACTGCTGCTTTCTATTTTCTAATCTTGCATTTTGGATCTATACTCAGACTTGAGATAGATCTAGAATTTTTGACCTATCTTTTACCGCATTTCGATTTTATGGTTATGCTGACTTCCAAAAATGAATTGAGGTGATTTGCTGTGTGAAACTGGACAAGATACATAGCCTCTCCGTGCCTTTTTTCGTATCTAGAAATGATGATAGTACTACTTGCCTTGAAGGGTTCTAGATAATATTTGTAAAGTATCTCACTCTGTACCCAGCACATAACAGATGCTCAGTAAATGGTGGCAAGGGGCTTCAGCTTAGCCTGCCACATCTTAAGTGCTGGGCCCTCCTGAAAGAAGGACTTTGAACCTGGCCTCAAACAATGGAATTTAGCAATGGTTAGACTTTCTTAATAAGGTGAGAGTCTGAAATTCAAGTTGGTGACCTAATGACTATAAATTCAAGTCCTACAATTGGCTATTTACACTCTCTCTCTCTGTTGTAAATATTTCAAAAAAATAAAATGGCACTAGACATCTCAATTCCATTTGACTCGGGAAATGAGACCTAAAGAGGCCCCTGAGGCACGCTCTGGGCCTGCTTGTGGCTTCTTCTATTTAACCTTTGCAATGATCTGAGGTCAATAAACAGCAAATTGTGGGGTCACTGGCTATAAATCCACTTAGTAACCAAGCGTACTGTTGTTGAGGAATAAATGTTTATTAAGAATCAGGACAAGAATAGTATTTCCATGAGGATGCCTCAGCTGACTCTGGAGACCTCCCTACTACAAACTCCACAGCATTCCATTGGTGCCATTTTGTTGTGTCAATTATCACTGTCTTCCTTAATACAGAATTTCAGGATCTTAATAATCATGGGGTCTCACTTATCAAATTGTTTTATTCTCGCTAATGCTAGATGCCTGGGACAATTCCACGGATCAGGGAATCACGACCCATCCAAGCAAGCATTTCTTCTTTGATCTCCTTGAATCATAGTTACATCTGCACTGAAGGACTTCTCTCAAGGACAGTTTCATACCAATTTCATCTTCATAACAACAACTCCACCCCTTCTGTTGCCATGCACATACCACACCTTCAAAATATATTCATTGAATAGCTGATGAACGAATATGGAAACACTTTGTGGGAAAGCCAGGAGATAGGGGAGGAGGAAAGCGTGTAGAATCTGATCCATCTATCCACATTAATCTCATACTAATAGGTCTTTAAACCTACAAAACCAAACCCAAGCAAAGAGCTTCCCATATCTCCTTCCCCAACACCATAGAGAGTAATGATTTTTAGAGTAAATCCTTTTGCTAGAAAAGAGATTCTGGAAGAGTAGTCCCCAGACCAGCACCATCAGCATCACCTGGGAAGTTGTTAGAGATGCATATTCTTGGGTTCTCCTCTGATCTACTGAATCGGAAACTCTGGGGGTGGGGCCAGAAATCTCTCTTTTAACAAGCCCTCCAAGTGATTCTGCTGCACACTACAGTCTAAGAACCACTCTACTAGAAGAATGAATAGATTTAGGCTTGACTCTGTCCACCCTAGTGCACCTGCCCTTTGAGATGGATGGAAGTGGCAAGTAGGGGCAGTGAGACTTGTGCTCTGTCATTAAAGGAACCAGAACCAGACAGTACATTGAGGTCATGGAAACCAGACCTCTTATGCATCATCCCTATACACAGACCCACAGAGCTTTCCTGATGGAGCTGCCCTTTTCACCACCTGTTTATACCATGTTATTCCGCATCACCAGGTCTTCATAATAAGCACCTCATATGTGCCCAGCCCTGTGGCATCAGAAGGACAAACATAAAGGAGAGCCCCAGTGCCCTCCCTCCAGGAGCTCCCATTCTGGCGGAGAAGACGTAGAAGTCAACAAGCAAAAAGGGAGATGAGACAAACGCACCAGTGTGCACATGCACGCAGGGAAGAGGAGGGGCCAGCACACCTGCTTGAGTGTGGAGGGAGGGCTTCCTGGAGGAGGTGGGTGAGCTGTGGCTTGCAAGGTAGCAGATCATTACCAGACAGACAAAGGAGGCAAAGGCTTTCAGGCAGCAAAGCACATTCCGCCCAACTATGGGGACCTGTGGGCGGGGGTGGGGCGTGATGGAGCTAACAAGCAAGGAAGCCAGGCAGGACTTTGTCCCGGAAACGGGAAGCCAGGGGAGGATTGTAGCCTGAGGACCGACTTACTCAGATTTACATTTTAGAAATCCCATTTAAGCCTACAGCACAGAGGATGGGATTTGAAGGTGGCAAGAGGCTATTTTAATTTTCCGTGTGTGAACAATGAGGATTTCAGGATGGGAGAGGGGTTAAAGAGAAGGAATCTGGTGGAAAAGGGTGGGTATAAGCAGCAAGGAGAAGCCTAGAATGACAGTAACTTGGCCTTCCTGGCCATGCGCCATCCAGGCCCTGTCTAGCTCCCTAGCCTCACCCAACACCACATTCCACCACCTTCTCTGCCCTTCTGCCCATTGCCTTTCCACTCCATAAACATCTTTATTTCTACCACAAAGCCTTTACACAAGCTCTTCCCTTGGCCTACAATGGTCCCCAGCAACAGTTTGCCTAATGAATGCTTCATCATTCCTCAGATGTCAGTTCAAATGTCCTTCCCCAGGGAAGTCTTTCCAGTCAAAATTAGGACCCCAGTTTGTTACCTTCCTAGGACAAATCATGGCTCACTATGTGTGCCCCCCACCGGCAGCAAGCATGGCAGGCCCTGTGTGTTTGCACACTGCTGTATCCCCAGTTACCAGCACAGGGCAGATCATGACCGGCACTCGATGTCAGTTAAGGGAAGCAACAAAAACACCCAGGTTCCTATGGGGCAATAGGTCGAAGGATGAGGAGGAAAACCAGATTTAAAGAAAGAAGAGAATGTTCAGTCTGGGGTTGCCCTGCACACCCTGAGCTTAGGAAAAAGATGTGGATGTGGAGGTTGGCAGGGCGGCAGGAGTTAGGGATATGGACAGGAGGAGAGATTATGGAGACAGAGAAAAAAAGGTGGACAGTGGATAGAACTCAGAAAACACCAGTATCTCAAGAATCTGGTGAAAAAAGAGAAACTGGTTTGTTTGTTTGTTTTAAGTTTATCAAGAAAGACTCATCCAGGAATGAGCAACATCAGCCAAAGAGGTAGGGTTTCTAAATGTCCACCACTAGATGAATGGATAAAGAAGATGTGGCATATATAAGCCACAGAATATTACTCTGCCATAAAAAAAGAATGAAATCTTATCATTTGCAACAACATGGATGGATTTAGAGGGTATAATAAATTAAATAAGCCAGTCAGAGAAAGACAAATACCATACGATTTCACTCATATGTGGAATTTAAGAAACAAAACAGAAAGAACAAATTTAAAAAGAGACCAAAAAAAAAAAAAAAAAACCCAACTCAAATATAGAGAACAAACTGATGGTTAACAGAGGGAAGTGGTGGGGGGATGGAGTTCAAGAGCACACTTAACATGATGAGCACCGCATAATATATGGAACTGTTGAATCACTGCATTGTACACCTGAAACTAATATTAAAGGTATGTAAATTATACTGGGATGTAAATCATACTGGCATTTTTTAAATTTTTTTTTTAAAAGAGGTAGGGTTTCCAGATGACAGGACCAAGGATTCCACCAGTCACGGCCACTGAGAACAGCTACTGAGTGTGTACTGAGTGCCAGGCCTGTTCTCATGATCCAGGTCAGTTTGCTCACTGCAACCCAAGTCCCCGTTTCACAGATGAGAAGCCGGCAGAGCCAGGAGAATGTCAGATGCCCAAGAAGGGTTGAGAAAGATGGGGACTAGAAAGAGAGCACTGGATTTGACAACCAGGAGGCCACCTTCGTAAGAAGGGAATCCACGACCTCATGGAGCACGAGACAAGACTTGAGAGGCCCAGGATGCTCCTGGAAATGAGGAAGTGGTGACGGGGCTAAGAGACCACTCCTTCCACCAGTGAGGCTTGGGGGTGGGGGTGGGAGCAGGGGTCAGGGAGGCTGAGTGGGGCTCGATCTTTAACAGGGCACATCCCGGAGCAGGCTCACAGGCAAAGGGAAGGAGGTGAGAGGGAGGGGAGTTTAAAAGGCAGGGTTAGGAGGAATTGGAGATAATACAGCATGATGCCTGACCCCAAAATGAAGCTTCTAAGCCAAGTATCGGGCCTTTGAATGACTTCATCCTAGGGACAAAAGATTTCTAAGATTTATCTTGGTGGAACTGTATCTGGATCAGACTGCTACATTTTGATGGAAAGAAATGCCTTAGAAATCCTACTTTGATTGGATTGGAAGAAAAGGAAAACCCAGCACTATTTAATAATATCTCCCTGCCACACCAAACACGGACGGACCAGCTTCATGGGCGTGGGACCCGTGCATTCAGACAGCGTCTGTGCTCAAAAGGGCCCCACACTTGGCTTAACACTTTGCTATCACCATCTTGAAATTCTCAATACATATTGAACGAAGGGCCCCTTGTTTTCATTTTGCACCGGGCCCCGTACAATGTGTATCTGGTCCTGGAAACCTGTTAGAGCTGGGGTCAGAGATCAGGAACTAAGTTACTCGAAACAAACAACCTGACAGCCTCGATATACGGGAGCTGCCACGTGGAACACAGGACCCAAGCAGCCCTGAGCTGGGAGTAAATGCCCGTCTGCGGTAACCTTGGAAGTCTGGCCAGGGCATTTCAGTGCCACCCTTCAGAGAGGCAGTTTCTCGGTGGTGAGTAAGTGGGTAGGATGGACCGGAACCGCCTGGACTCAAAGCCCTGCCTAGTCTGCTACTGACTGCCTGTGTGATCTGGGCTGAATTGCCAAACCTCTCTGTGCCTGTGTGATCTGGGCTAAACTGCCAAACCTCTCTGTGCCTCCACATCCTCTGTGGCAAATGGGGATGATCACAACAGCACATCTGCCTCACATCGTCGTGAGAGTCTGTGAAAGAAACACATTTAAAACAGTGCCTGGCTCGTCCTGAGGGACAGCCATTGTCGGCTCTTATCAGCACCATGGCCATCAAAGCAACGGGAATAAACCCAAAAGGGGAGGGGGGTAGTAGGCATTTCTTCTCTGCGGTCGGTCGGGGGTGATGGAGTCGCAAGAAAAAGAGGGTGGGGAAAGTACACTCTGAAAATAAAGTCTTAGAACCTTCTGCTATCCCTTTATCACGTCAGCAACCTCACTCTGGAATGATCTGTCGTGCGGAATCAGACCGAGCCCCAAGACTGCTGAAGCACTCAGAGAGGGCTGCGCCCCATCCTCCCACCCTGGTCTCCATCCCCGGGGCCTGCTCCTTTGTGTCCTGGCCCTCTGAAGCCATCACCCCAGGGACCGGTCAGCCTGGCCTGGGCACAGCCCTTGGCCCTTGTTTTCCCCTTGGCAAGTATGCACCTGGATTTGTGTTCCTGGCACGGTGCTCGGAGGGGAGCGGCTGTGACAGTAAGGAAGGTCCAGCTTGCCTTCCTCTCTCTCCTTCCCCTGGGGCGGATCCATCTGTCAAGGTGCAGAAATCGTGCTTGCCCACTTCCCCATCCAGAGCTGGATTCTCCAGGTAGCACCTCCCGTCTGGAGTTATGAATACCTTCAGTGTTGCCCCAGAATATTTACAGCAGCCCCCTCCCCGCTTCAACCCTACCCCCACTCACTCCTTGTCTGGGGGAGCAGGGTGGGGGGAGGCGGCGGGGGCGGCGGGCGGAGAATCAGGGGCAGTTTGTGTGAACAAAGCCGGCTGCCGCAGACAGCAGCATCCTTCCTGCAGGGGAGAGACAGCCGCCTTCCCCACTGATAACTTAATGACTCTGGCACATTTTCATCAGTCCAACTTGGAGCACGCAGTGGGTATCTGAGCCAGTGGTTTCCGAGAGACTGAAAGCAATTACGGGATGAGCGCCCAACGACAAAGCCTGGGCCTCGGGAGTCACCAGGCCGCATCTCATTCCCAGTTGTGCCCCGTGGCACTTGCATCCAACCCGAGGAGGCTACTTCCCTCTCTCTGCAGCTCCACAACCTCATCTGTAAAATCAACCCAACCCAACCCACACTTACGGGCTGTGAGGCAGGCACACAGTCCTACGCTGAATTTCACAGTAGCTCACAAGATAAGGATGTTCATCCCCACTGTACAGATGAGGAAACTGAGTCTGAGGGCATTGAAGCAACTCCCTCAGTGGCAGGGTCAGGATTTGAACTCAGGTCTGCCTGACTTTGAAGCATGTGACTGAAAGATGCGTTATCCTCCATGCGGACACCCCTCCCAGTGCCTGGGGCTGAGGTCTCTGGCCTCTTGCTCTCTGCCTCTTGTGACGTCTGGCCAGTGGGAGGCAGGGACAGGAGAATGGGGGGTGGGAAGGGGAAGGTGGGGATTTGTGCCCTGCCCTCCCTGCTTGGTGCAGGTACTACCCCACCCCCCCATCCGGGGCACCTTGCGTCCTCCCCCTGCCCCTTGGCTCCCCATCTCCCTTTCGGCACTTCTATCCTGCCCACACCTCCTTAATCGTTTTGTCATCCAATTCTCTTGCTTTCAGCCCTTCTGAGTAGAATCCTATGTCCCAGTGGGCCCAGGACAGATACAAAAGGAGGCCATTTTGACAAGGGGATCCTACCCTACCAGACTGGGTCATAGACGTTTGGGGCTCCTCACACCTTCCTGACTTCTCTCTGCAGAACCATGTGGGGGTTGGAGGAATGTCTACAACCAGTCCCCCAGAGAAGCCCCAAGTGAGAAAAGCCCTGCATGACTCAGTTTGGGATAAAACTCAGGAGATACTTCAAAAAGCCGCCAGGTCAGACTTGCATACTCATGGTGGAGTATTAATCCCTATGACTATTTTAAATGGTTAGGCCTTACCCAAAGAGCCAACCATGGCTCCACTGAGCTCAAATGATGAGAGTAGCCCAGGTCCTGCAGTGTCTAGGCACCAAGAGGCTCCTCTTGGGCAAGTCCCTGTGGGCTTCTCTTCCCAGCCTCGAAGTCCAGAGGCCAGACGCGTGGGTGGCCTTCGGGAGACCTGGGGTCTGGCCCTGGCTCTCCTACTAACCAGCTATGCACCCTTGGACAAACCCCATACTTCTTTGGGCCTTGGTTTTCTCATCTGTAAAATAGGACAATTTAATCAAATAATCTTGAAGTCCTTTGATTCTAGCACTTTGTCATTCTCTGTTTTCTCTGGGCGCTCGGAGGCCTGTATGCCTCCTGAAGGAATTAGTCCCTGGACTCTGATAGAAAACCAATGTAAGCTCCCAGCCTTGGGATCCACCCAGGGCTGCCTACATCCCTCTCCCCTCCCCCTCACCAAGCCAGGTCTGCAGCTGCCTTCCTGTGGCTTCATTTCTTCTTCCAGGACACACTTGGTGCTTATTTTAAACTGAATTCTTCTGGATAGAAGCACAGGGGGCTGGGAATAAGGGTGGGATGTAACATCCTGATTTTTCAAAGCCACATTCCTTGGGGCCTGGCACTGACCCATGTATGAGGAATGAGTCCAGAGACAGGATCTATCAAATGCCAGGGATCCGCAAATTCTGTATCTTCATTGAGAGAGGGCTTCTGCTTATTTTAGGAATTTGCTGTATATGAATGTGACTCCAGTTTTTAAAAAACAGGAAGAATGGAGATAAGCAACAAGCTTTTCATTTCTAAATACTATATAACCTGATTTCGGATCCCCAGCAGAGAATGCAGAAACTCCCAAAACCAAAGCATTAAATGTGTTAGTGGGACTCTTTCCTGCCCTGCTGAGAAGCAGGGTAGCAGAACTCTGTTAAACTCTGGGATCTGCCTTCTTGTGTCCGCTAATTGGCTGTGTGACCTTGGGCAAGTTACTTAATCTCTCCAAACCTGGGTTTCCTGGTCTGGAGAATGGAGCTGATAATAGTTCCCATCTCACATGGGTGTTACAAGAACTGAATGAGTTCATCCTTATAAAGTGCTCAGCACAGTGGCCGGCACACAGCAAACACTCAACATTAGCTGGGCTCGCTAGCTTCTCTGGTTCCTGACACCTCCAGCAGCCAGTGCACAGAACAGAACTGGGGACCCAAGGTAGGTGCAAAATATGTACTTTCCTGACTTGGCATAAAAAAAATAAATGTTTATTGAGCGCAACTATGAACCAGACAGGGAGCTAATTGTTTTTGCACGTGGTCTCATTTAACCCTCTTGGAAACCCTCTAAGGTTAATCTTATTGTCCTCACTTGACACAGAAAGAAAGCAAAGCTCAGAGACAAATCCTTGGGGATTTTGTCCAAGGTCACAACCAGGAAGTGATGCAGCAAAGATGCAAATCCTGGACTTCTGACTCGAGAACCATCTTCTGGCGTCCCCTTTGCAGAGACGGTATCTTCATTTCTTATTCTGGTGTGTCCTACACTAGCATGTCCTTAATCTACTTAAAAGGGCAAAATATAATCCTTTTTTTAATCATACATTTAAAATTACTTAAATAATAAATATAAATGTCAACATTTCTGGAGAAAATAAACAAAGAAAGGTTAAAAAAAAATTAGACCGATGACCATAAAGTATGGCAGCCCCCAGATCTGGAAATGTGGCTAGTGTGCTCTCCCTCAGGATCTCAGGGTGAATATCTGCCATAAACGCTGCCTCAGATGCAGATGGGGCTTTATTTGTGAGTCCCGACCTATCCGGTATGTCTCATTGGCCTTTTCCTGAGGTAGACCCCCATCCACCTGCAGCATCCCTGTAAGTGCCTCACTTCCTTTGGGGAACCAAATGTCCAGTAGCATGTGGTAAATATTCCTGCCTGGATGTCCTGCTAGTTCCACACACTCCTATGTGAAAATTTCATCATTCTCCAAAATTACCTCCTCCTCTAGAATATTCTAGTTAAGCCTCCCTCGTGTCTCCACAACCCAAGACTTCAAGAGTCATTGTTGCTCCGCCCTCTCGCTTGGACCCCACATCCTGTTCTGCAGGGTTTTCACTCATAAAGTCTCTCCTGTTGTCCCGGTCTACTTTGTACCTGCTGTCATCACCATCCAGACTTCATGTCTTCTCCTATCTCCTTCTCAGCCACTGGACTCAAGGCTCTCTGCCCTGAACACACCTTTCCAGAGATGTGTCTGGGATCATCATGTTCACCACTGACGATTCGGGCCAACATCTAAGAAAATCAGCCGCGCCTTCCCAGTTCCCTTGTCCAACTCTGTACCCCCCAATCTTCCTACCCCAAAGCTCTGCTCTGACCAAGCTGGTCTCCCTCCTGTCCTGCTATGTGCATCCCACACTCCACATTTTGGGAGCAACCACAGTGCTGGGGCTGGGATGCAGGATGAATGTAGTGTACGTCCTGCCTTCCAAAGGCTGACAGTCCAGCCTGAAGAACAGACAGACTGCTATCATCCAATGTGACAGGGGGTGGCCTACACAAAGGTATGTACAAGGTAAGGCAGATTCCAGGAAAAGGTGAGTGCCAGGAGAGGTGGGAGACACTGCAGGGGAGGGAGGGAGGCATTGCTGACTGGGATCAAATCCTGTCTCTGCCATTTTTTGCTGTGTGACCTCAAGAAAGTTAATTAACCCCTCTCCTCCCCAGTTTCCTTATCTGTAGGTTGGAGAGGATCATACCATCTGTCTCATGGCACTTCTGTGAGGGTTAAAGAATTAATACAGATAAAACCCATAGAACATTCCAGGCCCATAATATAAGTCAACGAACTTATGCTATTGCTATTACTACCCCACTGGCCCACCACCACCAACTCCCACACATACGCCTCCATCCCTGGAGAATAAAGTCAATTCAGTACTCATTCACTGGAGATATGCTTGGCCTCCTCGGGAAGCAGCTCCGACACACTGGCTCCTGCCCCCCGACCACTCCCTCCCCTGAATCCTGACAGCGCTCTCTATCTACTCAATGAAATACGCTTGGCGGGGTGTTACCTCTGTGATATCGGCCTTATCTTTCCAACTCTGTTGGAGATAGAGGAAATAAGGAACAGGTGAAGGAGGAAGAAACATTCATTAAGCACGACCCAGGTGCAAACATTTTTACATACATTATCACACGTGCCTTTCCCAACCATGCACCATCCCCTCTCCACACCTGAGGACATGGAGCCTCCTAGTAGCAAAATGATTTTTTTCAAAAATGCCCCAGATAAAAAGCTAACAAGCGGCAGAGCCACAATTTGACCTCAGCTTTTTCTCACTCCAAAGTCAGTGCACATCCCTCTTCACCGAGCTTTCTCTCTCACCTGGGCAGCAGGGACCTTGCTTCCTACTTCCCTTACCCCCCCCCACCAAGACTTGAAGTAAAAGACATCAAAGGCTGTGTACCAGGCCCTTTGACCTCACAATTCCACTCCTAGGAAATCATGAAAGCATTATGCAAAGATACAGCCACAATATTGTTTGCAATAGTGAACAAACTTTAAACCGTCTAAATGTCCAACAAGTGGAACACAGCTTGAGCAAAACTGGGGCGTGCCCACGTGATGGAATACCGTATAGCTCTCAAATGTCATAAACATGTCTTCACTGACCTGGAATGATGCTTCCCATGTACTGCTGAGTGAGGGCATGGGTTAAAATGGTCTGTACCATGGTGTGCATACGTGCATGTGTATGTGTGTGTGTGTGTGTGTGTGTGTAGAAAGAGACAGAGACGGACAGAATCCTCCAATGGTATACAAAACCAAAATGGAAGCTATCTCTCAGGAGTAAGATTATGGGTGATTTTTATTTTTCCTTTATGCATATCTGTAATTTCTGATTTTTTTGCAATGAATATATACCATTTCCATAGAAAAAAATTATTTAAAAAAGCAAACTGCTACACATGTTCATATCTACCCTGTCATCGGTCATCTACATCTTGGTAGGAATTATTTGCCACAAAGTTTGCATTCAGGAACAGCTAGCTGAGAACCAGCTCTGACTGGAGGACAAAATAATTCAAGAGGCCGTGGGTTACAGCTCAGAAAAGGCAAACCAAGTCCTTGAGAGCCAGAGGTGTAGGCCAGGGAGGGCAGAGCAGGCAGCAGGAGCATAGGAAGGGGAGAGATGCAGGTGTGCGGGGAGCAGGGACAGACTGCAGCTTCTCTTCAGCCCTGCCTGCGGCCAGCCCTGCTGGGTGCTACCGGTGTCCACAACAGGATGGCATTTAAATATTTAAACAGACCCAGCTTCGCTGTCACAAATGCACTCCATCTCCAGGGATCAATCCCATGCCACAGGCCCTGTTCCACAAATCAAGTTTCTGGGGCACAGAGCCATTCCCACCCTCCCCCGTTGCACCCCATGCAAGGACCTGCAAGATAATAGCACGGACAACTGAGTGATGAGCCCGGCTTCCCTTCAGTGACAGGGGCAGCCAGCCTGAAGGCCGCGTTATTGGCTTTTCCACTGCAGCTCGAAGCTAAAAGCACATGAGTCTTAGAGAATGTGGGGCCTTAATGCCCTCAAAAAAAAAAAATTTTTTTTTTAATAAGACTGCAATAGTCATCTGATTCTCCTGTACACTCAGATATGGGGGAATCCAGAGTAATTTTAGGAAGTTGAGGTCAAGCAGATTTTGTGAGACTACCTTGGGTGCAAGCTGCGTCTGCCCCATACGCCAGTCCATCCAGCCCACAGCCCCTCTCAGCCTGTAACATGGCGGCCCGACATCTTGTCTCCAGGGAGAAGAGCCTCAATGTTAAGCCACTGCCTGAGAAGAAAGGAGCCCATGGTGTGGGGAAGGGGTGCTGATGGGGGAGGTCTAGACACTCAAAAAAGGAGCCCCCTCATTGACAAACCAGGAAAGTAACATCATAGCCCCTGAAGGGTAGAAGCAGGACCAGACCCCCAGACTCTTGGCTTTTCATCCCATACCCTTCTCCCTCCAGGATTCCACCATCAAGAGGAGCAGGAAGGAACCCCAAACCCTATTCTGACACTGTCCCATTTGGACATAGTTACACCCCCACTGAATTTCTAGAAGGGAGGCAATACTGTGAAGTGGCCATGTTTTCAGTCATGGGCCACACAACCAAAAATACATGCCTGTGGGGTGAGGGTGGTGGAGAACAAAGTTTTTACTGATATGGAGGCTGAGTTGAGAGCACCCACTCCTGATGTGTGAATACCCAACATGACTCAGAGGTGAGTCATGCTCCTGGGAGGACTTTGATCATGTCTATTTGCCTTTTGTCACTAATCCACCCTAATGCCCCAGTTTGGGGGGGGGTGATTTTAATAGATTTAAATGTAAAAGGTTTAAAAGTATATAATCTATTCCATTCCACTGACTCCAGCTTGCCAGCCTGACGCCTAGAAGCCATCTGTTAACAATGGACACGGCTTCACCTCATAAATGAGATGTATGTGATCATTAATTCACTTCTCATTTTTTTTTTTTTTAGAGATGGGGAGACAGGGTGGGTGGAGGGAGAGGAGGGAGAGAATCCTAAGCAGGCTCCGTGCCCTATGAGGAGCCAACTCGGGGCTCGAGCTCACAATCCTGAAATCATGACCTGAGCCAAAATCAAGAGTTGGACACTCAACCAACTGAGCCACTCAGGCACCCCATTAATTCACCTTCAAAGATTTATTTATTTATTTGAGGTGGGGGAGGGGCAGGGGGGGAGAGAGAGAGAGAGAGAGAGAGAGAGACTCTTAAGCAGACTCCATGCTAAGTGCAGAGCCCAACGCGGGGCTCCATCTCACAATCCTGAGATCATGACGTGAGCCAAAACCAAGAGTCAGACGCTTAACTGACTGTGCCACCCAGGTGCCCCTAATTCACTTTTAAAACATGTTTTTTCCTCAACTCTCAGGACAGCCACACTCCAGGGTAGGAGGGCATATTTCACCCGCAGGATGTGTGGACAAGTCCCCTCACCTCTCTGTGCCTCGGTTTCTTCATACTAAAGTGAGGTCAATTGTCCCCGCCTCTTAAGGTTATTGTGAGGATTTACAGAGACAGTGTACGTAACGTGCTCGGCACCATGCTCTGCACACCGTAAGCACCGTGAGCAGGAGTGATCGCCGTGATCAGAAAAAGCTGGGAACAAAAGACAAGCGTTGGCAAGGCTGTGGAGAAACTAGAACACTTGTACACTGCTGGTGGGACTGCAAAATGGTGCGGCTGCTCTGGAAAAGAGTATGAAGCTTCCTCAAAAAACTAAAAATAGAATTGCCATAGGATCCAGCAATCCCACTTCTGGGTATTTGTCCAGAAGAATTGAAATCGGGATCTCAAAGAAATATTAGCACTCCCATGTTCATTGCAGCACTATTCGCAATAGCCAAGATGTGCAAACAACCTAACTGTCTGTTAACAGATGAATTGATAACGAAAATTTGGTAGAAACATACAATGGAAGATCCTTCAGCTTTTAAAAAGAAGGAATACTTCAATACGCAACAACAGGAATGAATCTCGAGGACGTTATGCTGAGTGAAATAAGCCAGTCCCAGCCAAACAAATGCTGCCTGATTCCACTTATGTGAGGTATCCCAATAGTCAGCCTTGGGGCATCAGAGAGGGGAATGGTGGTTGCTGGAGGCTGGCAGAGAAAGGGAGTTACGAAATCACTAACCAATGGGCATAAGGTTTCAGTGGAGCAGGATGAATAAACCCTACAGATCGGCTGCACGGCATTGTGCCTATGTTCAGCAATAGATATTGTACACTAAAAAAATGTATTAAGAAGGTAGATGGTAAGTAAAATAAACAGTAATATAAATAAACAGTAAGATAAACTTAATTTTTTAAAAAAATTTTTTAAAGGAAAAACTGGGAATGGGCGCCTGGGTGGCTCGGTCAGTTAAGTGTCTGCCTTTGGCTCAGGTCGTGATCCCCAGGTGCCTGGATGGAGCCCCGCTCAGCAGGGAGCCTGCTTCTCCCTCTCCCTCTCCCTCTGCCCCGCCCCCCCCCCGCTTGTGTGCTCTCTCGCTCTCTCAATTAAATTTTAAAAATCTTTAAAAAAAAAAAAAGAAGAAGAAGGAAGAAAAATGGGAAGGAGGAAAAAAAAAAACTTCACTTCCATTGTGCCCAGCAAAGGGGTAAAGGGGGGCTTGGCTCCCCCCTAAATGGCTGCTGCTTAGAGACACCATGTTCTCCCTCTCTCCCCCCTTGAATATCACCCTACCACCCCCATCTTCTCCCCTGTGATGCTTCCTGCACAAAGGCAATGGCAAAGTGGGTCTCATCCAGAGGCAGTCCCAGTGATGCTAATAGAAAATTCAGGGTTGGGAGCAGTTGGAGAGAGAAGAGATAAACATTTAGAATGATTTTTAAAACATCCCAGTAGCCCGACCCAAGGACTGCTTTCATACGTCTGTCTCCAGTTATCATCCCACCTCTAAAAGGGGCTAATGATACTGTTAGGATTTAAAGCTATTAAGTAAATTAAGGCCAAGTGCTGGATTGCTGAGTTTTATATGGGACTGCTGAGTTTGAGATCAAGGCTGGGGGGACAAAAATGAGAAAGGAAAGATTCTAAAGAGACCAACTAAAACAGTGAAGCAAGCCTATGGCAGTTGGCGTGGAGAATTTCTGAAGACCCTAGAACTTCCAGATGCCAAAAGCAGGGAATAATAAAAAGGCTGAACAGTTAGAGGCCAGAAGCCTTCAAATTTGAATGAAGTAGACCAGTCACTCTCAAAAGTCAGTATTCAGAAGTAACTCCCCTGAGGAGCTCTCAAAAAAAAATTGCAGGTTCCTGGGTCTGCTCCCTGTGGTTCTGATGCAGGAGGTCTGGTATGAGGCCTGGGAATCACATTTTAATAAGTATCTCGGGTCTCTCTGTGCAAATGGTGCAGGTCCACACTTTGACAAACACTGACGGCCATCCCCACAAAGTCAGATTCAGTTGCTCTGTGGATAACGAACACTTTTCTTCGGCAAGAGATTGAAACGGAAGAAACAGAACTTTTATCCTTAAGCTTGGTAAATGTTCAGGATAATTAATAGGGATTGGTTACGTGCTGGAAAATGAAGTATTCATGTACACACACACCACAGATTGGGTAAAAAAATAAATTATGTTCAGATGATTTAGTAGTTCTCTGAGATGGAATAAATTCGATGGCTGCGTGAAAGGCAACAGGCAAACTATCTATCACCTGAAGTTAGCAGCTAAGATAATATTTCAACCACCCATCTTGAAAGGGATGCTTGGACCAAGAACATAATAGGACAACTACATTTAGGAATATAAACCAGGAAGGGTTAAACATAATCACATCTGAAAGATAACTATTACTACTCCACATATAAACCCAGGAAGAGGTGGTGGGGCACAAGGTGGCCTAATATTTTCATAAATAACTTGAAAGATGGAGTGGGGATTATGCAAATCAAACCAGAGAAAACACAACAATGGCAGGGATTGCAAATCTGCAGAGGATGAAATTCAACTACGGGGCAATGCCTTTAAATTTGCCTTTATTGAATCTTGTATATGGAAGTCACATATTATTGTATCTCTTTATTGAGACTCAGTAGGGCTAAATGTGGAGTGATTTATGGAAGAAGGAATAATCAAATGCATTAAGTAGAAAGGAGCACGCACCTGGCGAGGCATGGGGTCAGGACAGGCCCTGCATGGGAAGTCGTGGACATGGTGCACAGGGCAATGGGCGGGCCAAGTACTTCTGTTCTCTACAGATACGGGCTGTTATTAAGAGCCGATGTGTAAAATAAACAAGAAAATGTGTCGGTTACTCTTGGAGTTACTTGGCCTTGGTATTACTTCCAGTGGGAGTGCTGAGCTTAAATGTAAACCTGGAAGGGAATTTAGAGCCAGGCCATCACAGAGGTTATGGGATGTGGCCCTAGATAAACCAAGAATACAAGGGGATGTGAAAAGCGTCTCCAAAATAGACAAAATGCTCAGTGTGCCCATTTGTTGGGAAAAGATGTGCAAAAGATAAGGAGGCCTGTAGGAGAAAAAAAAATGTAGCTCCTATCAAGGAAAAACAATCCTTCAGAGCACAGTTGGAATCATGGAAGAAAGGGTAGCTTATGGTAACACCATCCCTGGGGACACTCAAGGAGGTGACCAGACACCTCTCTACTTAGGATGCATTAGAGATTATTAAAAGCATTCCTTGCTCAGTTCGGGGGTGGAGGGTGGGCCTCATGACCTCTCCAAAGGTCACCCCTATCCCAAAGGATCACATGTCTGAAGGGCACCAGATAAAAATAAAGTCTATTAATCACCAAGGTGCCACACAATTTCCTACAAGAGCCAGAAGAGACAAGGGCAATCTACGGTGGACCCTGGTCCCCTGAGGGAGAACAGAGGCAGCGGCTGTGTGGGCAGAGCCAAGGAATCAGCTGCTGAGACTTCCAGAAAGCCAACATCAGGCCTTCGTGTAGGCCTCCCGAGCATCACAGGGTAAACAGAAGGAGGAAGAGACCGTGGGGACAGGGAACGGAAAAGAGCCAATGGTCCTGAGAGCCCCTAATCACAGCCACAGGAACTGGGGTAGAGGGTGCGATGCAAGCACTTGGTGCAGCAAGAGGGGCGCCAGGCAAGAGAGGGACACCCACAGAGGGTGCTCCATGGAGGTAACAGGTGAGGAGGCAGACAGCAGACAAAGGAGTGAGGAGAGGAACTGAGAGGTGGGTGAAGAAGGGCATGCGGGGTTATGTCTGGGAATATATGGGACTATTGGCTGCAAATCCCATGAAAATTGAAGAGATGGAGCAAAAAGTAATCCCACTAGCTATGGAAGCAGAAAATCACATCACAAAAATAAAGTTTTTTAAAAGAGGAATCGAATGGCAATGCCCCGGTCCCAAAGCAGCTGTTGGCTTTCTTGAGGGCTGGGCTGCTCCAGCCATACACAGCTGGAAAGCCTGCTCCGAGGGGGTCAGAAGGACCCTCCCAGCCCAGAACCAGTCCCCAGAGGGCTCACACAGCTAGGGCTCCTGTGCATCCGAACAAAACAGAGGCCCTTCCAGGAGGGCAAAACCCAGGCCAAAGCAGGCACCTCCTGACATCACCAAGAGACACCAGACCCCATGCCCTGCTCCCTCCTCATCCTGGAACAGAACCACCGTGGGATGGAGATGTTACCTGCAAGAGTTGTCTCAGGAATGCCATCTGCACGGTGTATTAAGCAGCCAAATGGGGGTCATGGAGTTTGAGTTCTTCTAGCAAAATGTTCTCCAACCAGCTGTCGCCCCACCGGGCACAGAACAACTTTTTGAAATCAAAAGAGGCCAGTGAAGAGGGAGGAAAAGGGCACCACCCCCGATGTGCTCCCTGAGCCCCATCTCCCCCACTCGCCCTCTGCTTCCACAGAGACCGCACACATTGCCAGATGCCGGCAGAAGGAAACACGGTGCCAGGGCCCTGCCTGAGCCACCTCGCTGCCCTTCTCCCGTGGCCCAGCTCTGCGTCCTCGGAGGGGAGAAGACATGAGGGGAAGATGGTCAGGGAGTGTGGTTTCTAGGGCGGTCCCTGCTGTGGAACGAGCAGATGGCGCCCCGTACAGTGAGAGGTAACTAGGGCAAGGATTTTCAACCCACCACCCAACGCTCTGGTAGGTGAGAAAGACAACAGCGTCTGAGCTGATAGCAATCCCTCCGAAAGTTGAAGGTTTCTGGAGCTACACCCACTGCCCCTGCTCCCCGCCCCACTCTCCAGCTCCTCCCTCCCCAGCTCTGCCTGCACCGCCTAGACCCAGGAGCCAGGCAGTCCTTGTCCAAGAGATGCCTCTGAAGCAAGCAAGAAAGGCTGGAGATGGATCAAGGGCCATTTATTAAGCTAAGTCAGAGAAAGGTTCCTACCTTGCCCTACCTAGGACAGGAGAGACAGAGGGAAATGAAAGGGAAACACGAAGAGCCAAAGGAGCCAAGGACCTTTGTCGGAGGATTTTGAGTTATGCTTTTGTTTGTAACTCTCTGAAACAGAGAAAGAAATAGAGGATGAATCTTCAGGAGACAGAGAGAGAGAGAGAGCACGCCAGGAGAAAGCCACCGAGGAGGCGCTGCCGGAGACAGGAGGCTGGCACCAAAGGCAAGGGGCCTCCCTGGCTGGCCCCCCCTCATGCACAAACACCGGGGTGGGCGAGTGGTGGTGGCGCGGCAACAGGAGGTGGTGCTTTCGCTGAGGCGGCAGGCATGCAAGCTGGGGCGCAGGCCCCAGAGGAGGAGCCAGTGAGCCTGAGGCTGGGGGCATGACAGCCGGGGAAGCACAGGGAAGGGGGTCCTGGGGGCAGAGGCAGGGGCAGGAAGGCGGCACCTGCCGTACTTACTGTCACAGACGTAAGGTTTGTCATGGTCTTCCTGGGAGGCAGCGTCGTGCCTCCTCCTGCCACCTGCCGAGCCACGGGCCTGGGGAGACAAGGAAGCAGGATGCTTGTTATGGTGAGGGCCACTGCGGCTCCTGAGCACGTACTCTGCGCGGCCCCGAGCACCTCACCCACATCTCTTCATCCGGCCTTCCTCACAGCCTTTGAACCAATGACCGACCCCATTTTACAGGCCGGGAAACTGAGGCCCAGGGAGGTCAGGTAACGTGCTCCAGAACACTCAGCTACTCACCCACATCATCTCATTAAATGTTCACAACTCCAAGAGAGGTATTACTTTTATTTCCATTTTACAGATCAGGAGACTGAGGCAACAGCAGTCTTGCCCAGGGTCACTCCGCTAAGTGCGGAGCCAGGACGTGAACTCGCAACAGTCTGACTGCAAAGCCTACATCTACCCAATCCCTGTACTCTGTGGTTATCACAGGGACCTCCTCCTCCAGCTGCTTAGCCACCTAGCTTCACTGACCCCACATGGAGAAGCTCACCCTGCTCCCCTCAGCTGACCACATGATGGCAGATTGCAGCAGGGAGTGTGACAGCAACCGTCACCCCGAGCTCTCGCCCCAGGCTCACACTGTCCCCTTCAAGTCTCTCAAGGGCCAGTCAGGCCTGGCATCCGGTCTAGGGCATGAGCCCAGGCACAGCAGGGAGCACCCCCACCCCTCTCCCCTGCTCCTCCTGGGGGTGAGCTTCAGCTGAGGCCTCCCGCCAGTGACAAAGGCCTTGACACCTCAGTCTCCGGGGGCCTGACTCCTGATCCCACCACCCTGCGTGCATCTCCAGAAAGAGCCAGCATAACCTGGGGTGGGGGTGGGAGCAGTTCCACGTCTGAGGATAGAGGAGAACAGCCAGAGAAGGTGCTGGCAGCTCTGCAGGCCTGGGACAGTGGCTACAAGAACGTGGCAAGGTTTATTTTTAAACCTTTGTTAAGTCCCACGTGGTCACGTGTGTAGCACCCTGGCCTCCTCCAGGTCATTCTCTGGTAATGAGTAGCAGTAAACTCCCAACCAGGGAAAGGGCCTGCTGAGGTCTTTGGGGACAGAGAAGGAGTCACAGAGGTGAGAACTAAAACATGGCGGCCGCCTCGGGTGCAGGGGGAATGGGGCAGTCCCAGGGGCTGGGCCTGGACAAGTGGCCCTGGGGACTTCAGGGCCAAAAGACCTGTGATGCTCACACACACGCACGCACAGGCACGCACACACACTCACTCGGGATTTCACAGCGGAAAGGCCTGTACCCCAGGCCCGCGATGTTCACACGCTCTCACCAAACACGCACTCTTCACAATCAACACCACCTGCCAAGCTACCACCTACACCACCTCCTCAGCTTGTCTCTCTCCGAAACAATTTACAAAATTCCACCTCCCTCCCTCCCTCCCACCGCTTCGCCTCTCTGCCTCCCCACCCCCAGCCGAGCCCGCCACAGCCAGCAGCCCCGCCCCCGGCCCCGCCCCCGGCCTCTTTACTCCGAGTTGACCCGAAGGGGGAGCCGTGAGACGCTGCGGTCCCCCCCGCGGGCACTGACAGGCCTCCCCGCCTGCCCACGAAGACGACGACGACGACGGACGGGGAGGGTGGTCACCCTCAGCTGCCCTCCCCCCTCCTCACGCCCCCGTGGTGAAGCCAGGGACAGCTTGATGTGTGCAGCCCGCAGCCGTGTCAGAGCCGCCTGCAGCAGGTGAAAGCGAGTCAAGCAGAATGACGAGCCAACAGCAGACGCGGGGAAGGGGCTCTGAGAGACTAAAAATACCGCCTGGGATAAGAGGAGAAGCCCTGGAAGCACACACTCCTGGGGGAGCCGCCAGCGGGAGGGGGAGGGCCCTGCTGAGAGCCGGGGTTGGATTGCACTCTGCAGGGCTGACCAGCCCCGTCACTTCCACACTCTCCCTGCACCTTGGTTTCCTCAATTGCAAAATGGGCACGGGCAAGGGACTCTTCCTGCGGCAGTGACACTCCTCTAGTCTCCCGGAATCGCTCAAACTTGGAAACTCAGAATCCCGCTAGTTTGCTCAGACGTCACCTCCTCAGAGAAGCCCTCCCTGACCAACCTAGATCCACTCATACCCTCTCCATCGTTCTCGTTCCCCTGCCCGGCTTTGTGTTTGGTCCCAGCACTTAGCATGGTCTGACATTACATTATACATGTGGTTGGTGTACTTGTTGATCTTGAATCTCCCCAACAAGGAGTGGAAAACGTCTACTTGAGCCACACTATATTCAGAACCTGGTACGGGGCCTGCCACTTAAGACACACTTAGTAAACCTTGGCTGAAATAATTGGTCCATCGGTCAGCGAGTCCGTCATCTTTGGTTCTTCTCCTTCATTCCTTACAGCCAAGCGCTGTTGTTTCTTCCTTCAAAGCCCATCTGAGGCTTTGCATTTTCCTTCTGTTCCACATTTTAATCCATTGACCCTGAGCTGCTCGAAGAACCCACCAGCTGGGGTTCTACCTCTGCACTGCCCTTCCCAATCCACTCTGCATGACTCCCAGATCAATTAGACCAAGGGAGTGAAGGACAGAGCCCATGGTCGTTCACTCATTCATTTATTGCCATCTAAAACCCACTGACACATCCAACAGCAACCTAGTGCCAGAACCATCAGGTTCCCCTCATGCTCATGCTATGATCCCTGTCAGGGACCAGCCTCTCCTCTGCCACCCACACTGGTGCATGCTTTAACCCCCCACCAAAATCCCACTCCTCCAAGAGCTTTCCTCTTGCCATATTGAGGAGTAAAAAGAGCACAGCTTTAAATTCAGACAGGCATGGGTTTGAACACCAGCCACGTGTCTGTAGACAAGTTACTTCTCTAAGTTTTCATTTTCTCAACTGTAAAATGGGCACAGCAACACCTTTAGTGCAGAGTTGCTGAGAGCGTTCGCAGAGTGTGTGAAACCACAGGGGACATCGCCACATCCACAGGAAGTGCTCGATAAATTACTTCCCCTTCTTGCCCAAGCTGATCTCTTCTCTCTCCTCTGAACTTTTATTGCATTCGGTTAGTGCACAGGCAGAAGCCTGCTGTTTTCTAATTGTATCATGGCCATTCGCATTTTCTCCTCAATTTAATCCCCAAGGTTCTTAAGAGCAAAGATGGCATTTCATACTTTATTATGAACGCCCAACACTTAGATCTATGTTGGGCACATAGCATCCCAAGCTCTCTCACATGTATTCGTTCAGCTCATTCCTACCATACACCGTGAGTTACAGAAAGTAATAGTATTCCCATTTGGCCCTTGATGAGACGGCCTCTAAGGAGGTTTCTGACTTACCCACAGTCACAGAGTCAGTAGAAGAAGCAGGACCTAGGTTTCCAGACTCTATTCTGTAAAACTTTGAAGCTGACTGTCCAAGAGAAACCAGTCCTCCCTCTCTGAGAATTGTCCACCCCACTCCACTCCTCGCCACCTCACCCCACCCCACCCCACCTCCTATTCAGACACTGGTAAGCCAAGACAGCCTTGATTATACCCCGTAGCCTGGCCCCACTGGCCACAGTTGATTGGCTGGCTCAAAAGTGGTCACATGACCTAGGCTGGGCCAATCAGATTCTACCTCCAAAGCACTTGGACTTGGGGCAATGACTCCAGTGCGTATCGGCGCTTAAGCTGGGAACCCATCAATACAGGAACTATGGAGCCAGGGGCACAGAGAAGCAGGCAAAACAGTCTTCTGATAGAAAAATAAAGAAGGAAGAAGTAGAGGCCACGAGCCGCCGAGGTTCCTTATTCTATCCCAGTCCTAAGTCCCTGCCTGCCGTTTTCTTGCCCTTCCTGAGGGTTGAAACTTCAAAGATTGTACCGATTTGGGGCACTGACCCAGCAGCTTTTCAAATACTCCCCATTTTTGCTTAAGTGTTGAGTTTCTTGCAATTAAAAGACCCTTGACTCGGACAGGCTCAGAGAGCTAGTTCCTGTATAAGAGTTATACAGAGTTATACAAGTTATATACATACATACATACATATATATATATATACACAAGTTATACTTGAGAACACTCAAGTAATGGTCCAGGGATCCCCAGGGATCCTTGAGACCCTTTCAGGGGGTCTGCATCACAGTACTAAATAGTACTAGAATGTTACTCGAAACTTTACACTTTCATTCTCTCACAAGTGCACGGTGGAGTTTTCCAGAGGCTACCTGACATGATGATGTCATCACTCTGTGTGCTGGTGTATTCTGAAGATTAACATTTTTTTCTGCTTTAATTTCTAATATGGTACGTGTCACTAGTTATAATCCACCAGAACAATAGTTTTTTTGGGGGGGGGGCTCTCTCAGTAATTTTTAAGTAAAGAAACCCCCTGAGAGCCATAGCTCCCCATCCTTGCTATTTAGAATGTGGCCCTCAGACCAGCAGTGCTGGAATCACCTGGGAGCTTGTTAACCAGACAAACTCTCAGTCCTCCCCCTAACCCCCAGACCCACTGCATTAGAATTTGCACTTTAACAAGATCACCATGTGCTTCACATGCACAGTACACTTTGAGAAGCACTGGGCTGCACCACAGTGCATCAATAAATAGTTCCTGATTGATTGATTGACTGATTGATAATGCTCACATGGATGACTTCCAGGAATTTCATGAATTCTAAAGAGCTTGGATTCCTTGGGCTAAAGCTAGCATAGACACAATTATTAATTGTTGGGTCTGAATTGCCCTCACCCCTCAGGGTATGGCCATTGTCAAAACTCCAAGAGCTGTTCCCTTTGCAACCTCTGAACAATGTCTAGCCTTTACTAAACACTCAGAATTGGCTGGGTACTATTCCTCCCATTTTCATGATGAAAAACTGAGGCCCAGAATATTGCTGTAATTTGATCAAGATGATGCAGTTACATAATTCCCACAAAGTCTAGTAAATAGTGGAGCTGGGATTTGAATTCATGGTTCAAACAGGGCAGAGGCTGTTCTTGGAATCACTACCTTACCCCTGGCTTCCTCAATGAGTGCACAAAGCACCTGGGGGTCTTGTCAAAGTGCAGACTCTTATTTGGTCCGTCTAGGGTAGAGTCCAGGGCCCTGCGTGTCTGACAAGCTCCCGGATGATCACGAGGCTGAGGTCCAGGGACCACACATTGAGGTGCTGCCTGTCAGTCCTGACAAAAGAAATGCTCTCCAGGAACCAGAAGCAGCCTGAACATACCACTTAAAAGGGTAGCTTAATTGAGGCTGTGGGTAAAGCAGCTTCATGCTTGTATTCCAGCACAGGCAGGCCCACGCATGCCCTTCTAGATCATCCCATGGCTCCTACCATGGGTGACATGTCCACAGTGTCACTACCCAACATAGAGCCATTCAGCTGGCCCTTGGCCAGCATCAGGTAGGCCCTGAACTAGTCTAAGCTCCATCCAGCTCCCTCACTGTGTTCAGGCCTTCTTTCAACTCCCGCAAAGTTGAAATATAGCTTTTCTTTCTTTCCCAACACTCAGTCAATCATTCAACAAGCTGGTCTTTAGCCCATGATAGGCACTGGGCCAGGCACGACTCCGTGACAAAAGCACAGACCTGAGTTCGAATCCTGACTTCTTTACTAGGTTAGATGACCTTGAGCAAGTTACATAATCTCTCTGGGAGTAATAATACCAGTGTACGGGAATGAAACAAGAAGTGCTGGCCAACAGAAACACAACGCGAGCCACACACATCATTTTAAATTTTCTAGTAACCACATTTTTCAAAAAGAGTAAAAAGAGAAACAGGTACAATGAATGTTAATAATATAGTTTATTCAACCCAATGTATTCAAACTATTATCATTTCAGTACATAATCAATATAAAAATATTAATGAGATGCTTTGCATTCTTTTCATACTAAGTCTTTGAAATCTGGTGTGTATTTTACCTTTACAGCACATTGTAATTTTTTTTAAAGATTTTTTATTTATTTATTCATGAGAGACAGAGAGAGTGAGAGAGCGAGAGAGAGAGAGAGAGAGAAGCAGAGGGAGAAGCAGGCTCCCAAGGAGCAGGGAGCCCGATGCGGGACTCGATCCCAGGACCCCGGGATCACGACCTGAGCCGAAGGCAGACGCTTAACCATCTGAGCCACCCAGGCGCCCTACAGCACATTGTAATTTGACCTGGCAAAATTTTAAGTGTTTGGTCACCGCATGTGGCTAGTGGCTGCCAAAGGAACAGGGCAGAAATCAAGAGTGCAGGACAAAGTACGTAGTCATCACCCTCGACGTGTAGCTCTTGTTGTAAAGAGCCCCAGCACGTGGCCTGGTATCCAGTAAGTACACAGTGAGACCCACTGCTGTGTTCTTACAGAGGAGACACCTAGCTCACATCCAGGCATTGCCGAGTTCAATCATCTAGATTTAGGTTGGGAGTGGAGTGGATGTAAAGAGGACCATTCTCCAAAATCTAGCTGAGTGACTTAGGTTTGGGCTGAGGGACGGGATGGAAGCAGGCCTGGAGGCACACTGCTCTTGAGTTCACAAAAGGCCCAGAAGTTCTAAAACCTCCTCCAATGATGGAATTAGATGTTCGTTATTTTGTGGCCCCCAGTGAAGTCATGAGTCTAGGCATTATCGACGGCTGCTGAAACAGCTAGATGAAAACTTGATGGGGAACCTTTTAAGGAGAGATCAGGCTGACAACACCTGAATCCACTGATCCATTCCCCCCACCCCACCCCGAGACCAGAACAGCTGGACAACATGTACCTCCTGATGTGATGCAGTAAGAGGCACAGGAAAGGTCCTTGCCTCCCCCCAAAATTATTTACGCACATGAACAAATAGCCTGAGTCTAATCAAGTCTCTAGTCAAACCACGAGTTTCCAGAAGATAAAGAGAATACATTAAATACCACCTATCCACCAAATTTAGAATGTGGGGAATTCTGCAAGACAAACCACCCAAGTTCTTCAACAAATAAATAGCATGGAGAAAAAAATATGTGTGTGCATGGTGGGGCAGAGCAGAGAAGCGGTATGTCCTAGAATAAATGAGGCTAAAGTTTCAAACAAGCCCTGTAAAAAGGCATTTTTGAGAAATTCCAGGGAAATCATCAGGGACTGGAGTGTAGATATTAGAAGAGCTGTTGTTTTTATTGGGTATAATAATGTTACTTGTTAGAGATACATTGAGGTATGTGCAGGTTAAATGATATAATGTCTAGGACTTCCTTTCAGATATTCTCCCAAGAACTGAATATACAAACCAACAAAAAGTGGGAGTAAAGAACAAATACCACCAGCTCATCGCTGAAGCTGGCTGGCCACTACAAGAGGCATGCAGTGTCAGAGGGCTGCCCTGCCCAGCCTGAGAAATGCCAGCCCCTGCCAACAAGTCAGAGCATCCGAGCTCAGTGCGGGCAGCACTGGACCACTCACACCAGTCACCTGGTTATTTGCTTATGATACAGCTTTCTGGACCCTACCCTAGACCTCCTAAATCAAAACTTCTGGGAGTGGGTCCTGAGAATCTGCATTTCGACAAGCTCTCCTGGTGCTTCTGATGGATACTTAAGTACAAGCAGCACAGGAATAGAGAGGCGGGCCACAATTAGCCCTGGACCCAAACCTGCAAGGCAGCCATGGAGAAGAGGGGTAAAGGTCCTGCCTAGAGCCTGAAGGAGCCAGAAGGCCCAATCCTAATTCTCTAGACGCCACACGAACCTACCCCTGGAGGTCCCTCTCCACCTCATTATTATTGTCAGACGCCCTTGCAGACCCCTGAGGGTGACCCCCAAAAGCCCCTTGGGCTTGGATATGAGGACTCTGAAGGAGCGACCCGCATGCCTCAGAGCACTGCTCAGGCTTGGGGCCCTCCCCTCAAGTACCGCTCCCATAAGTTGTATAACTTCCACCATGGATTTCCCCTTGGCCACACCCCAGGCTTCTGGCCTCCTCTTGCCACATCCGGGGCCCACACCAAAAGCCCATGCCCTACCCACTTGGAAACCATTAGCTGTGGCCCCTGCACTCTCCCAGAGTGATCCTACTCTCTGCCTAGTGAAGCACACCCTAAAGCAGGTCTTTCTGGGGCAGCCCCGGGGACAAGAAAATGCAGCCTTCTTTCGGGACCAAGTAATGGGTACAACAGTCACATTCTCCTCCTCCCCCACCCTCTCCGGACCCCCACCCCAACCCTCCCAGGACCCTCATTGTCCCCTCTTCTCCCTCCGGCCAGCTCTAAACTCTTACAGGCTATCACCTGGGACCAGAGCTCTTCTGGGGCTCTTCCCCTCTGAGAACTCTTCAAGAGAGACCATGGGTATGAGAGGGTATGTGGTGGGACTTGGGGTCTGGGGCCCAACTGTTCTCGCAGCCTCAGCCCCCTTTTACCCTGCGCCCCCTCATGGCATCCCCGGCTTACCCGTCCTCGGGTCCTGTTCTTGCGCTTGGGGATATCTTCTTCTAAATCTTCTTCTTCGTTTCCTTCTTCTACATTTTCATCATTTTCCAAAACCCTCTGAAATGACAAGAAAATAAACAGAGGGGTTGAGAAATAAAATGCAAAGGAGGAAACCGTCAGAGGGCAATTTGAGGGAGGGGCGGGAGGTCTGTTTTGTTGTTGTGTTCTAACAAAGTGAAGACCATTGCTGGGGAAGCAGAGCCTCCGAAAGGCTGCCCAGAGTCCGAGCTCTTGGCGGTAACAAGCCTCTCAAACCCCTGGGGCCCGTCCAGCCTGATCCTCCCAGAACACTGGCTTTTTTCAACTCTTTTTACCCAAAAAAACATTTCCTAATAAGAGAATACTCTGGTAGGGGCGCTTTTCTATGTGGACCCAAGATGTTTTTCAAAACCCACATTTTTAATGTAATTTTCCTTTTGTTCCTAAATATGAAAATACGTTCTTCCTTTCTCTGCCATTCTGGAACCCTGCCCTGTTTAATGAAAACAAGTAACTTCCTGTTCATCTGACCAGAATTTGACATTAATGCGTTGGTTCTTAATCATCCATTGTTGTTTTTTTTTTAAGAAAAATGGATTTTCATTACAGCACATTACTTGTAATGAAGCTTAAAGATCAAGAATTTAATTATCTCTTTCCAACAGATCTGTGATTCACACAGCAGCAGAGAATCCAGTTTCCATTTTATAGGTGAATAAACTGAGGCTAAAAACAGTTGTAATTGCCCACGGTCATACAGTGAATCCATGGCCAAAGCCAAGTCAGGTTCATCAGCTCAGAGTTTCCCGGTCGTTTCTCAGCTGTGTGTCTGAAGATAGAAGTAGAAGAAGATAGTAGACCCTTCCTGTAGGGACCTGAACACTTTGCTCCCTTTGCAGGGAGGGGAGGGCAGGTAAGGTGCGTACCTCTAGGTTTAAGGGCAAAATGAAAGACTGTGGCAGAGGACCCAGCTCCCCAGACTGAAAGTGGGATAAGGAGAAGGGGCATGGAATTCACCAGACTCCACGTCAGGAGCCCTTTATGGACTCACTGTGCAACCCTGGGTGAGTCATCATCTCTTCATGCCTCAGTTTCCCCAATTATGAAATAGGAATTCATTTATTCATTCAATCAACAAACATTTGTTTAGTGCTGACTATATGGCAGGCACCGTGCTAGACAAGCCCCAGAATGACTACAGTCCTTGCCCTAAAAGGACACTACAGTATAATGAAGGGAGGACAGATTCAAATAACATCCACAACCATATAGTTACAACGGCCATAAACACAGTGACAGGCAAGTGCAAGCCGCTACGAGAGGCAATTAGAGGGAATTTTACCTAATCTGAGGGTCAGGAAAGGCTTACCTGACGAAATAACCCAAGTGAGTTGACATGTAAAGGATGAGCGAAGACTAGCCTTGGGAGTGGAGACCAAGGGCAGGGAGGGAGGAAAAGTGTTCTAGGCAGAGGGAACAGCATGAGCAAGCTCCCTCAGACAGGGAAAGGAACATGGCTTGTCCACATTGCAGAAAGAGGCCAGGGTGACTAGAGTTCAGTGACTCAGGGAGAGATTGGCATAAGAAGAGGCTAGAAAGGAGGGCAGGCACCATATTATACTGGATAACAGCCCGCATTAGCATCCACCCATGCTTGTGATGGTGTGACAATGACACAAGCTATGAAAAGGCTTAGAAGCAGCACACGCTGTACCAACATGTGGTATCATCATCACTGTTCAAATGGCCTCCCAGACAATGCCTCTGGCCTGTCCTCCAAGCAGGAAGCCCAAGAGTGAGTTTCCAGGGACCTTCTCCCACTGCCTTCTTGTCAGAGTTCTCTCCCAATCACGGGAGTCAGGACACTGCGGATTACAAATCCTCACACGGAACTCAAAACAAGTCTCACAAATTCTCCTCCGGCTCCTCTCTACTCGGCTTACTTGGGAAGCCATCAGCTGACAGCACACGGGGGGTTCTGGGCTGACCACAGCCATCTAACAGAGAAGTAGTGCTGTCTGCTAGACACGCCCTCTGGCCCATAGCCAGGAAACGTTGGCCCAGCTCCCCATCAAGCCTCCTAGGCTCTCTGCACCTTGGCTTCCTGAACCATAGGTGGGAACACAAGTGAAAGTCAGGCAAGATGATGACAAGTCGAACACTCTGCGGACTTCAGTGAAAAGATGCTGTATAAATATGAGGTGTTGTTGTTAGGACCGTTGTTGCCATTCAAACAGCTGTCTCGCCCACTTCTGGGTCTTGAAGTCATTTAATCATGGTGAGTTCCAAGGGCCTCGAATTTAAAGGTCATGGCCTCTGGCCTGTCATACAACCTGACTCCACTCTCATTTTTTATCATGTAGGTATTTGTGACCTGCAATACGGACCCTGGGTGGGAAGGGAAAACCTGGTGAAGGTGACTGAGCTAGTCTCCAGCAGTGCCCACCGCATGGCCTCAAGGTTCGGAAGTAAAGGGCCTTCTCCCTCCGTTTCCCATTGGTCTCCCTGCGTCTTGGGAACCCCTAGTCTGTGCCCCTTGGCCTCCGATGTGACAGCACCCACCCCAGTGTGTTTGCGTTTCCTGCGACAACGTGGCCCTGATACCCAGAAGCCTCTCTACATAACCAGGGAGGAGCCAGGAGTCCCTAACAAACAAAGCGCTCCTTCAGGGCTCAGGAAGCAGACGGGGCGCCCTGTGTAGAGGAGTCAAGGGGGGGGTCCAACTAAGATGCAGCTGATCCCCCACTAACATACTTGCATTCCCTGTCCAAGGACATTATCTGGAAAACAAACACATTTTAAAATAACTTTTCTCCCTGTTACTCTAAACAGTCTTTACAGTGACGATAACAATTGTTTGTGGTTGTGTTTAAAAAAGAAGAAGGAATGCCTTTAAAAGACTCCATTATCTCTAGCCTGGAACGCTGCAAAAACCTCCTAACTGATTTCCCTCCTTCTTCCGTCGGCCCTGCGTCCAGTCTCTTTTGCAGGCAGCAGACAGAGGGATCTTGAGGAAACATGAATTCACTGCCCTCGTTAAAATGGCTTCCTTCTTCATTTCCATGAAATCAAGTGCCTCTTCCATGTGCTGAGAGGCCGGAGTGGTCGGATGTGGCCCAACCCTCCCGCTCCACCCTAGGCCCATCTCTCCCTAGCACTCTGCTCTAGCCACACCGGCCTTCTGTCTTTCTTTTTTCCCTTTTTTTCTTTTTCTTTTTGTTTATTGAGGTATAATTGACATGCACTATTACATGAGTTCCAGGTGAAGAACACAGTGATTTGACATTTGTAGGCACCGCAAAATGGTCACCAGTGAGTCTGAGTACCATCTGTCACCCTACAAAATTAATATAATGTTATTGACTACATTCCACAGGCCGTGCATTACATCCCCATGACTTATTTTATAACCGGAAGTTTGTACTTCTTAATCGCCTTCACCCACTTCATACCCTCCCAACCCCCCGCCTCTTTGGCAACCACCAATCTGTTCTCTATATCTATAATTCTGGGTTTGGTTTTGTTTTTTAGATTCTGTATATAAGTGAAATCATACGGTTTCTGTCTTTCTTTGATTTATCTCACTTAACATAATGTCCTCAAGGGCCATCCATGTTGTTGCAAATGGGAAGACTTCATTCTCCTTAATGGCTAAGTAGTATTCCATTGCATATATGTACCACATTTTCTTTATCCATCCATCCATCAATGGACATTTAGATTGTTTCCATGTCCTAGGTATTATAAATAATGCTGCAGTGAACATAAGGATGCATATATCTTTTTGAACTAGTGTTTTCATTTTCTTCAGATAGATACCTGGAAGTGGATTTGTAGGTCATAGGATGGTTTTATTTTTAATTTTTTGAGGAACCTCCATACATTTTCCATAGTTGCTGCACCAATTTACATTCCCACCACCAGTGCACGAGGGTTTCCTTTCCTCCACATGCTCACCAACACTTGTTATTTTTTTTTTTTTTGTCTTTTGATAATAGCCATCCTGACAGGTGTGGGGTGATCTCACTGTGGTTTGATTTGCATCTCCTTGATGATGAGTGATGTTGAGCATCTTTTCATGTGCCTGTTGGCCATCTGTGTGTCTTCTTTGGAAAAATGTCTGTTCAGGTCCTCTGCCCATTTTGTAATTGACTTGTTTGTTTTTTTGTTTTTGAGTTGTATGAGTTCTGCACCTTCTGTCTGTTCTTTCAAAACTACAAGCTCAGACCTATCTCAAGGCCTTCAAGCACACTGTTCCTCCGCTCAGAAAGCTCCTCCCCACATCCTCACTTCACTTGCTTTTTCTCATCTCTTAGGACTGAGGTTAAATCCCTTTATTTCCCTTAGGACACTACCTAGAATCTGTCCCTCCTCTTTCCTTAATCTTCATACTCTGTTCTTTTCATGGTCATTTATCCTGAAATGCAATTATTTCCTTTGTGTACTTGTTTTCTGTCTGTATGTCATACTAGAATATAAATATGAACAGATGGGACTGCTCTCTCTCGGTTTCTCTGTCTCCCCAGAACCTAGCACAGTGCCTGCTCAGAGGAGACACTCAGTAAACCTTGGTTGAATGAATGAACGATAAAATGAACAAATATAATCCATTTACTACATGTATACTTTATTTTAATAACCAAAGCCAATAAGGACACGTAAACTCATTTGGCTTATGGTCCTGGTTTCAGCTTCTAGCACGGAAGATGGTAGACCCATGCTCTGAACGTAGTAGATGTTCTGTTTATGTCGGGGACAATGGTGATGGTGATGATTTCATAGTGATGGCTTATGTATTGGCCCAACACTGCCTGAGAGGAACTTGAACCCACCACCAGCTTGAAAGAGTAAGCTGTCACTAGAGTGTCAGAGCTTCGGGGCAATGGTTCTGTCCCACCCACTGATTCAGTGAAATTACACTAACTACACAATACAGATGGGACACACCTTAACTTCAAAGACCTGCAAAGTCCAAAAACTGGCGGAAAGGTGGGAGGGAACATGAATAAGGAAAAAAACAAAGAAGAAAGGACGAGGCACCCTAAATGCCAGTGACAAGAAGAATCCCTCTGGCTGTGGGACCATCAAGAAAGGCTTCCTGGGGAAGGTGGCACTGGGGCTGAGCCTGACTGATGGGTGGAATTTGTGCACATAGAGTAGAAGAAAAGATTCCCCAGGTAAAGGACACAGCATGATCACAGGCACATAGGAGAGAAGACTGAAGAACGGCGGGGGAGGGAGGGGCACAAAAGTGGGAGAAAATAAGTCCGAAAACTAGGTTAGGAGAAGAGTGAGGAGGCCCAAGAAGATCACATTCATCATTTTGGATTTACCTGGTAGGATACAAGCGTTTCAGCTAAGTTTTTTAAAGAAGGGATTGGCACAAGCAGAGCTTTCTTTCAGGATGAAAGATCAGCTAGCAAAGTGGGACATGTCAGAGAAGGGACAGACTGCCCTACGGGCCGACCACCAGGAATCTTCACTCATACATCCCTTCAACAGATGCTTACTGTGCACCTACTATGTGCTAGGTACTGTTTGCATGCTTCAGATATATTAGTGAACAAAACAAAGCATCCCACCCTTGAGTTTACATTCCACTGGAAGAAAACAGAAAATACCCAATAACATAACCAGCAAATTACAAAGTATGGTAGATAGTGATCAAAGCTATGGGAAAAAAGAAAAAGCAAAGGAAAGCAGAGTAAGGGAATCAGGAGATGGGGAGGGCACAGGATGCGGTAGTACACACAGGGTCAGGGTCAGCTTCATAGAGAGGAAGAGACACAAATTGAAGAAGGTGAGGGTGAGGGCCCAGCTGATGTCTGGGGTGAGGACCCTGCAGGCAGAGGAAACAGGCTGAGCAAAACCCTGAGGCAACAGAGTGTATTCTAGAAGGAGCAAAATGAGGTCAGTGTGCCGGCAGCAGAATGAGCAAGGGAAAGGCCCAGCAACCGAGTCAGAGAGGTAAGAAGGCCTTGACTTTTATTCTGGGGGAACAGGGGCCTGTGCCAGGTTTGGGGCACAGGATCCAACTTAGGTTTAAAGGGCTCCCTCTCAGCCATCAGCAAGGGCATCATTTAGAAAGCAGTTGCAGTGCATCCGTTCAGATGACAGCGGCCAGGACCGGGGCAGTGGCAAGAGGACATGGTAAGAGGAGCCTGAGCTCTGGATCTGGGTTGCAGGCACAGCTGACGGGATTCCTGATGAACCAGATGCTGGGTGCCACATTAAGGCAGGAGTGGCTGACGACTCCAAAGTGCATTAGACACATGGAGGTTACAGCGATTAAGCACCTTCACGAGGGCCATAGCTCTGAGGAGCGGAGGCAACCATATAAGCCATGCTGTCATATGGAGAGACCTGAGCACTCATCTGCACACAGGGATGGCAGAGGAGGCAGCCAACCCAGGGCTTCATCCTACATCTTTATTGAGACTCAGCTCTACCGGGCACGTGCAAGGCCCCAAGGGGACAACGGTGAGCATGACCACATGGTCCCTGACTCGATGGAATGCACTGACCGGTGGCACTCATGAAGCAAACCAGAAATGTAACTGTTATTACTTTAATTATCATGTCAATAAATGAATATGCAAATACTAAACATTACGTTAGATATGCAATTAATAAATATATAATACATGATAGGTATCACATAAAATATAAAGTATAATAAAATATACATTTAATATCAATGTAATTTGATTTTAATAATTGAATTGTATTTAATTTTTAATACTATTGTTTAATATTTATATTACTATTACTACAATACTCCATGCCAACCATTGTATTCGACCTCAGCGATTCAAGACGAATATATCAGAACAGTCAGAGCGCACCATTATGATCTTGAGTAGCGAGGAGCCTCCGTAGTGCTGGGAACAGAGGGCAGGAAACCAGCAGGGACAGGAGCCACCAGCCCCGCCTGGAGGGTGACTCCTCGACGGGGCCTTGAAGGAGGAGAGGGCGGTGCTGTGAACTAGAGCTGAGGACGGGGTGTGAGGATGGGGTGTGAGAAAGGCAGGGGCTCACTGGGGTCAAGCCGGTGTAGACGACCCCGAGGTTTCAAGCCTGAACTACGGCCTGCCCGTTCCGCGGGGGTAAGGACTCCGTTTTGCTCACCATCGAGTCCCCAGGCCCTAGCCCGGCCCCTGGCACACAGCAGGCTGGAAAAAATATTTTTTGAATGGCTACATGGGGACACCAAGAGAGCAGTGAGGGCTTGTTCTGGAGGACAGGTCACAGTAGGAAGGTAAGCGCTACTCCCCCAGCAGCCTTGCACGCGACGGCCTGGGAGGAAGAGCCGGTGCAGGCCTCCCGGAAGCACAGCACCGACTCCCGGAAGCACAGCAACGACGCTCGGGACACATCCCCCATGGCGGGTGCGGAAATACCTGTATCTCCTGCATGCTTTCCTCCTCTCTGGCATCCACCTTCTTCTCCACACCCTCACCCCGGAGCAAGGCTTCCAGGGTGGTGCTTTCTGAGGTGAAGCCATCCTTCTTCAGGGGCAGCTCCACTTCTGCAAAGTAAGGACAGAGAAGCAGGGTCAGGCCATTAGAAGCAGGGGGAACAGGAGGACCAGGAGAGACACTCAGGAGCTGGAGCTCTGGGTAGGGCTAGAGGCGGCCTGTGCTCTCTCCTCTGGGTGGAACAGGAACCCCGGAGCTGGGTCCAGCTTTTCCGTCTCCTGTTCCCAGCCCCGGAGACAGATCCCAACCCTGCCCAAAGCCTCATAGACAGCAGAGGCAGAGCAGGAGGGCACCAGACAGTGACTGTGAGCAAGGCACTCAGCGATCCCAGAGCCCTCTTGTGCATCTACAGAGCGAGGATAAAAATACTCAGTACCCCATAGGGCCATTTTGTGGGGTATAAACATGTCCCTTTACATGAAAGTACTTTGAAAACTCTACAGCAATACACCAATGTTCACCTCAAATCTTAGTATTCTCTCCCTCTACCCCAAGTTTCATCTGGCAACTCCATGACCTGCCCTCCGCCATGCTGGCTGCCCAGCTCCGGGTTGCTCCATGGGAAGCTATTTCGACCCCAGAGAGGCTGTTCTCATCAAGGGATACAAAGACCACTAAAGCCAAGGGAAGAGAAGAGGGAGCACAGATGCCTGACCCCAGCTCAGTGGCTGGGAGCTGCAGCGCCTGCACAGCAGGGCACTTTTTCTGGAAATGTCAGAGTTTGCTCGGCTACCTGGGGCTTGAGGTCATGGGGCCAGCTGAGTAGTGGCAGCCAGAGTCAGCCCCATCTGAAAGAGACCAGAGAAAGAAGCCAAACTCCTTTCTCAAGATACCCCCCCCCAAACTCTCAACCCAAAGGAAGATTGTTTTTGTTTTTGTTAAATTAAAAGCAGAAACCTCAGGTACAGGTGATCCTATTTTGATTTGCTATGAAACATTCCTCCGATCTCTCCTCTGATCCTGTACCTCATACCCTCCGGCAATCAGATACATGGCCCCTCTCCTGTTACCAGGTAAGATGAATACAAGAGTATGAGGGATTGGTACCCTAGAAAACAGCCAGGGGAAGGGAATGGCCCATGTGTATGAGGGAATTGAGAGTTGAGTGTAGGGACTATTTACAGCGATGTGAGCAGGAATAAGGGAACTACATGGAAAGGTGAAGCACCCCTGGGGAGTTAACAGTGGGGAGCCATTACCATGGCTGTTCCTAGAGGTACAGAGGGAGAGCGTTCGCCAGAGCCTGGAGAGATCTGTGGCTTGCAGCCTCAGTGAGCTCATGAAAAAGAGAACCAAGGTAAAGAGACGCATGGCCTAACCTCTCTTTCCGTCCTCTGCTCTCCCATTGGCCAACCTCAATGAGAAGGGCAAGGGGGCCTTACTAACAGAGCACACCAAAACCAGCTTCCTGGGGCCCAAATTAGGGCCCCAGGGTAAAGAGTGGATGGGGCAGGGGCAGAAATGGAAATAACCAGCACAATCAAGCCTTGCTCTGCTGGGCTTCATTCCAACTCAAATGGAACTCTACCAACCCCTCCGTCTCCTCAGAACCAGATGCAGGCTGGCCAGTCCACAAGAAAGGGGCACTAGGCTATCTCATTAAAACTGAAGAAATCCACACCTACAAGTGACCAGCCCCCAGAAGAAGATGGTGGGAAGGAGAAACTGTATCTGAAGTCCCTTGAGAGACAAGGTCTTTGGCAAGCAGAGGATCCACCTCCATTAAGAAACACTACCACCAAATCAACCACCCCTGAAACTCATCCACACTCCTATTCATTCAACAAATGTTTACAATGAACCACTGTGCTGCAACCAGGCACCCTGGAGGTGTACCAGATAAAGACAGTCCTGGCCTTAAGGTGGTTTACAATCTAAAGAGACAGACATTAAACACTGCATAAAAAATTAATACGTAATGACAAACTGTCATAAGGGCGACGGAGGAAAACACAGAGTGCAATGTGAAAGGAGAATACAGTGGGGGGTTTGCTTTAGATCAGGTGGTCAGGGAAGGCCTAGGCGATGAAGTTACATTGAAGTTGAGTGTCAGGAAAATAGTCCACTGTCTGCTTTAATGAGTTCAGAGCGTGCAACTCCAGAGCCTGCTCTGATGGCATATTACTCTTTCTCCCAAGTCAAAAAAAGGCTTGCAAACATCTAATATAAAACAATTAAAGTATGTTGCCTCATGTCCTGTCCTCAGTCAAAAGAGGCTGGTCACCATCCTTTAAACTTACAATAATTATATATATACATATATATACATATATTTGAAGTTCATATCTTAGTATTCCCGTTAAGCCTCCCAACACTAAATAAATCCTATTTCCAGAATCGCACAGCATTTTAGAGCTGAAAATAGCCTTACAGATCATCTGCTTTAATCATGTCATTTTATAAATGAGGGACCTGAGGCTCAGAGAAGTTCAGTAACTTCACAGAAAGCCACACAGCAGAACAAGAACGGAGCCCGGTGATCTTTCTTAGATGCCATTAAGATCAGGATGAGGCCCCACCCGATGCATCCTTATTAGCAGTTTGCAGGCCCAGGCTCAGCCCCGGTGGGCACTGATACGTTTGTGTACATGCAGAGTGCTCAGCACACACGCAACGTTCAAAATGCAGTGGCTGTTATTGCTGTGTGTTGCTTAATCCCCACTACCACCCAAGAGGCAAGCACAGTTATTGTCCCATTTCACAGTTGAGGACGCTGCAGCTTAGGGAGGTGTAGAACTTGTTTAATATCACACAGCTGTTTGGGGGCAAAGCCCAGCCTTGACCCCAATCTGCCCCCACAACCCATTCACATACTCTCTAGCTTGTACAGACATCGCTTTGTCTCTCTCTCTTTGGTTCTTCCTTAAAAAGTCCTTTTCCAAACCTTTGTGCATTTCCGTTGCATCCCTAAACTCTCTTCACAATTTTCATATTGCAAGATAAAAGACAGCTCTCTGCTGAGGCTGAGGGCAGGTCTGTGTCGTGGTTCTGGGCTCTGCTGTATATGAACATCCCCATGTGGTGTTCACCCCTTCGGCAACAGGTCAATGACCCCACACGGAACTTTGAAACCACTGTGAACTTCCTCCTCCTCCTCTTTCTTCCTCCCCTGCTAAATATCCCACCATCCTGTTTTCCCATAATTCAGTCTACTCTCTTTGGTCCTCTGGTCATTTACCAGATGGGCACAGTAGAAGCCCCAAGAGAGACAAAAGAACCAAATTGGGAACAGTGAGATGGTCTCTCTACATGCAAAGAGCCAGAAGGGACTTCCAGTAGCATCTAGAGTACAATCCCTCAGGGAGGAAAGTGTAGCACAGCACGATATGGAGCCTTTCCCAGGGTCACGGAGAAACTCCGTGGCATTATCCTTGTCTAATGACCAAAATATCTGATGGGCTCGTAGAAGTGCTGCTTCCAGATGGCCCTGGAGTCAAGCTCTAGCCCGGCCATGTATTAGTTAAAGGACTATGGGCTAGTTCCTTAGATCTTTGAGTCCCTATTTCCTTACATGTTAAGTGAGGATGATCAGAATATTTCACAGTGTTGATGCGAAAATGAAACAAGGTGATATGTTGCATAAAGATACTCTGAAAGATCCACAAAAAAACAGCACAGAAGCATGGAAATGGAATGGAAAATGAAGCGTACCAATTTTTTTTGGGTTTTGGTTTTTCTCTTCAAAACTTATAATTCAAAATTAGATCATATATGAAAAGAGCCTGGGATGGTCCAAGTGCCCTATAAATGCTACAATTTATTAGTGTCGAAGTTAGAATAGTCCTAATTTTAATGGTACAGCAGTACTGTCCAATAGAAATATCATGCAAGCCGCTTACAAAATTTTAAGCTTTCCAGCAGCCACATTTTAAAAAGAGCAACAGGTGCAATTAATTTTAATATATTTTTTTCTAACCCACTCTGTCCAAAACATTATCATTTCAACATGTAACGAATATAAAAAAATTAATTTGATATTTTGCATTCTTTGATTTGCATTGAGTCTTCAAAATCTGGTGTTTATTTTTATACTTACAGCACATCTCCGTTCAGATTAGCCATATTTCAAGTGTTCCATAGCCCCATGTGGCTAGTGGCTACCATATTAGTGCAGGTTTCTACCCTTAAAAGTAACATGTACTATGATTTTGTTTCCCCAAAAACGGAAGGATATGGTTCTTCATGTTGCCTTCATACCCGGCTGAGCACCTTTCCAGGACAGCGTTCTAGCTGACCACTGACAAACCCTGGTTTCAAAGCCCTCTGGGGAAGGCTTGCAAGGTCAGAATGACAGGCTAACCAGTGCCCTCCCAACAAACCAGCAGAGGGTACATTCCCCAGCCCCTGACCACAGGAGGTCCCAGAGTGAAGGGAAAAACAAGGTAACGGGTCCAAGCTCTTGCACAACATACGTCCTAGGCATGCTCCCTATTGAGCCCTCAGGGATTTCATTGATTGTTTTATTCTAATACATTCCATCTAGACATAGGATTTAGTCATTCTTTATAAGTGTTCTCATTCTGACCCTTGCACAAATTTGGGGACCACATCACCTGACAAGAGCCATCAGACATTTAACATTAAAAGAAAATGGTCCAAAACCCACACATAATTCATCTTTAAATTAGCCTGATTTTATACACAAGGATATAAACCCACGGATCGTTACTCTCTCCAGAGTGGCAGCAGCCATCACCCAAGCCAGCCACCTCCCTGGGCCCCCGTAAGCAGCTCTACCTCCACTTCTAATTGGGAACAGAGATACTCCTTGGGTGACTTCCAGCACGATCCATCACACTAGAGACAGCTTCTGTGCAAACCGAAGAAAATCGGTTTCCAAATAAGAAAAAACCTCTTAGACAAACAAGGATTGAAGCATAGAAAGTCTTCTAAAAGAAGAAGAAGAAGAAGGAAAGAAAGAAATGCATGAATTAAAGCAAAAAAAAAAAAAAAATTGCCAGAGAAGACCAGTCGCTTCTATCTAGGGCTGTGGACAGGGCAGCATCCTCCCGGATGGAAATCAAAGCCACAGGCTTTTGACACAGGTGCCCCAAGCCTGCCACCCAACACACTGAAAGCAAAGCTTCCACTGGGTTGTTGAAGCCACTGAGCTCATTAACAGGATGCAGGCGAGCTGAGCCCGAAAGTGCAACGTGGGAGCACAGTGAGTAATTAAATCCCAGGCCATTTAAAAATGCAAACGCCTGGATGTCACAGGCTCACGGAGCCTCTGACTCCTCATGCATTTTTTGGCTCAGGGTGGAGGATTGGGAACCTGCAAGTCATGTATGGATTATAATAAAATATGCCATATAGAAAACAGATTAAGACAGTTCTTCTTTGGGGAAATATACAAAGAGAGGAGCTGTCTGTTAGCTGTCGAGTTTGCAAGAGATACCATCTTTCGGGAGGCTGTGCTCTGCGAACAGACAGTCTGCCCCAAGGGAAATAGTGGTGAAACACCCCGACAAGGCACATCCATCCATCCATCCATCACGGGCTCTCCGTGACGCAGGGGTCTGGAGACAGAGTAACGGTGCAAAAGGGAGGGAGAGACCCCACAGACAATGGCAGACAATCCTCCTGCTACATCGGGAGTGTTCAGATTTTTTTTTTTTTTACCTGCCTCTAGTTTTTCTGTAAAAATACAAATGTGCAGTTTTTGCTTCTGAGTGCTTATTATTGTAAGGAGTTAAGCTCATCCTCTTTCCTTGGATTTATACATCAACTTACACCAAGAAGCAAGGGGCTTAAGAATCATTAATTCATTTATCCCCATCGGACTCTCAGACTCATGGGGAGAAAGAATGGGGAATGGATATTGTTGTCTCTCACCCCACGGGGGAAGAGATTGGGGTCGGGGACAGACCAAAGCCCTGATTTCCTGAGATGGTGGCAGGCCCAGAAATCCATCTGCTCATTCCTCAGGGGTGCCATTTTCTTGGCTGCATTTGACTCCCTGTTTTGTGATTCATAAAGCTCAAAATAGATGAGGTTCACGTTGAGGACCCATCACCCAGGCTGCACCCTGCAGGCCCTGGTTACCACCTGTTTTAGAATCCCATGATATCCACACAACGGGACGGCTGATTGTTTCCCCGTATGGCCCCTGCCCCCCACTCCCTGGTGTGCCTATCCTCTCACATCCAAGCCAGCATGCAAGGATTGGCCCTCGTGCACAGCACCCAGGGGTGAGCCCCTCAGATAAGCATCTCCCCACCCCTGAGACCCAGAAAAACACCTACACGGCCAAAGGAAGCTCACCACTGGGCTGGCTGGCAGACCAGGTGGATGCAGCTTAGCAGGATGGTGCGGGAAGGGAAGGATGGCGGCACACGGAGGGGTGATATCTCCCTTGTGTTCAAGGGAATACAGAAAACCAGAAAGTGCAGGAGCTGCTCTGGAGTGGAAGCTCCGCTCTAGTTCCCAACACCACACACTGGGCCTTGATCTCCCAAACTATAAAACTAAGGGATCAAAGCCCACTTCCCAGGGTTGCTGTGGGGCCGAGACAAGGGACACAGAGTGTCTGCACAAGAGGCGTGATGCTCAGTTGTGAGCGCCCTCCCTTCCTCCTCCAAAGTGGTGGCACTTCCCAGCAAGCTCCTCACCCTCGGATCCTCTCAACCAGCGGAACGAGTGTGGCCCGGCTTCCCCCAACCGGGACACGGGCCCAGGGAGTGCAGCAGCGAAGAGGCCAAGTTCAGAGCTGTGCTGAGGACAGAGGGGACCAAGGGTGAGACCCAGCTTGAAGGCCAGAGGCCAGCCCTGCTTCAGGTCCAGGGTAGGCACCGTCCTGCAGATTTGGAAGTCACGGCAGAACCACATGGAAAATGCCTTCCTTGCCCTATTCATTCATTGGACAAATCATTACTGAGCACATACTATGTACCAGGTTCTATTCTAGGTGCTGAGGACACAGTTGTGAACAAGAGAAGAAAAGTTCTGCCCTCATAGAAACTGGATTCTAGTGGGGGGCTGGGGGACGACAATACCTAAAACAAATGAGTGAGACATAGAGCACAACAGATGATAATCAATGCTTTGGCGGGGAAGCAGAGCAGAGGAGGGGACGCTGGGGTATCGGGGGGGAAGTGGGAGGGTGGTTACACTTTGAAATGTGGCCAGGAAAACACAAACCTGAGGAGGGGGAAGAGGGCACGCTGATATCTAAGAAAGGACGCTCCAGGCCAAGGAGCCATCAGTACAATGGCCCAAAGCCGGGGGCCCCTCTGCCTAGAGCACAGTGAGCCTGGGGGGAGAGCCGGAGACGAATCCAGAGTTACAGGGGCCTTGAAGGGCCATGCAGGCCACTGAGAGGAGGTCGGCTGCCACTGTGAGTGTGATCAGAAGCCACTGGAAGTTTCAAGCAAAGAGTGACATGACGCTGCCTGTATTTTAAGAGGATACTCTGAAAATAACTGAAGGAGGAAAGGCAGAGTGCGCAGAGCAGTCGGGAGTTCCTGGAATATGTGTGGGGCCCCACCAATGAGCCCGGGGCTTAGGACAGGGCTGTGCATGACCCACATGAGCCCTGTCTTCATGGCACTTGCACTCTGGTTTCCAGATACATCCAGGGAGCAGCCCCCTGGCCCCTGAGCAGGGGGCATCTGTACACAGTGAACCAGGAGAGAGGGCGGGTGCGGAGGGCGGGTGCCCGGCACTGAGGGGCAGAGGTATGGACACCAGAGCAAGTCCACAGAGGAAGGGCTTTCCAGAAGAAGGTGGAGCAGCCTAGGCCATGGGCAGGAGAAAAGAGCCAGTCAGACAGGCCTGGCCTAGCCCACCATGGGATGATAGGTGTCAGTAAAAGTGGGGAGGAACCCTTCCAAGTTGACCTCTGTGCCCTGGGCAACGGATGCTAGAGTTCTGGGACACAAGGGGTGACTTTTGCAAACTGTGGGTCTGGTAGAGGTGGATCCCACAGCCAGGTGCCAGGTCTTCTCTCCTCGGTATAGAAGGTTCCAGACTTGGGGCTTTTAAAAGACTCAAAGGCAGAACGTGGTGCCATTCCAGGCCAGACAGCACGCGCTCCTCAAGCAAAGGGCACATCACTGGGCAGAGGACAGACATGGCGTTAGCCGAGACCTCCGCAGCCCACCTAGCAGCACAGTGCAGAGACGGCGTCACCGTGGAAGCCCTCCAGATCCACCCTCCCTCGGGACTCTCAGAACAGCCCTATGATGTGAGCAAAGCAGCTGCCAGGGTCTGCCTTTCACAGACGAAGAACCAAGGCCAGAGTTGTTACAAAGCTGCCCCAAATCACACAGTCAGTGGGTGGAAGGGTCTGGACTTGAACCCAGGCCTTGGGATCCTTTGATGGCTTTTCTCCTGCAGAGCACAGCTGTAGGGCACAGCGAAGGCCCCTATGACCTAAAATCGAAGAGGGGCAAGGTGGCAAACCTGGAACAGGCCCCACAGGCCAGGCTGGGCACTGGACAGGAAGCCCAGGTCAGCTGCCACGGTCAGCTCAGTCTCCCTCATCTGTGAAATGGGCATGCTGAGAGATACCCCATGTTTTCCGAGGCTGAGACCAAACACTGGGCACCTTTCTCTCCTCCATCCCTTTCATAAATCTTTACTGTCTACCTGCAATGTGCCAGGCCTGTTGCTGGGCGCTGGGGAGCCAGATGAAGAAACCGGTGGGTCCCTGCCCTCAAAGTGTGTACTCTACCTCCCAGTGGGAGAGACAGGAGTGAACAGGCAGCGCGGCGGATGACCCATGCTCTAACTGTGGTGCCACCGGGTGGGAAGGCACACGTGACCATGGACACTCGGCCCCCACTGGGCACGCTGCCCTGCCCACTCCCAGCTGCCACCCGTGTCCTCTGCCGGCCCCAGCTCCCGGAGCCCCGTGGGCTGCAAGCAGGGCTGAGATAGCCCCGCCTCGGTCCCCCAGCCTGCCAGGAAGGCAGAGAGAGCATGAAGAGTCACAGCGTGAAGCAGGGGGGCTGGAGGGGCCTGCCCACCTCTCTCCGGCTCTCCTGCTCCGGAGGCCAACAAGAGCCGAAGAAGCTGCTGTTGCAAGCCTCCAGGATGGATGGCTGCGGGCTCTGACACTGCAGGAAGGAGATAAATGACTGGTCATTTCCCCCTGATGCACTTGAAGGCATCCATTCTTCCAGCTGTACCAAGCTCAGGCAGCCCCCCCGCACAGAGCCAGATAAGCACTGACAGATGCGGGTGGGAGCCGGAGTGTCCTTCCCCTTCAGAAGGACACAGCCAGACTCCTCTGCAGGCCGGGAGAAGGTCACGGTGTCCACTGGCTCACACCTGGCTGGGGGCTCCACGGGTCCCTTCCTTCGCCTCCCACCTCACCCACCGCTCCCCCCACCCCCCCGCCAGGCTCATCCCTGCAAGGAGCACCCGGGAGAGGAGGAGGGCCAGGGGCAGAGGGAGCCAGCTGACAGGCTCATCAATCTCGGGCTACATGCTTGGCACATCGGCGTTCCTTAAGTTGTTCCCGGACTGGGAGGGTGCTGGAGGAGTCAGGGGGACTGTCTGGAGGAGAAGAGAAATCACGCCGAACATCAGAGAGCAAATGGTGGAAGAAGCCTGGAGACTATTAAAATGTGGGCCATGTACAAAAGCAGTAGGGAACTAATTAAGATGCAGGATTTGCAAAAGCTGGGGAAGTTGGCCGCAGCCTGCTCCCATCTGTGGGGTTCTGCCGGTGCAGTGCGGCGGGGACAGCACCCTAGGCCGGCGAAACAGGCCTCTCCACCCCTGCCCAAGCAGGCAGGACTCAAGCTTCTCTGCCTGGACCGCCCCCTTGGGGGGGGGCACCCTTCGGAGGGTCCCCGTGACTTGCTTGTTGGTCTGCTGGGACACCCTCTGCTTTGAGGCACCCTAGGCTACCATCACCTCAGGGGTCCTGCCCTTCGGCTCCTGTTCCCCCGATGACGTGTGGTGGGTGGTGACCATTCTGATCATTCATCCCCAGTCACTGAGTGGCTGCCAAAGGAAAAAAAAAAAAAAAACCCTAGAGAAAGAACCAGAACCCTATTATTCCTGGCTGCCTTCCCTGCCATCACCCTTGGAATTTGGCAAGGGTGGCAAAGAGCTATGTTGCTCCCCAAGTATCCTGAAGCAGAAGGGATTTACAAGGCCTCAGGTACATTCCAGGAGCAGAAAGAACATCTGTTATAAAGGCCCCATTGGTCTGAGAACACCACCGTGAATGTGTGTGTTGGGTCCTGGAGCAACATGGCGCCAGTTCCAACAGGCTCTCCCTGAGGGTTCCCTCCTTGGCCTCACCGCTGATCTCCCCTGGGAAATTAACTTCCTAATTCAGTGCCACATTTCCCCAACCTCTTAAAACGAAGATAAAATCTACCTTAGACAAGGGGTACCAAAGGGTCTGGGTTTGGAAGCTGCTAAATTGATCTAAGCAGACCATCCAAGCATTTAATCCAAAGAGACACAAGTAAAAGTTTGTTCCCAGCCTTTTTCTTCTCTTCATCCAAACACACGCGCGTGCACACGCACACACACACGCACACGCACACACAAAGTGAAGTTAAAGGCCTCTTTTTTAATCAGCTGGCTTTTGCCCAACATCTGCCCTGCTTCAGGGCCTTCTGGTGGATATTTACTATCCACCTTTCTCTCCTGCCAGCTCAGCTCCCCCTTCGCAAGGACAGAGCTCCATTCTTGGGGAAATGGTCCATGGGAGGCCCCTCTCTGGCAGCAGGCCTCTGCCCCAGTCTTCATGTTGCACGAATTGTGATGGCTGCGCCTTGAAACACCTTGCGTTTGCCTGCGCAGCCAAGTGCAAACAGCAGAGAACACTGAACTCCATTGTCAGTCAGCGGAGAGAAATAATGTTGTATGTGTTGTCCTTCAGACGCCCAGGCAAGTAGGAGGTTGCAAGATATTTATTCAAGACAGATTGGAGGGGTGATGTTAGGCGTGAGAAACACATAGGTCCAGGGACACAGAATGTTTTCAGGTCCCAAAGAGCTCTCCCCAGCTCTCAGCCCCATCCCACCCGCACACAGACACATTTTTATTTTTAGCGAGTAGTAAAGAAACACAGGCAGGATGTCATAGTCGCAGTGAGGAAGATGGGATGACGACAGCAAGACGGGGGGTAACCCACCGGTGTGTGATCCAGCTCTGAACGACGACTGAATGGCAGCCATGACCTGCCTCCCCTCTCCCGCCTTGACCTGGTTTCCTGACAGAGCTCTGCAGACCTGAGGTCAAGGACAACTCTTACCTGACGGCCTCTGTTGCTGAAAGCTGCCCACCACAGGCAGGCTTCAGGCAGGGACACAAAGGAAGACAAGAGGTACAAACTGGGTGTTGGCATGATAAATTGCTTGTGGCATCTCCTCATTGTCCACAGAGGGGCCTGACATGGAAGGAAACTCATGCCTGAGACAATTCTGCTCCAGGCCAGTGCCCCTGTCTCTCACAAATCGGGGGAACTCTTCTCCCTCTCCCCAGAGGAAATGAGGGTGCTGACGGTGGAGCCCACGGGAGGCTCTGAGCGTCACAGACATAACTACATTCCTGGAGCTTGTCAAGGGGACCTCAGGAGACTCGCAGCGGGAGGCTGGGAGGGAAGAGAGAAGACAGGATGGTATCCTAGGCGCTGGGTGGTGGAGGGGTGCCAAGGATTGACTGGTTCATTCATTGGTTTTCTTTCAACATAAACTTAGTCTTCTAGTTTCCATAAATTTAAAGAGATTCAGCTCAGGTTAGACAAATTGATTATCGATTTTCAGCAAGTTTTGCCCAAAAAGGATTATACACAATGTTGTGCAATTTGCTTTTCTTTTTCCACTTAACAATATATCTTAGACAGCTTTCCATTTTTTTCCCACTCATTTCTTTAAAAGACAAAATAGTATTCTATTTTATGAATGTACTATATATTTAACTAGTCCCCTATCAATGGACCTCCTGGTTGTTCCCATTCTTTGTTATTATTGTTGTTGTTAGGAACACTGTCACAATGGATGACCTTACACATTGGGAGTATGTATTTATCTGTAGGATAAATTCCTAGCAGCAGAATTTCTAGGTCAAAGGTGATATGCCTTTTAAATACTGATAGGTATACCCAATTCCACGGCAATGTGTTAAAGAGAGAGGAGATCCCTTGCCTCTCCCCCGTCCCTGTTTCCTTCTGCTGCTCCTCTATCCCTGGGAAGGTGGGCCTTCGTTCACCCAACTGACTGTCCCCACCTCCTAGGAATTTATAGCAAATGCTCCAAGGACTCTTGCCATGACTCTAGCCTGAGTCACACTCAGAAGTGGGCAGAGCCACTGGAAGGTGGGGACCTGCCAAGGGGACAGAAGAGGGCTGAGAGCCAGCTTGGGCTCTACTCACCAGCAGATGGGACATCATTTTGCAAACGTGCAGCCAGAGGGGGCGCCTTCTACTCTTGCACAAAGGTGCCATTCAGGCTAGCTGAGGCCCTGGATGAAGGCCCTTTTCGACATTTTGGCTTATGTGAAAAATTCAACTTCAACCGTGCGGCGCCTCTAGGAAGACAGTGATCCGTGCAGCTTCGTGTTCTCTAGATGGGCTCTGATGCTCCGAGGTCCAAGGCTGAGGTTCCTTATCACCGACTCTCAGGCACTCCCCCAGCCGCTTCATTCACAGCCTGCGGTGGCCCACTGGTGCAAGGGGCAGCCTGAGCGCGTGGCCCCCGTAGGGCAGACTCAGAACGGTATATGGAAATGACAAGCATTTGGCCCACAGCTTGGGGGGTTTTGTTTTTAGCAGGCATAGCTGTAGATCTGATCCCCCAATTTGGGGGAAGAAGTTCGCCTGAGACAGAGCTCAGTTATTTATTCCAGGCCTGGCTGTTTATTGTTTCTCAGTGGATGCTGACATGGAGGGGTGAGCCCAACAAACTTGGGATCTTTTGCCACGTTGGGACATGGCTACGCCTCTGAGAGCCCATTCTTAACAAGCTGGCACTCACTTTTCCCAGAGAGCATCCTCCCACAGGACCCTCACATCTCGGGGGGCTGGGCCAAGACCATCTCAGCCTCTGACCCAAGCACAAGGGCAGAGGCCAAGGCAACCTTTCAAAGGATCGCAGATAGAGACATGATGTGCTGGTGGGCACTTGGCTCCAGCGAACCCCCAGCCCCGGGGCTCTTCCCTTTCCCACCGCCCACAGGTCATGACATGTCTGTAGACAAAAGGGCCAGACACTCATAAAACAACTTCTTCCTCAGTCTCACCAACAACGAGACTGTCAGTTTCCAGATATGTGAGCAGCACAGTAAACCTTGCATGGCTTGGAGCTGTCCGCAGCCAGATTTCCCTAATATATAAAGTGGGGGCTTATTCCACTTTGATGCCCTCCTTCCTGCTCTACCTCCCAGGGCTATGGTAAGGACCAAAGGAAATGCTATAAATGAAAATGCTTTGTAAAGGGCTTTGTAAATGACAGTGTGCTGTTCAGACACTGGTTATGATGATGACAATGATGATTCAATCAGATCTCCCCATCCCCTGGGTGGCAGTGATTGGTAGGGCAGACATAAACTCAAGCCAGCTAATCAGTCCTTCCCAGGACTTCTCTGCCACAGCTATCGAAGGGGACTGCTGCTTTCTGCTGAGTCTAAGGAGTGCAGAGTCTGGGACTGCAGATGGCCACCTTGCCTGCCCCACAAGGAGAAGAGAGAGGTGGAAAGAGCCTCAGAGCCCTCACTACAATGTTTGAACCCCTGGATGCAGCTATGCCTGAAACCAGGGCAATGCTGAGATCTAACATTACATGAACCAACTTCCCTTCTTTTTTCCTTAGGCTAGTTGGAGTGTATGTCTGACATTTATAACTAAAGGAATTCCAACTATCTCTTGGGTGCATATTAATCATTTATGTATTAGTTTTTTAATCATAAAATAAAGTTTTTAAGGGAAACACTTCACTAAAGTTTTTTTTTTTTAAGTTAGTGTACCTATGAGCAGCACGAAGAAGCAGAAAAAGCACTGAACAGAGAAATCAAGCAACGTGGATTCTCTGCTTGTTCCCACAGGAATTGCTGTGTGACTTTGAGTAAGTCTCCTAACCTGCCTGAACCTCATACAATAAGGAATTGGAGCTAATGATGTCTAAGGTATTTTACAGCACGAAATGTCTTCAGTTCCATAAAAGACAATCCAATTAGTCTAATACAAAGTGTTCTTAAGAAAGACTTTGTAGGGCACCTGGGTGGCTCCGTCGTTAAGCGTCTGCCTTCAGCTCAGGTCATGATCCCAGGGTCCTGGGATCGAGTCCCGCATCGGGCTCCCTGCTCAGCGGGAAGCCTGCTTCTCCCTCTCCCACGCTCCCTGCTTGTGTTCCCTCTCTCGCTGTCTCTCCCTCTGTTAAAAAATAAATAAATAAATCTTAAAAAAAGAAAAAAAGACTTTCTCGGGGCACCTGGATGGCACAGTCGGTTAAGCATCTGACTCTTGCTTTCGGCTTGGCTCATGATCTCAGGGTCATGGGATCATGCGAGCAAGCCCCATGTCAGACTCTGAGCTCAGCATGGGGTCTGCTTGAGAGTCTCTCTCCTCTCCCTCTGCCCCTCCTGTTCCTGCTCTCTCTCTCTCAAATAAATAAATAAATCTTTAAAAAAAGACTTTCTATATAAACGTTAAGAATAAAGACTAACAATTTAAAATTAGCGTCAAGCACTTACCAAAAAAAAATCTTTTAAACTGATAAGTTGCATATGAGATGTCTTCCCATTTGAAATTTAATATGAATTCATACATGCATGTGAAAATACTCGTTGCATCTCCAGTTAAATTGGAAAGATTAGAGACAAAAAATGGGAACAACCTGTTTAAAATAGTTGCAGTACATTCATACAATGGAATATTGTGTAACTGTAAAAAAGGAATGAGGAAATTCTTTATATATTGATAGGGCCGATGCCTGAGGCACATTTTTCAATGGAACGGGCAAAACACACGGTGGCCGTGCTATGTCAAAAGACGAGGAAAAGGTCATATGGATGTAATTCTTGGTGTGTGCATAGACAATCTCTTGAAGAATCTCAAGAAACTGGTGCCACTGATGACCTGATGGCCTCTTTGGAGACTAGGTCTTATTTTTCACTGTGCATACTATATATGCTTTTTATCCTTGGAATGTCAAAACACGTGACTGTGTTGCTTACTCAAATATTTTTTTAATTTTAATTAAAAGAGTAAGAAAGAGGGGGAAGGGGGTAAAAAAGGGCAAATACTATTACATATGACTTAGGTGATCCTCATGGTTAAACTGAACCCCAACTAGGAATCCCCAAGTACCACTGTGCCTATGTATAGATGGGGAAATATACCCAGAGGGTTCACATACTCCACCATGGAGACACATCCAGCTAGTGGCAGACACTTCACTAATACCCTCCCTTCAAAGTCCACACAGACGACACAGCATGTGGTCAGCCTCCCGCTACAGCCCCTCCTGCAAAGCCCTGGATGGGGTAGAATGAAACTGGTCCAGGTAAAGATCGAGCCAAGGGTTACCTCCTCACTCATCCATGGCACTTTCAAAAGAACAGGATCAATGATTCCAGAACAAAGAAGGAGGAAGTCCCCACCTCCAAAATAAACTGTTCATATCGGTAATTGCTCATGTTTAATAAAGAAACAGAGGTGATGTGGAGTCACGCCATGCAGACTTCTGATCTGGCCACCTGTAAGTCTTTAAAACCAGTGTTTCCAAACTTTAGTGTGCATCGTGGGGAATGCAGTCCTCGGGATATGGTAAAATGCAGACTCTGACTTAGCAGGTCTGGGGTGAGGCCCAAGATTCTGCATCTCTACCAAGCTCCCTGGGGCTGCCTATGCTGCCAGTCAAGACCACACTTTGAGTGTAGTTCTAGAACAACTCCAACCAATATGGGCACCCCTAGCCATGTGTGCACCTGCAATGTGGCCAGTCTGCAATGAGATATGTTAAAAGTGTAAAATATACACTGGAATTAAAAAACAATACAAAAAAAGAATGTACAATATTTCACTCATCATTTCTATATTGGTTACATGCTAAGATGATAATATTACTGCTGTGTTAGGTTTAATAGAATCTATAATTAAAATTAATTTCGCCTGTTTTTTTTTCCTTTGTTTAATGTGGCTACCAGAAGTATAAAATGACACATGTGGAGGGCATTATATTTCTACTGGATTATACTGCTCAGGGAGGCTTGGTTCTCCTACAACCTCCATCTTGGGAAGTTTGGAACAATCTCAGTCACCACCCAGAAGTGTTCGCAAGGGTCTGTAAATTCTGCAGGGCCATCAAGAACGTGGATGCAGCTCATTGAAAAAATCTAGCCTCCACCCATCTCTAACAAATAAAACTTCTCCAATAAGTGAAATCTAGGTTAAAATAAACAATCGAAACAGGCTTAACCATAGAACCATGAGTGAAAGCATCCCAAACAATTGTGAACAGAGATTTTACAGAGAAAATGCAGCCTAAGAAGTCAACATGGAAAGGCATGAGGTAACCTTGCCAGGCAGCCTCCCTTAGTCAGGTCTGCGTTGTTTGGTGACAGTGGGAGTGGACATGTCAGCCCTGCCTTTGTTCCACTTGTCAGCACTGTCCCCACCATCCTGAGTCACCTCCCAGCCCTAGTAGCACCCCTAAAACCAGAGACTCTCTGAAAGCTGAAGACCCAGGACAATCACTTGGCCTTACTGCAACCCAGACACAGGTCTGAAGGGAGCCATCGAGTCAGAAGTGTTCTAACAGGTCAGTAGTCTAGAAAACTAACCAGTTCCTTCTGCATGGCCACAAAGCACTCAGCATCACCTGGAGGCAAATTTTGAACACAGACTCTCCCATTTCCATGCCCAAGATGGGTTCTATTTTTTACACCTCCTGGGGCCCTGTTGGAAAAGGCATTCCTCCTGGGCCTGCTCCCACACTTGCCTGCTTGCTTTACTCCACAGGGTGGCAAGAGGGAGACGAGAGGAAAGGGAAGGCACAAAACACCAGAGGGAAGAGATGCTCAGGTGAATACATGGGCATGTTTACATAGGAGAACAGGCACAGAGGCACACCTTTGGGCACCATGGGCCAGGTTCACTCTCCCACAAAACTCAGCTCTATAGACAAAGGAGCAAAGCAACCTTGTCCTGGGCCAGCCCAGCCCTCCCCACCACTCCCACCAGCTCCAGAGGGCACTGACCAGGTTTTATTTCCAGCAGCCGAAGTTTAGGATCCTCAGGCGGGTGCAATCGTCTCTTCTTACGCCAGCAGCGGGCAGGGTATGTGTATAGCTGGCCCGGGGCAAGGCCTGTGGACAGAGACAGCATAAAGGTTAAAGGCTCCAGGCTAGAAGGGGCCTTAGAAACCTCCCTGTCCAAGCTTCTCACTCACAGTGAGAGGAAACTGAAGACCAGAAAGGTAGCGTGACTTGTCAAGGTCACACAGCTGGTTGACGGTAGAGCAGAGGCAGTATCTAGGTCATCTGACCCCAGGACCCTTGCCCTGTCTGCTCCACCATGCTGTCTCCATAAGCCCACGACCATCATGACCATGACCAAGACAGTTCTGCTCTCCTGGTCTGGGGAGATCAGAGGGACCTTTTCAGATTCAACCTCACTACAGTGTTTCCAAGGCAGTGGACCTCCAGCTACTACCCATCAATTGCCCCTCTATACAGGTCCAGGTGAAGCAGGTTCTCCACCAGGCAAAGCAGCAGAAGTCAGTCTGCCTACCTATAGATGGTCTGGACTGGGAAGCCTTTCAAGGAAACAGGATCAAGGATCCAGATCTCCTACCCGCTAACTTTCTCCACCCACTGTTAGCTACTGGCATCTCGCTGAAGCCAATGCGAGCCCCAAGAGCCTCCAACAGAATATAAACCTACTCTGGTGACCAGGCTCCTCGGCCAGCAGAGCCAGCATACTTCTACATCCCTGCCCACTTGCCTGGGCCTTACAGAAAGAAATGGGCAAGAGTCCAGTGGCTGGGCTTGTATACCAACCACACTGTCTCTCAAGAGTCTCCATTTAGATTTGGCCTTTGGCACCAAAGTTCTACATGAGCATCGTCTGTCATAACAACCACAGATAGATAAATGGGGCATGTGACAACCATTAGACCCATGTGGGAAGGTCACTTCCTAGACCTAGGACCACAGGGATAGAAAATATGAGGACCCTATTTCCATCAGCTGTCATTTGGGGACCTTTTGCAGAGACAATCTACCAAAGTTTCACTGTTATATATCCATTTCTCCATTTTTCATTTTTACTAGTTATCTACCCATTTATTGGTTTGGGTCCAAAGCAGAGGCAACTATTCCAGTACTAAAGGAAGCAAAATTGTCAAATTCTCTTTAAGTGCTAAGTTTCATTTTTAACCACATAGCTGCTCCCACAGGTTGCAAGGCTATGAAGAAGTTGGAGGTCCCTACCCCTCCCCTATTTGGGTTCTCAGAAACCATTAAGGATCATGGAGCCTAGAGGCTCCAGAAAAATCTCTGATGTCATGAGCTAAGGGCTTTTCATGTCCAAGAGTCATCCTAATACTTAATTTTGTTGATAGCTTCATAGCTTCTGCACAGTAGGAGGATCCCAAAGCTCTGAGCTCCCTGTGCTCTAAGGACCAGCCTTGTGGTTGATTTGGAGAAGACCAAATGAATCAAAGTAATATTGCTCTCCCTTCCATGGAAGGTCCCAGTTTTGATCTCTCTTTGAGGGAAGGCATCACTGGGAATAGTTTGATGTTTCTGGTGTGATTCACTCCAGGACCATGTCATCTCTGACCCTAGAATTCCTGAATGGCTACATTGATTCTGGTTCCTTGAAACACCTCTGAGGCTGGTATGCCCCAGGATCCCAACAGAGGCCAAGTACAAGGGCTGACCCAGTACTCTACAACCCAGAACCAGCCCCACAAATCCCCACTCATCTTGGGTTTGTGATTCTTATTCCAGACTGAACCCAAAAATCCAGACTGAACCTGGAGAACTTCTTAATAACATCAAGGCCAAAAATTCATGCCCAAACTACCCAATCTGAATGTAATGGGTGGAGGAATTAGGCCAACTATTTTTTAAAGAACCTTATAGATTGTTGCAATGTCTGGCCAAGAACCCTGGATGTCTAAGCGTCATCTAGTTACTGCCTGGATATTCTCTCTAATGTATCAAGATTGGTTTCATGGCCTTCCCCAAAGGCATCTCAAGGTTCCAGTGTTTCCTCCAAAATGTTGTCATTAATTTCCTGCTCATTATAAGACCCAGGATGACAGGGAACTATGTCCATCTCTAGTATCCCTAAAACTTGGCACAGTTCCTGGTAGGCATATCAAGAAATAGTTACCAAATGAATTCAACAGAACTGAATCAGATTCAGAAATGCAGGAAGCGAATGACCTGCTATACCTGGTTCCAGGAGGCTCATCCACCCACATCCAAACCAGCCAAGAGGGACCCCAGAGGTGGGGCCGAGAGTGAGTACAGAATCCACCCCAAGATGGCAGTCTCTGTGCCTTAGGCTCCTTCTGGCCCCACAGACTGCTTCATAGTATTTCCAACCTGACCAAGAGCAGGTGAGTAAGAAAGGACTGGTCCAGACAGTACTCAAAAGATCTAAATGACAAGAGGTCAAAACTGTCAACACTTGCCCAGGGCCTCTGCCCTCCCTGAGACCTGGTCACTGCACTTGTTGGTCAGGAGCATCAGTGCAGCCTTGGGCTGTTCAGTTTATAGCTGCAGACCCACTCACCCACCCACTTGGTAGTAGGTAGTTTGAATGGCCAGAAGAAGGGACTGTTTTTATATCATTCTTTAACTTTCTCTGATGGATTACAGAAGGCCCCCAGTGCAAAGGAAGAGCACATGAGTCCTCATACCGCCACTCCTATAATCTTGGAAATATCACCACACATTTCTGAGCCTGTCTCCTTACCCAGAAGATAAGAATGTTAACATTACCTACCTTACAGGGGCCGTTGCGGGGATTAGCTTATATTCAAGAAGAAGCTCTTTATAACCATGAAGCCTTGTGCAAATGTCAGTTATTAATTATCATGAGTTGGCTAACTTAGATGAGTCTGGACTCGACAGCCATGTGGCATGACAAGGCCGCCACCCTGCATGCCCATGTTGCTCTTTGCTCCTTTAGCCATGAGGGTAGACACAGGCCTCTCTTTGATGTCTGCCTTGACTCCACCTCATCTCAACAAGCAAATGGCCCAAGAACTCTCTCGGGGCTCCAGCCCCCCTTCCTTACCCTCCTCCCTAGGCTGACAAGCACCAGGGTGCCTTTATAGGGCCAACACATTCAGCCCCAGAGTTCCACTTATAGAGGGACGAGCAGAGCCCCGTGAGAGTTATGTTGTTTATCTCATTAGAACAGGAGGCACATAACTCAAAGCCTGTGTGTGCGGTAGATGGAGGAGGGAGGGAAGCAGGGCGGGGCGGGACCCACAGCTGCAGACAGGGAAATTAACCTGAAGGAGTGAGCCTGGGGCTAGGGGGACTGGGGGGGGGGGGGGAAGGAGGCAGGACAAGTGGGGTGGGGGGGACTAGTCTTCCCTGGTAACCAAGGCCACAGCTACCCGTCCATGCACATAGCTCACTAAGCAAACTGCTTTTCTGTCACTTTGAGCTGCAACTCCAGCTATACCACTCGTACTCAGGCACCAACACAGGCATCTCACACACACACACACACACACACACACACACACAGGAACTCACACACTGGCTGGAGGGACAGCTGTCTCCACAGAAAAAAAACAGCAGGATGGGCTTTGATGCCTGGATGGTCAACAGACTCCAGACAAGTCGCTCGTTACCAGCATTGACCAAATCACCAGGTGGATCCTAAGTGTCAGCATTACTTCTGACAGACACAGCATACGCTATTAAGAATTCAGAAGAAGTGGGATAGAAAAGAGAAGGAAGGATAATAGGGGATAGGAACAGGGTTTAAAAAGAAGAAAAGAACTGAAGTAACTTCCTCTTCCCCCAGCCAGAGTTGAGCGGTGGCAGCTCAAGCCCACCCTGCTGCATCTCAGAGGTGGGCCAGCAGCTGCCACTGAACATGCCCTGCAATGGAAACCTCACTATTTCACAGGACAGACTGCCTGTGGTTTGTCAACTCTTATTGTGATAAACAGTTTTGCTGCACCCCTATTTTGAATCAAAATCTACCTTCCTGTAACTTATGCCAATTTGTCCACTCTCTGTCCCCAGGGTGGACAGGTGTCACCTGTATCCCAACCATCTGTCCCATCCACCCACTTGGTTTTGAAGGACAGCCAACAAGAGGCCGAGGAACTGGAGGAGATGGGAGTTACAGGAAAGAGGCAGTGACCACACCTGCTCAGAATAGGGGTAACAGGATTCAAGTTTCCAAATTAAGAATCCAAACACTGCTTCCCTTTCATCATCTCCCCCTTGCCCACCCCTTACTGGACAGGAAAGGGATGGAACAGCGGGCTGCTCTTCAGACCATCACTGCCATTAAAGAGCTCCTCTGCATGTTGTTCCAACCACGTGCCTCCACAATGGGTCACCAATAGCCCCCATATTTATAAACAGATAATGATACAAGCCAGGGGTTCTTCCCCAAGACTAGGCATCAGAACTGCATAAGTAGTTATTGAAAAGGGCAGATGCCTGGACTCCAGCCCAATCCTACTAAACCAGAACATCAGAGATAACCAAGGCGATTGTTGTTTGGAAAACACCTACATAAGGATGCTACTAGATCAACTCTTACTCATATTTATATTCCCAGGGCCCAGGACATAACAGGTGCTCCATTAATGTTTGCGGTTGAAAACACCAATTTGGACCAACTCTACAGAGCTGGAGGGATGAGCGATAAGTCCAGAGGCAGGGCTTGAGGAGTGGGCAAGATGTATTTCAGAAGCACTTACACCCATGATATTTCCTGGTTCTCGGCCCTCCCCTCTTCTCTTGGCTTATTTAAAAGTTGTCCTGACTTTATGGACCACCTATTCAGTGAAGCCCCCCTCAACCATCCCAGGCCTCAGTACCTTTTCTTTTCCCTGAAAGCCTGAAGTCCTGGGCACTAGGCACCACACCCCAGACCTCAGCACAGCTCTCTATCTGGCTCACCAACCATCCCCTCCAACCACCCTTCCCACTCTTCTCCATAAGCTAGCTTCCCTCTCTAACATTCAATTCTAATGTCCCATGTACCAAGACGATCCTGGTAAGGTAGGCCTCAAATCCAGTATGCTTCCTGCCCCTTCTGGCCCAGAGCTTCCCAAGCCCCTCACTGGTCCCACCATGCTCAAAAACTGACACAGTAACAATAGCTAACATTTACTGAGCTCTTACTCTGTCCTAGGCTAGTACCTCACACTCACTGTTATCTCACCACGACAACAACACTATGAGATATTTAAAGGACAAGGACAGTGAGACTAACAATGATTAAGTAACTGGCACAGGGTCATACAACTCAAAGGGTAATCTAGTCCATAGCCCACACTCAAAACCACTCCACTAACCTAACTCCCCACCAAGCCATCCCATTACTGGTCCACACACAGCATGCTTGAACCCCTGAGTCCTTCCCTTGGGAAAGCAGCTCCTTACACCAAAACTATCAGGAAAATATCCCCCAGCCCTCCCACCCCCCCCCCATCAAGCCATTTCTTGTGGAATTTATTTTTCCTTTCCTTCCACATCACCAACTAAAATTGCTCATGGAGAAAAGCATCCTGATAATATAAAAGCATTGTTGAGAGGCACATAAAATGTGTGGGGAATCAGAAAAATAACCACTACATACCTTCTAAATTCATCAGATAAAGAAATTTTAAGAATAATAGCATTATAATGTGAGGAGGGAGCTTAAACATTATTGGGTCTGACTCTTACATGATACAAGAATCACCTCTCCAACATCCCTGACAAGAGCCTCCACCCTGGCCTTCATTTCAATAATTCTAGTCCTCACCCTTTCATGGGGCAGTCTACTGTGCTACTGAAATACTGTGTTAGAAATATGCGTACCAATCTGATCCACCACTGGTAAGAATGCAAAGTGGCAAAACCCTATGAAGGGAAATTTAGCATATCTAGCAAAACTGCACATGTATTTGCCCTTTGACCCTGCATTTCCACTTCCAGGAATCTATATCACAGATTCATATGCAAAAATACAAAAATATGTATTCATTGTATGATTTTTAATTCTAGAAAAAGACTGAAAATAATCCAATGTCCATCTATAGGGAACTGGCTGAATAAACAATAGGATACATACACAATGGACTACTATGAAGCTATTGAGACACAGAGGGAGGGAACCATACCCTGCAATGGAGTGAAAAAAGGAAGGTGGAGAATAGCGTGTATAACATACTATCATTTATCTAACAAATGGGGATACACACACATATATACGTCTATAAATATGTATGTCATATGTTCACATAGTTTTTTTAAAACCAAAAGTTTAGGAAAAAATTTACTTGGAGAAAGAACAAAAACAAAATCATAGTAACAAGAAGAGAAAGTTGCCTATAGAAACAGGAAAGGGACAGAGTAAAACGACAGAGACAGAACAAGACTTTCTCTGACTCCACCATGCTTTATTGATATGACTTTAGACCCATGTGAATATTTTATACAGTTAAATTAAAAAGGCAAACATCTGCTTCTGGCTAGATGGGAGTATCAAGGATATTTACTCTCCTACATGAAACCAAAAGAGAGAGAAAATACGAAACGAAAGTTCTCAAGACCCTGGACATCAGGAAATGAAGGACAGTGATGCCTGAAACACTGAAAATGAACAAGATAAGCCCTATGATTGCCCTAGTTTACTACCTCAAGAGAGCTTCCAGACTGCAGCACAGGGAAGAGGAACACAGGTGGAAACCAACAGACTCTCTGAGTCTGAGTGAAAAGAAAGAGCTGAGAGTCTGGGGAGACCAAGGTGACTAGAATTCAAGAAACAGAATAGGAAACAGAAGAGAGCTGAACAGAGATAGAACTTTGGAAGGGAAGCATGCAGATCCAAGAAGCTCAATAAAACTAAGCACAAGAAACATGAAGAAAACACTAACAAGGCACATCATAATCAAAATTGCTCAAAAATAGTGATAGTCTATATATCTATTTAATGTACACATGTGAATACTTAAATGCCAACATTTTAAATAATTTGATAAAGTCTTTGCAGCCACTCAGCCAAAAAAAAAACAACAAACAACAAACAACCCAAAAAAGTGATAAGGAGAAAATATTAAAAGCAGCCAGAGAAAGGAGCCATATTATACAGAGAGGCTCAAAGATAAGGGTGATTTCTCATTAGAAGTGATGCAAGCAAGAAAACAGCGGTTCAACATCATCACAGTATTGAAAGGGGGAAAAAAAAACTTGTCAATCTAAATTCTATACTCCATAAAAATATCTCTCAAAAAACTAAAGCAAACTAAAGATATTTCAAGACATACAGAAGTTGAAAAAATTAATCATCAGCAGACCCACACTACAAGAAATATTAAAGGAAGTCATTTAAGCAAAAGGACGGTGATACCAGATCTAAATATGGATGTACACAATGAAATGAAAAGCATCAGGAATGGTTTAGTACATGAATAATTATGTAAGGTGTTTTCTTCCTATTTTTAAAAAAATTATTTTAAAGATGATTAAACAAAGATAATGACAGTGTAGTAAATAGGTTTATACCATATGTGAAACTAAAATATATGGCAATAATTGCACAAAGGTCACTAGGGAAAAGATAAAAGTACACTTGTATTAGTTTCCTGCTACCACCATAATGAAGTGCCACAGACTCAGAGGCTTAACACATGAATTTGTTGTCTCACAATTCTGGCAGTCAGAAGTCTAAAATCAGTCTCAATGAGCTAAAACCAAGGTTTCAGCAGGGTTTCATTCTTTTTGGAAATTGTGGATCAGAATCTACTTCCTTGCTTTCTCTGGCTTCTAGAGGCCACCCACATCCTTTGGCTTATGGCCTCTTCCTCAATGGCCTCACTTCAGCCTCTGCATCTGTTGTCACATCTCCTGCTCTGACTCTGACCTGCTGCCTCCCCCTTATAAAGACCCTTATGATTACATTGAGGCCATCTGGGTAATAATAACAATCTCCCCATCTAAGGTCCTTAACTTAATCACAAGAGCAAAGTTTCTTTTGCCATGTCAGGGAGCATTTCCATGAGTTCCAGATGTGGACGTCTCTGTGGATAGTATTATTCTGTTTACTGGAATACTATTGGAGAGTTTTTATACTATTCATGAAGTAGCAAAGTATCACCTGAAGTCAAACTGTAATTAAAGATCGAGACTACAAACATTAAGTAATCATTAAAATAACAAAAAAAGTTATCAAGCCAACAAAGGAAATAAAATGGAATCATAAAAAACAATTAATCCCCAAAAAGGAAGAAAGTGAGGGAAAAGGGAACAAACAGATGGATAAATAGGAAACAAATAGCAAACTGATGGCTTTAAACCAAACTATAGCAATAATCACATTAGATGTAAATAGTCTAAATATCCCAATTTTAAAAACACAGATTGTCAGCTTGCATTTATTTATTTTTTTCCGAGAGAGAGAGAGAGTGCATGCGTGTGCATACATGAGTGAGGGATGAGGGCGAGAGGGAGAGGGAGAGAGAGAATCTTCAGCAGGCTCCATGCCCAGCATGGGGCCCAAAGAGGGGCTCAACCCCACAACCCTGAGATCATGACCTGAGCCAAAATCAAGAGTCAGACATTTAAGGTGCCCCCTGTCAGATTGCATTTAAAAAGCAAGACGTAGGGGCGCCTGGGTGGCTCAGTCATTAAGCGTCTGCCTTCAGCTCGGGTCATGATCCCAAGGTCCTGGGATCGAGCCCCACATCAGGCTCCCTGCTCGGCGGGAAGCCTGCTTCTCCCTCTCCTACTCCCCCTGCTTGTGTTCCCTCTCTCACTGTGTCTCTCTCTGTCAAATAAATAAATAAAATCTTTAAAAATAATAATAAATAAATAAATAAATAAATAAAAAGCAAGACATAGGGGCGCCTGGGTGGCTCAGTCGTTAAGCGTCTGCCTCCGGCTCAGGTCATGATCCCAGGGTCCTGGGATTGAGCCCCGCATCGGGCTCCCTGCTCAGCGGGAAGCCTGCTTCTCCCTCTCCCACTCCCCCTGCTTGTGTTCCCTCTCTCACTGTGTCTCTCTCTGTCAAGTAAATAAATCAAATCTTAAAAAAAAAAAGTAAAAAGCAAGATATATAAAATGGAATATTATGCAGCCATCAAAAAATGAAATCTTGCCATTTGCAACAACATGGATCGAACTAGAAGGTGTTATGTTAAGCGAAATAAGTGAATCAGAGAAAGACAACTGTCATATGATCTCACTGATATGTGGAATTTGAGAAAAAAGGCAGAGGATCATAGGGGAAGAGAGGAAAAAATGAAACAAGACAAAACCAGAGAGGGAGATAAACCATAAGAGACTCTTAATCTCAGGAAACAAACTGAAGGTTGCTGGAGTGGAGGGGGGTGGGGGGGATGGGGTGGCTGGGTGATGGACACTGGGGAGGGTATGTGCTATGGTGAATGCTGTGAATTATGTAAGACTGATGAATCACAGACCTGTACCCCTGAAACAAATAATACATTATATGTTAATAATAAAAAAAAGCAAGATACAACTATATGTGCCTACAAAAAAAAAAATCTATGTTTAATATAAAGATCTAAATATATTAAAAGTACAGGAATGAAAAAATATACACCATGGTAACATTAACCAAAAGAAAGCTGGAGTGGCTATATTACTATCACAGGAAGCAGATTTCACAGTAAAGAATATTAGTAGACATAAAGAAGGTCCTTACATAATGATAATGGACCAATTTATCAAGAGGAAATAATAACCCTAAATGTGTATTCCTTTAATAACAGAGCTTCAAAACACATGAAGCAAAAACTGACAAAATTGTAAGGATAAATAGACAAACTCACAACTATAGTCAGAAATTTCAGTACTCTCTCTTGATAATTCATAGAACAAATCAACAGAAAAATCAGTAAGGATGTAGAGCAGAACAATAATATCAACCAACTTGATTTAATTGATATTTATAGAACATTCCAACCACCAACAAGAAAATACACATTCTTTTTCCAGACCAAAGAGAAAATTTATCCAAGATAGGCCATATTCTGAACCATAAAAGAAGTCTCAGTAAATTTTAAAGGAGTCAAGTCATACAAAGTATTCTCTGACCATATGGAATTAAATTAGGAATAAGTAACAGGCATATAGTTGGAAAATCCCCCAAATGTTTAGAAACTAAATAACACACTTCTAAATAATCCATAGGTAAAATAAGAACTCGAAAGACAAATTAGAAAACATTTTTAATTGAATGACAATGAAAATACAGTATCGACATTTGTAAAATGAGGCTAACGTGGTATTTATATTTGGGGTAAACTATGTTAGAAACCACCTATAGTAGAAAAGAAGAACAGTCTCAAACCAATGACCTCAGTTTCTACCTGAAGAAATAATAGAAGAAATAGAAGAGTAAATTAAATCCAAAGTAAGTAAAAGAAAGAAAAAAAAACAAATATCAGAACAGAAAACATAAAATAGAAAACAGAAAAAAATGGAAAAAATCTATTACATCAAAAGCTATTTCTTTGAGAAGATTAATAAAATTGATAAACCTCCAGCTAGACTGATTAGATGAAAAAGAAAATTCAAATTACCAACATAAGGAATAAGAGAGAATATATCACAAGGTTTTACAGATATTAAAAGAATAATATACTAATGGTATGAACAGCGTTGTACAACTAATTTTGACAACTTAGATGAAATGGACAAATTCCATGAAGTCACAAACTGCCAAAACTCACTCAATATAAAACGAATAACCTAAATATCTATTAAAGACATTAAATTTGTAGTTTTAAAAATATTCCTACAAAGAAATTGCCAGGCCCAGATGAATTCACTGGTAAATGCTGTAAAACATTTTAAGGAAAAAAATACAAATTCTACATAAACTCTTCCAGAAACCTGAAAAGGAAGAAATATTTCCCAACTCATTAAATGAGGCTAACATCATCCCGATACCCAAACCAGATACAGACACAACAAGTAAAGAAAACTATAGATAAATGCCTCTCATAAACATAGATGCAAAACCTCTAATAAAACTTTAGCAAAGTGAATCTGATGATATATAAAACAGATAATACATCATGACAAAGTGAGGTTTATCTAGGAAGGCGATGTTAGTTTAAAATTCAAATATCAATCAATGTCACTCAACATGTTAACAAACTACAAAAGAAAAATCACATGATCATCTCAACAGACTCAGAAAAATCAGTTAATAAAATCCAACATCAATTCCTGATTTAAAACTCTCAAACTAGCAATAAGCACATCCTCAGTCTAATAAAAAGCAACTACAAAATGCCCACAGCTAGCATCATATTTAATAATGAAAAAAAAATGAATGTTTTTCCCTTAAGATCAGGAACAACATAAGGATGTCCACTCTAAACACTTTTTCTTAATATTATACTAGACATTCTAGCCAGTGCAACTGACAGGTAAGATAAATAAAAGTCATCCATATCGAAAAGAAAAGTTTTCTCTTTCACTAACAACAATCAACTATGTAGAAAATGCTGTGGAATCTACAGAAAGATGTTAGAATAAATTAACATAGCAAGGTTGCAGGATACACAATGAATATACAAAATCCACTGTATTTCTGTAAAATAACAAAGAATAATCAGAAATTGAAATTTTTTAAAACCAATTACAATAGTATCAAAAATATTAAATACTTAGAGATAAAGCTGACAAAAATGGGAAATATCTATAGACGAAAAACTAAAAATCATCAATGGGAAAAATTAAATTAAAGAAGACAACAAATGGAGAGAGATGTTATATTCAGGGACTGTAAGACTCAGCACTGAGAATTGTTCATTTTACCCAAAACTGATCTACAGATTCCACATAATCCCAATCAAAATCCCAGCAGAGTTTTTGTAAAAATGGACAAACTGACTGTAAAATTCATGTAGCAATGCAAAGGACATTAGAATAGCCAAAATAACTTAGAAAAAGAAAAACAAATTTAGAGGGCTAACACTACCTGATTTCAAAAAGCATTACAAAAATACAGTAATCAAGACAGTATGATATTAGTGTGAGGAAAGACAAACAGACCAATGAAACAAAACTGAATGTCCAGAAATAGACCCACATACATATGAACATTTAATTTTTGACAAAGGTACAAAGGCAATTCAGTTGAGAAAGTCTAGTCTTTTCAACAAATTATGATGGAACAATTAGATATCTATCTGAAAAAAGACAAACTTGAATCTGTATCTCAAATTATATTTTAAAATTAATTCAAAATGGACCATAGACCTAAGTATAAAACCCACAATCATAAAACTTCTAGGAAAAAAAAAAACAAATATTGCTTGACCTTGGATTAAGCAATAATTTCTTACATACAACAACAAAATCTCAATTCATAAAATAACAAATTGATAAATTTGTACTTAATCAAAATTTAAAATATCTGCTCTTTGAAAGATACTGTTAAGATAATGAAAATATAAGCCATAGACTGGGAAAAAATATTTGCAAAGCATATATCAGATAAAGGTCTTGAATCTAGAATACATAAAGGACTATGAAAATTTAATAATAAGAAAACAAACAAATCCCCCTAGAGATCTAATACAGAGTATAGAGAATATAGATAACAATATTATATTATAATCACCAAACTTGCTAAGATATTAGAACTCAATTATTCCAACCACTAAAAAAAGGATTATTATGTAATGTGATAGAGCTGATAATTATCATTACAATGGTGATCATATTATAATTTATAAGTGTATAAATTTAACATGTTGTACACCTTAAATAGACACAACGTTGTATGTCAAATAAATTTCAATTTTTTTTAAACTGCAATTTTTAAATGGCTAAAAGATGTGCACACTTTACCAAATAACATATAGAGTCTTATAACATCATGGCCAAAATGTCCAAGATTCAATCAAAATCACTCATGTGAAGAACCAGGAAACTCTCAACTTGAATGAGATAAAAGATAACATATCAACACCAATATTAGAATTGCCAGATAATTCTAACCTGACAATATTCTGATAGAATTATTAGAAATATCAATCCTGAATCCTAATTATCTGAATTAAGATTTCAAAGGAGGCATCATAAACACGTTTCAACAAATAATCGTGAACACTTGAAACAAATGAAAACATTTAAAGTCTCCACAAAGAAATGGAAGATATAAAGAAGAACCAAGTGGAAATTATAAAACTGAAAAACAAAATAAAACAACAATAACAAATGTAGAGAATAGAAGAAGCAGTGAAATTGAAGAGAGAAAAATAAAAATAACCCTGAGCAACAGAGAGAAAACAGACTAAAAACAAAACAAACAACAAAAACAGCAACAACAACAACAAAAACAAAAAACAGAGCCTGGGGGGTTTGTGGGGTATAACAAAAAATCTAAAAACTGTGTTAGTAGAGTTCCAGAAGGATAAGGGAAAGAGAGTGGGGCTAAACATATATTCAAAAAAATAATAGCTGAAATTTTCCTAAATTTTTTTTAAGATTTTATTTATTTATTTGACAGAAAGATAGCAAGAGCAGGAACACAAGCAGGGGGAGTGGGAGAGGGAGAAGCAGGCTTCCCGCCAAGCAGGGAGCCCGATGTGGGGCTTGATCCCAGGACCCTGGGATCATGACCTGAGCCAAAGGCAGACACTTAACAACTGAGCCACCCAGGCACCCTGAAATTTTCCTAAATTTGGCAAAAGATACAAATCTACAGATTCCAGAGGCTGAGTGAATTCCAAAAAGGGTAAACTCAAACAAATCCACACCAAAACATATCAAAATCAAATTTTTGAGAACTAAAGACAAAGTCTTGAAAGCGTGACAGAGAAATGACACCTCACTTATTTTTTTTTAAAGATTTCATTTATTTATTGGACAGAGAGAGACACAGCGAGAGAGGGAACACAAGCAGGGGGAGTGGGAGAGGGAGAAGCAGGCCTCCCACTGATCAGGGAGCCCGATGTGGGGCTCAATCCCAGGACTCAGGACCTGAGCCGAAAGCAGATGCTTAACGACTCAGACACCCAGGCGCCCCAACACCTCACTTATAAAGGACAAGAATTTGAATAACAGCAAATGTCTCATCACAAACCTCATCACATCCCAAAGGAAATGCAAAACATTTTTCAAATGCTAAAATAAAAGGACTAGCAACCCAGAATTTTATATCCAACAAAAATATCCTTCAGGAATGAAGGGAAAAAAAATCAGGACATTCTCAGAAGAAAGAAAACTTAAGATAAGTTGTTACCAGTAGATCGACTTTAAAAGAATGGCTAAAGAAAGTACTTAATTAGAAAGGAATTATGAAAGAAGGTCTCTTGGAACATCAGGAAGGAAGAAAGAACAATGAAAGAATAAAAATATGAGTAAATACAAGAGACACTTTCTTAAGTTTTCTAAGTTAACAGTTCTGCTGTGGTTTTCAGTGTGTGTAGAGGAAATGTTTAAGACACTGTAAACGTATTAAAATGATGAGAGGGGCAGGTGAGTATGATTATAAAGGGGTAGAGATGAGGGAGATCTTTGTGGTGATGGAACAGTTTTATATCTTGATTATAGAGTGGTTCCACAAATCTATATGTGTGATAAAATGGCATTGAACTCTGCACACACATTTTGCCAATATCAAATTTTCTGGTTTCCAGATTGTGCTATGACTATATAAGAAGTACCCATTGGGGGAAATTGGGTGGGGGATATGGGGGATCTCTCTGTACTATGTTTTCAGCTTCCTGTGGATCTACAATTATTTCAAAATAAAAACCAATTTTAAAAAGACAAAGAAATTGTACGAAATTCAAAAAAAATAAAGGAATACCTAATAAGTGAAAGCAAAATGAAACAAATCCAACTGTGTATTCAGTTCGTGGCACAACCACTCAGAGGAACTCTTTCAAGTGACCTTAAAACACAGTCATTGGACTCTACGTCCTTAGTGGGCAATACCTTAAGGACAAAAAGAATTACAAAAAGAAGGAGGAGGAGTAGAAGAAGAAACCATTTTCAGTAATTTCATTGTTGGAAGTCTCATTTTATTCTGATACTCTGGTTGTGTATGTTTTGGGATAAAGCAAATAAGTCATTATGTCAGCATCATTAAGAGCCAGGATTTTTTTTTGGTGTGGGAGAAAGGAGACACACAGTTAGGATAGTTAAGTAAAAACTGTATAAAACTGAATTGAATAGGAAATACAGGTGTATTTTCTCCTTTCAGAGAAGAAATCATATTTCTTAGATCCACTCACTAAAAAGTCCTAGAAACAGCAACCGACCCAGGAACAATGAGCACCACCAGATTATGGTCTTTAAATAACATTTCCTACAAAAAGGCAACAGGATTTCTTAGAGAAATATCTGATCCCAGGTCTGGGCAGGAAGATGAGCCTAAAACATCTGTCTTAATACCAGGATAGCAAGGTAGTTATCTGAAACTACTGGGATTCTTTCAAAACACCAACATTGGCCCAAACCCCTACTGGCCAAAGATGGGACAATAGAAGCAACAAAAAGAATAATAGCTACAACGGATTAAAATGTACCCAGTGCATTTAAATCTGTGAATCCATGATGGTACTCAACAAAATAATAACTTTATTGATCACCTTTGGTAAATACTAGGGAACCAACTCATTATTTTGAAAACTGGTAAATACATTATTTACAATAGCCAAATTATAGAAGCAGCCCAAATGTCCATCGACAGATGAATGGGTACAGAAGAAGTGGTATATATACACAACGGAATATTATTCACTTATAAAAAGAATGAAATCTTGCCATTTGTAACAACATGGATGGAGCTAGAGAGTACAATGCTAAATTAAAATAAGTCCGTCAGAGAAAGACAAATGATGATCTTACTCATATGTGCAATTTAAGAAACAAAACACACAAGCAAAGAAAAAAAAGAGAAAGAAAGAGAGACAAACCAAGAAACAGACTCTTAACCTCAGAGAACAAACTGTTGGTTAGCAGAAAGGAGGTGAGGGGGGTGAAATAGGGGATGGGGATTAAAGAGTACACTTACGATGAAAAATAAAATAAAATAAACTGGTAAATAAAGGCAAAATTATTTATCCCACCTTTCATAGGTGAACTATACCTCACAACAACCAAAATTTTAATGAGGAGATGTTTCTCTTTATAGAAGTTATAGAGCTCATAAATGAAAAAATAGTGACAGCCCTCGAATTGAATGTTACCTTTTTGCAGCCCTTAACTGAATAAAGAATCTAGTCAACTATCATGGAAGGCTGCTAACATCAGTAAAAGAGAGATAACCAGGCAACATGAGCCTCGTGATGGAAGTACACACCACCACTTCGGAGTTGTTCTTGCCCAAAAAAGCTGAACTTGAATCTGCTCAAGTCTCTAGTCCTAACTACCAATTCACAGGAATAACACCATGGGGATGCAATCAGAAAATCCAGACTCTGGGAAACCCTACAGCGCAAACAACCCAGTTTCTTCCACAAATAACATGCAAGGGGGAGAGAGACAGATACACACACACACACACACACACACACACACACACACCCCAAGACCTACAGATTTAAATGATTGAAGAAACACATCAGCCAATTACAATGTAGGGATCCTCTTTGGGTTCTGATTTCAACTACAGGGGGAAATAAATGTTGAACAAATATTTTATTCTATTAATGTCTTATTGTTAAGTTGGAGCTTTGATAGCTATTGTGGATTTGTTTATGTCATTGCCATTTACAGATACATCCTGAAAAATTTACAGACAAAATAATATGTTGCCTTGGATTTACCTCAAAATAACCAAGGGTCAAGGAGGGAAGTGGGCGATGAGTATAAATGAAACAAGATTGGCCATGAGTTGATCATTGTTGACACTGGGTAATTAATACATGCACACTCATTTTACTATTCTCTCCACTTTTGTATGGGTTTGAAATTTTTCATAATAAAAAGTTTTTAAATATACCCATATAGAGCCAGAAAACTGGCATTACTTTGGTTGCCTCTCTAATCTCTGCCCATTGGTTTTTATTCTGTTCTCTGGTGTCTAGAAGATTAGTGTCATAGTAATAATAATAGTAATATCAACATTAATAGCCAGCATCTTTGGAGCACATACTTACTATGTGCTAACTCATTATGAATTCAAACCTTTTATGAATATTTCCATTTAATCCTGACAAAATCCTAAAGTAAATACTATTATTATTCCCATTTTACAGGTGAGGAACCCGAGGGAGAGAGGTGTGATGATGGAGCCAAGCCTCAAACCCAGATCTGACTGCGGATTGCCAGCTTATAACCACTAAGCTACAAAAGGGCAAAAGATGAAGATGGCTGTCACGTCCTCAGTCTTCCCTTTTTGGGGGCTAAAGCCTGAGTTCTTCCACTCGGCCGCTGCCTTCCCCCCAGTGTGGCTTCTCTGCCCCACACCACCCTTGGAACATGCGCCAAGAGCTAGGAAAATGGTTGGTTGAGGTTCTTGAGAGTCTCCCAGGCCTGCGGAACAGCCTGCCCTTCCCCGGCCACCCTGCAGAGATTCCCGAGGGCTGTCTGGTCCTCCTGCATCCAGACTAACAGCCAGAACGTGCGGAACGTGCGCACGTGCCGGGGGGCGTGGCTCACCTGGGCCGCGGTGCCTCTTCTCCATCCAGATGTAGCAGTTGTTCTGGGCCACCCCGGTCTGCGAGTCCAGAAAGGGGAGGCGCACACTGCGCTCTGCGCAGAGCCGCGAGTTATAGCTGCGGCAGTGCTCAATGGCTTCCTTGTAGAACTGGTCCCCAAGCCTGCCCGGGAGAGGAAGAGAAGAGGAGTGAGGCCAGGGAAAAATGGAAGTGCGCACAGAGGGAAACTCATGTTACCCACCTCCCTCCCTGGGGAAATGATGGAGTTATGAAGACCCAGGCGATGAGGTCCAAGAGCCTTGCCAAGGGGCAGAATCCAACTTGGAGTCAGGTCTCAATCAGGTTCTATTTCCCATACCAAATCCACCAGGGAATTTAGAATCCCCTTTAACAAAGAACCTAGGGCCCCTAGATAAACCACCAGTAAAAGTGACAAGTCCCTGTTCCAGGAAGCATGAGGTCCTGTTCCAGGATAGAGGTGGCTCTGGAACAGTCTTCTACCTGGTTTCTACCAGGAGCTCAGGCTTCTAGAGTCCCTTCATTAACATCCTCCATTAGCCACACTTTGTTCTCAATAATTGCCAGCAAAAGCACTCTAGAATGAACCCAAAACACCAGCATGGAAAGCATGGCTTTCCAGTACAACAGAAGAGAAACACCAATATAAACACAGACTAGAAGGACAGAGGAAATATCCCCTAAAAATAGAGCTATTGTGGTGAAAGGAGGTGAAGAGAGGCATGCACCAATCTTTTATTTCTTTTTATTTTATTATGTTATGTTAATCACCATATAGTACATATTTAGTTTTTGATGTAGTGTTCCATGATTCATTGTTTGCGTATAACACCCAGTGCTCCATTCGATACAATGCACCAATCTTTTAAAACCACACACTTAAAGAAAAATAACGTTCTAACCGAAAACAAAGGAAGCATTTGTAATAAGAGCTGAATTTTGAATTCAAGATAATTTAATCCCTGGGATCTAAAACACAAATAGAAAGACCTTTCTGATTTGTTGGAGGGGTGATCTGATTAAGCACAGTAAATTTTATGTTCCTGAATCTTTGGTATCCTTGGACATGTGGTCATGCTACTAATTTTAAGATAGTGTCCTTTTCAAAGACCAAAAATATAACATTGGTAAAACTGATCAAATGTAAAGAAAAAAAAATCAGTGCGATCAAATACCTAACAAATAAAAGACAGGCACATGTTGGAGGTTAATAATTGTCTCAAGGAAATACAAATGTCATAACCTAACCTCTGCCAGGTAGACTTGCACTTCTTTGTGGGGAGCCGTGGGGAAAGGCAGAAATGGGAGGAGCCACAGGGATTGTTGGGCCAGAAGGGAGAATCAAGTAGCTCATTCTGAAGCGACATTATGAATGTCCCTTTGTTTTGGTTCTATGTAGATTAGAAGAAGCCAAAATCAGAGTGACAAAGTCCCAAAGTTAAAAATAATATATTCCTTAACCAAAATATTTAGAGAACTAAAGAAAGCAAAATTTTAGAGGGATTTTTCTATACTCTTAAAAAAAAAATCAGCAGGTTAGAGTCTACCAAGGAATTTAAAGCAAATTTCTTATTCTGGGAGGATACAACCATTGAAGCTTCTGAGGCATCTTTTGGAAATTACTTATTGACATACCTCTTAAAAAAAACAAAACAAAAAAAAAGCCCCTTTGCTCCTTTTCCCGCTCTAAACGTCTTCAGCCTCACAAGGAAGGCATAACGTGCTCAGAAAGTGTCCTAGCAGGTGCAAAACCAAACTGTAATCAAATTATAATAGCCACACAGCTGGAAATGAATTGGGGGGATGGAAGCCTATTAAAATGCTATAAAACGGAACATGAGCTGATGTAATCAAAGATGGTAACAAGGATCATGAGATTGACCAAAAATAAAGAACCATTTCCTACAAAGCGTTCACATTTGTGTCCCACCGGCTTCAATGCCTCCACTGCTAAAGCCCAGGGCGACAGAACTTTCCCAGACAGCTCAGCGCAGCCAAGATGACACACAGCCCCATCCGGGGCATCCTGGATGCTCCAGCTCCTTCATGAAACAGCGACCAGCTGCACCACATTGATGAGAACTGACAAGAACACGCAACAGAGAGGTGTCCGATGTGAAAAACAGTCATCTGGTTTCCCAGGATCTTTTGGCAGATGGCCAAAATATATGTTAACTCTTCCAACCCCAGAAATTCTGCTGAAAGAGAATCCATAAGCCAAGCAAATGGCACACTAGAACTCTAGACTGGAGAGAAGGTCTCCATCTTCAAAACAAATTCTGGAAGCCGGGATAAAAGAAAACGACAGCAGGATCTCAAATTAGACTTTACCTGATACGCTCCTAACTTGCTTCCAACATCCCAAAGAGAAGGACAAGAAAGGGAAGTTGCTGAAAATGAAAAGTGAGTTTGGCCAAGTCCATGCCCCACATCGAATGGAACGAGAAAGTCAAACAAAGTGGTGTGCTGGGCGAAAATTAATTTCATCTTAAAAACTTTCCACTTTCCGTAACATACGATGTTATTAGTAACAGGCATGCTGGGGGGGTGGGGCAGGGGGACGTGTATTTTTAAATGTAATCTTTGTGTGAACGATACCTCTCTTACGTAAACAGAGAAACCCTTCTCCAGACTGGAACAACTGTATTAAAGATTGAACCTGCAAAAATGTGACATCCAACACCCTCCCTGCCCCTGTCTCCAGGGAAGTCACTTTTAAACAGACCAGGCGTTGGCAGCGACTTGGAAACAAAAGTTTAAAGCCTTTTTCAAGATACGGGAGGAGAAAAGAGACTTCAACCTTTTTGATAAATTCAAGCAGAACGTCTCTGAAAGTTAATTAGCCAAAATCTTCACGGGGCTTGTACTGCTCTCGAGAAGAAAATCGATGGCCAGTTCTCCCTAACCCGTGGAAAGCAATTTAAACAGGAGAGAGGACAAATGTCCTTTTCAATATGGGATTTCTTAAAAAAAAAAAAAAAACTCCCACAATGATAGGATCCCGGGGGGTGACATTTGCATTCAAGTTGTTGGGGGGGTGGGCAAGGCTGGCAGTGGGCGGTGACCAGCATGTCCCAGGCTGGGTCACCCAGCCTGGGCCGTCACCTGTCTGCATCAAACCAAGGGGGCTGGGTTACCGCGGGCTGATAGATGTCTTGGGCTGGAAGAAGCTCACACGAGGCAGAGTAGAATGATGTTCTCATCAACATCCTCATTCAGGCTACCTGAGGCTGCAATCAAAAGCAGGAGCAGCACAGTGGGACACATTGCTGGGCTCTGTCCCCCACAGCCTGCAGCTTGTAGCAGCGCTGGCTGCCCCGTTCTGGGGGTGCCATGAGGGGTGAGATCCCTCAGTGAGCAAATCTGGAGTAAGGGAGCCATAGTTCTCAGAGCTTTCCAGTGACCCTCCTTGAGCATATCTGTGGAAAAAATGGATTCCAGGGAACCAAAGAGGATGCGTTGGGGTACAAGTTAAGACTTCTCTGAAATGATTCCACCTAGGCTCCAGATGTGCTTTTCAGAGCCCATCACAGCCCCTCCAAGACCCTCTGCCCCCTTTCTTCTTCATGCTTCCACCTCTCTCTCTCAACACCTTGCCTGTTCTCTTCGATTCCATATCCACTGGCCTGAGCTGACTCTCAGATCCAAACCCCCAACCCAGACACCTGGGGCCCCTCCCTCTTCACTGTCCCTCTGGTCCTGTGTTCTGACCCAAGAACAGGTGTCCTGCCATACCCCAAACACGTGTCCAAAAGCAAATTCCTCATCTCCTGCCAGAAGCCTGCTCCCTCCCCAGAGTCTCCATTCTCCTGAAGTTGGGGAGGGGGGGCGCCTAAGAGAACCCCATATTTCCCCAGCAAGGTGTCCTTGACCCTTCCCTTTCCTTCATCCCTTCTGGCATTGGATTCTTTCATTTCTCAGGAAGTCGCCTCTTCTGTCCATTCCTGCTGCATGGCCACCAGTCCCCTTTGACTGTAAAAACAGGACCTTGGCCCATCATTGCTATTTGTGCACATAAACAGAGATAAGCAGAGATAACAAGAAGCCCTAGCCTGTGGCAGGATCTCTGGCCCCTCCTTCCCCACCATGGGCCCCTCCTCCTCTCTGTGGGCACCTGGATTTCCTGCTGTCTCACCCAACTGCCCACACTTGCACCACGGCCCACAAACACATATTAAGACTCATTGACACCAATATGCTAACTTCCTCCTGTTTGCATTTAAATGTATTTAACTCTAACTGTGCTGTGGAAAGCATTTTATAATAACTAGCAAGCAGGGGGCAATATTTGGCAAGGTGGAAGAACCTCTTCGTTTTCCTCACGGTGACACTGTTCCTAAAGCTGCCCTTCAAAGAAAGCCAGGTTGAGTATTTGCTGTGGACTGAATTGTTTCGCCTGAAATTCATGTGCTGAAGCCCTAACACCCTAATGTTCTAGTATTTGGAGATGGGGCCTTTGGGAGGTAATTAGTTCATGAGGATGGAGCTCTGGTAATGGGATTGGTGCCCCTATAAGAAGAGATAGGAGAAGGACCGACCTCTCTCTCTCTCTCTCTCTTTCACTCTCTCTCTCCCTCTGCCAGGTGAGCACACAGCAAGAAGGCAGCCATCTACACCCAAGAAGTTTCTCACCAGAACAAGACCACGCTGACTCCCTAATCTTAGACTTCACAGCCTCCAGACATAAATATCTGGAGAAGTAAATAAATATCTGTTGTTTAAGCCACTCAATCCCTGGTATTCTGTCATAGCAGCCTGAGCTAAGGCAGTGTTTCTGATATTTAAAAGAAGAAAGGCCTGTAGAGGATGGTGGCGCAAGACTCCAGTCCCCTTCGTCCCTCACTCTGTCCTCTTCTAACAAAGATGGCAATAGTAACACTATTCATAAGGTCAATTTCAATTCCATGCCATGCTTAATGTTTATCTTCTTTACAAGACTTTAAACTCTACGAGGGTAGAGACCACATTTGCAGGGCCACTGCACACAGCCACCGGGCTTTGCACTAAACTGCCCAGGGGTACCAGTAACCCTGTGAGCCTGGCCTTTTTCCTGACTTATCCCCAGCCTCCAGTACGGAGCCCAGCACACAGATGAATTGCGTTCAACAACAACTCATATACCTATGATAGGTGTTTCCATTTGGACAGTCTTCAATTTGTTGCACTTATAGGTTGATGATTTAGACTGCGTGGATGTCTCGTCACAATTTGCAAAAAAAAAAAAAAAAAAAAAAAATCAAGAGAATTCTCAACACCCAGCTCCTGGGTTACTGCAGCAGTCCCCTGACTATAATTACTACAGCTCTTCTCCCCATCCTGACAAAAAGAAATCTCCCCGGAGCCCAGTTTTTAGTCTTTCACTCCTCAGGATGGAAGGCAAGATGACTCCCACTGGTGCCCAATTTCCTCTGGAGGCTGACGGGGCCCTTGGAGAGCTGAGGGATTGGGGTGGAACAGAAAGAACAGAGACTTGGAATCAGGCAGATCTGAGTCCAGCTCCAAGGCTGACTGGCTACACAACCCCGGGGCCGGTTACTTACCCTCCCCAAGCCTCAGCTCTACTTCCTACAACCCCTACTTCAGGTCTGTGAGAGAATTAAATGAGAAGGAACCTCTGGCACCCAGAGGGAAATGCCTTTCATCAACGGTGGTTCCTTTCTCCTTCCCCCAAAGAAGAGCATTTTCTGCCACTTTGTGGCACACCATCTGCTTCAGCTGGTCGATGGCCCCCACAAGACACACACACACACACACACACACACACACACACACACACCACTCACTGGTGCAGTGTCTTTGAGGCTGGTGGACGACAACCAAACCTCTGTCCCAAAACCTTAGGCAGGAGGGTGGCTGAGGCCAAACCTCAGGCAACAAGGTAAGCTGAAGAGCTGTTGCATGATGATCCCAAAGGTCCAAAGCCTGCCCAAACACAGAAACAGCACCTGGCTTGTTTGCTGCTCTATCCCCAAGCCCAGCACAGAGCTTGCCATGTTGGGTTGAATGATGAATGAATGAATGAATGAATGAATGAATGAATCTTCGTCTGACCTTCTTGTGTATATGAATCAGACAGACCTACCCCTGGACCCCAACAATATACTTAGTCAGGTTCTTTCTCCCACCTGAAATTCTTGCCTCTTGCCCCCGACCTGGCTAATCTTAATCTGTTCAAGGGCTGGCTGAAGGCCTGCCTCTTCTGGGACACCAGTTATCCCTGCCAATAGTGTTTGCTCTCTGCCCTCTCGGAGCTGCCTGATTGTCTAAGTTGTATTTGGCCATTCTCTACCATCTTCCTTATCTCTCCCCACCCAACTAAAATATAGGAATCTTGAAGACAGGAACTAAGAGTTCTATATTTCCACGTTACCCAACAAAGCCCAGCGCTGGGACTATAGAAGCACGTGATAAATACTGATGTCAGGCCATCCTAATGGAAGCTTCCAGCTGAGAGATGCTTGGGACACTCTCCACATGCAGATGAGGTGAGCCTGAAGTTACCTGGCTTCTCCAGAGCACAAGCTTGGCCAACTGAAAACGGATATCCTGTAAGCTCAAATCTCACTGAATTTTCCCTATCATCTTAAAAAAATCCCTTCAGCTCTCAAGATTTTCGTTTCTCCATCTACAAAATTCACGCCACTCTGCAAGACACAGAACTAATATTCCCCTTCTCTGAACTTTACAAAAAGCTCACTGAATACTGTGTTGTCATCAGACCACCTCGGGACGACTAGCTCTTCCTCTGCTGATGCAGGAAATAAGGCTTTGGTGCTTATCAAGAACCCCAACACCCGACTCTCCAGGAGAATGGTCTAGGGAGTGGCTCTCCAACTTTGGTTTGCGTCAGAATCGGTGGGGGCCAGGGAGGCTGTGACATTCTGATTCCGGTGGTCTGGCATGTAATCCAGACATCTGTATTTTTGATAGATCCCCCAGTGATTCTGAGACATACGAGACTCATTGACCTAAGGATGGCTCCCCAGCCTCCAAAGCAAGGGGAAGAACAAGAGGGCCTTGTGATGCTCTTTCGGCCACATTCTAATGGCAGAGCAGGAAAGCCCAGTTAACTGACTTTAACTCGGCTGGGTTTGTTCCTGAAATTTTTTTTTTTTCTGGCAGCAGGCATGGACTAAGCAGCACTAACCTATAGTAGACTAGTCCCACCCACAGAAAGCCTCATCCCTCACAAAACATCCAAGAGACCTGGTGAAGGCAAATTTATGGAGAAGATCGTGACATTCTTTGAGTCACTCTGGCAGTAACTCTGACCTTCATAACATCTCAGGAAAGGCACCTTGGGGACGAGGGTATTGCCTCGCAAAAGCCAAGTCCGATGAAGAATTTGAACCCTAAAACTCCTATGATGACTTAAATGCCACGCAGTCTGATGTTCAGGCCTGCTAGACCCGATAAATCCTTTTTCCAGCATCTACTCTGGTGAAGACTTTTCAGGGACTTATTATGCAAAGCTGCCTAAGCAAGACGGAATTTATGTTGAACCTGGCCATGATTTCTGAGCTGCCACTGGGTGTTCTGATGACATACGCAACTCAGGGTTGAAGTCAAGGGGCTGCCAAGGACAAGAGACTGGAGGCAGGAGGGAAAAAGGATGATTCCTTCCAGTAAATAAGGGGGGGGGGCAGGAAAGGGGGATGCTCCGGGGAGGAAGAAGACTGTAGTTTTTCTGGTATCCAAGGTTTGCCTTTCAAATGGCATCCAGACATGACAAAATAAATCTCTCCTCTGGAGGCTGAAGAATGTGTAGAATGCAACCAACTTTCAAAAGTGGAAAAAAAAAAAAAAGGCTGCTTTATCTTAGGGTGAAGCATACCTAGAAAGAAAATACACACCCATCACAGAAACTTCATTGACTGAGGATGTATTTTTACTTTCCCTGGTTCATAGACTGAGTCCTCTCTGAAACCCCAGCGATGAGCTAGGCACCAGTATGTTGTCCCCTGGATGTGCTTTGCTAGGAGAAGTGGACCACTGATTAGAGACAATTCTTGGACAAACATATCCTCAGACCCCATCTTCGCTGCTGGAATACAAGAGCCTCAAGGCTGCCCTTCCTGATAAAGAGAATATTGGCCTGGCATTTAAAACACAGCCACAAAGAACACATCCTCTGTAGTCAATTCTCAATGCAGCAGTCCAAGTGATCTTTTTAAAATGGAAATCAGATCATGACATTCTCCTCCTTAAATCCCTCCAACGGTTTTTCACTGCACTCAAAATAAAATCCAAACTCCATCCCATCGCTATGGGCCCTCAGATTGTCTGGCTATGCCCACCTTTCCTATTTTCCCTTATCTCCGCCCCCTCTTGCCCGCTCAACTCCATCCTCACTGCACTTCTCTCTGCCCTTCGAATATACCAAAAATCATCCCACCTCAGGACTCTTGCACGTGCCATTCCCTCTTCTTGGTATACAGTTCCCCCAGGTCTTCTCATGGCTGGGCTCTTCTCAGAAGAGTCTTCTTTGACCCACCCTAAGGCAGCCCACCCTTCTCCACTCCTGCCCTAGTCCTATGCTATGACCCATTCTACTTTATTTTTTTCATTATATTTACTACTACCAAACTTTTTCTGTTTTTTCTTTGCCTGCTGATTGTCTCTACATAACAAAATTACGAACTCCATGAGAGCCAGGTCTTTATTTCTCTTGTCTACCACTCTCTGAACCCAACACAGGATTTGGCACAAAAGAAATTGCTTGGGCGCCTGGGTGGCTCAGTCGGTTAAGCGACTGCCTTCGGCTCAGGTCATGATCCTGGAGTCCCGGGATCGAGTCCCACATCGGGCTCCCTGCTCAGCAGGGAGTCTGCTTCTCCCTCTGACTCTCTTCCCTCTCGTGCTCTCTATCTCTCATTCTCTCAAATAAATAAATAAAATCTTTAAAAAAAAAAAAAAAGAAATTGCTTGACAGATAACACTGAACAAAGAAGTAAAAGACCCAGGCTACCTGCAAGGGACAGCTTGAAAGGTATGGGAGCCTGGCTTTCCAGAGGGCAAGAAAGCCATCGCTAGGGGGAAGCCCCCAGCACAGGGAAAGAGAATGACACCACCACCTTCTCACTTCTGATCCTCCCTGCCCAACACACTCATCAGGGGGTTAGGAGCCCATTCCTCTGTCCATCCTTGAATCTTGCTGATGACCCAACAGTGCCACCCGCACACTGCAAAACCTGCAGAGAAGTGGAGGCAAGAGGATAAATGATGCCCTTCATGACATCAGCTCTTCTTTTCTATGCCCAAAAAGAACATTCCAGGCCTGATACTGGCACTGTAAACTAACAGTGCCAAAAGATGGTCCCCAATGTACCTATTCCAGTCTCCTGAAAGGACCGGTCTCTAAATTAACCTCCCCTGCATGTTCTTTCCCAGAGACTTGATCCATGTCCTCTTTCGGAGCCCCGAGCCTATGGGTAGTGGCAGGGGCAGGAGCAGGATGGGGGTGGGGAAGCACTGCTTGACGGGAAATCAATGGGAACTTGAAGGTCATCCGGAGGGCGCTGTCTCCCCATCATGCACCTGCTGGGATGGGATTTGTGGTCCTGACCTCGCTTGAGGGCCTCTGCCCTCCTGTCAGACTTGGTTAAAATCAGCTGGTAGAAGCAAACGCCCTGCAGACCAAATGACCTCCAGGCTGCCCTTCTAAGGGACATCGAGCCAAACAAAGAAGCATTGAGTCTCATTTAACCTGCCACAAGGTTGAGAGTCACCCCAATTTCTCTTGGCACTCCTCTGAGAAAACTACCTCGGGCCTGCTGTTTTTTTTGTTTTTTTTGTTTTTTTTGTTTTTTTGAGGCACATGCTTGTAAACCTTTTAATAAGGACAGAACAAAGCCAGGTTGACCAAGAGGCTGGTCATGTCGCCAAACTTAAGTTCTCCGGTAGAAAATATAGAAATATTCTGGGAAACTAAGAAGACGAAAACCAAAAGGTAAGTGCACCCTAGAAATACCTAAATCTGCCCTCATAACCTCTATATCCTGGCATGAGAACAAAAGATACCAGAACCTCCAAACCACTGAAGGGAGATCTATTTTTCTTGCCAGCCCAATAACATAAGGGGATTTGACTGCATTTAAAATCTGACCCTCCTTTCCTCGTGGACCAAGTTCCCTCCCTCCCCCGTTTCCTCCCTCCCTTCCTCCAGTCTCTCCACCTCATCTAGAATCACTTGACATACAGGTCAGCCCAGATCTCCAATCCAAAAGTTGAAGATGAGTCAGGTATAAAAATGAGGAAGAGACATCCTCAACATACTTACAGAAAGGCGACAAGATGGTGGTAACAAAAACTGTGGCCTGGCCGCCATTTACTGAGCACTTACTATGTGTGCCAGGCACTGTTCTAAGCACTCAACCAGATTGTCTCATTTCATCCTCATACATCTCATTATTTCCCCCAATTCCACAGATGAGGAAACTGAGGCACACAGAGTTTTCAGGGATTTGCCTTGAGTGTCAAGTGGTGCTGCGAAGCGATAAGCTCAGGCAGTTTCAGTCCAGAACCTTGTTCTTGGCCACGACACTACCAGCCTCTCACAGGGGCACCGCTGCCCCCTCACTGAGAACTGAGCCTCTGGAACTGGCATAATTTGAACAGCACTTCTTTTTTGCGAGTATGGAGGCACCAGATTTCTCTAAGGGCATCACCAATTTGCTGGGCAATCTTAGCCCTTTCCCTTTTTTGTGCCTCAGTTTCCCAAACTGCCAAACAGTTCCAGAGGTACTGCTAGTCACAGAGCCTGTCACAGGGCCACCTCTTAGTAACTCAAGAAGTAGGTTGGTTATGGAGCCGCCTGAAAAGATACCATCAGAGAGATACAAAACATTATTATGTGGTTTAGAAACCAAATCCATCCCGACGGTGAACAAGGGGTAATGGGCTTTGAGAGGCCCTGTGGCTCTCTGAACGTTGGCTGAGGGGACCTAAAGGAAAATGCCAGATTACCATAAGAATCCCAGGTGTTAGAGATTGTCTAATGCTCAGCGCTTGTTGTACTGTAAGGAAAACCAATAACTAGAGAGGGGAAGTCATTTCCTCCAGTCACACCGGGCCAGGGCTGAGATCGGATCCTCAGTGTCCAGGTTCCTCGTCTCAGGATTTCTCCACTGTTTACAGCAGGGGTCTGCGAATGACCACCCCTGGGCCAAATGTAGCCCCCACAAATTCCTATAAATAAAGTTTTATTGGAAGACAGCCATGCACATTCATTTACGTACAGTCCGGGCGCTGTCACACCACAGACAACAGTAGCATTGAGGGGAGTTCCAACAGTGACTGCGTGGCCTGCAAAGCCTTCTGGACCTTTACAGAAAAAGTCTGCCAACTCCTGGTTTATAACCTAAGTCTCAAATGATGAAAAGACTCCGCCCTTGGAATGAAAGAAACCAGCATGGGAGGCCGAGAGTCACACAGCTCAAGCAGAGCATTTTACAATTATCCCAGCTTGGTACAACTTAATAAAAACCCATAAATACAGTTAATAATAAGGAAAACAAGCACTAGCTCACCCTACCTATTTAATAATTATTGTTAACTACAGCATGCAAAACTCATTGCTGGAAATTACTTTTTTCCTAGCCTCTCTCGAAAGCCCTTTTGCATTAGAAAACGCTGTTGGCCAATGGGTGAAGCACGCTTCCTACAGTTTGCAGAGGCCTCATCTCCTCCTGTGGAGTGAGAATGGGGGCACTGAGATCACTGTCCCCTCCCTGGGTGCTCCCTGTCAAACAGGAAGGTGCCAAAACCCTCCTTGGCCCCTCTTTCCCAATAACATTATTAGGAACCACCAGGCCCAGGAGAGGCTCTTGTTCAGGCTTCTCCTGCCGGCAGTGCCTCCCTGCCTCCCTCATCCCCTCTCTGCTCTCCAGAATGTGATCAGAGGCAGCATTCGGCTCCCAGAAGCATCCCAGCCCTTGGCAGTTTGGGTAAGGATATTCTGTCACGCCCTGGAGCGGAGGAATGGGGCTTGGCCCCTGAGAGGCCCATGTGGGAATCGAGGCTGGACCTCGGGTCCAGGCCGAAGTTGGAATTTGATCACTGTGGATCTTCGGCAGGTCTCCCAACCCCACTGAGCCCCAGGCTCCCATCGGTGAAGGGGAGAGAACCATCTTTACATATTCCAAACACTGGAACGCGCACAAAGTCAGAACGCAGGGGTGAGGCAAGCCAGCCAGGCGGCAGCCAAGGTCCAGTCTCACCAGGATTAGAACATCAGAGAACCATGGAAGTTGGAAAGGCTTATATGTAATAGCATTATCTCAGGCAGAGAGCTTTGCTAGATAGGACTCATCTTGCACGGAGCGGTCCCAGTTCACATGGAGGTACAAGCAATCATTGCTAGTAACTCTGCTTTCCCTCTCACAAGTGCCCTTGCTTGGCTGATAAACGATAAGGTCATTCTATTGATAAGCTGTCTGGGGTCAGAGAGAGGTAAGGGCCCCTCTGCCCTGAACATGGTCGGTGATGGCAGTAAATGGGCTTCTAAGGTGGTCACATCCGGTTTGGTGAAGACTTGGGGTACAGGTCTGGGGCCAGAACTGAACAGCTTGGGACAAGACAGGAAAGACAGTCCTGCTTCTCCAGCTGCCCCTCATCAGGCCTTCTGCCTCTTTTTACAGTTGTTAAACAAATACTTAGAGAACGTGAGCCAAAGGGTGAACTCCCTAGGAGGCCCCCAGGCTTGGAGAGAAGAGGGGGCTTCGGAAAGTGCTAGAAGCAGGAGATGTACCGACAGGTGCCTACTCCCTGCCTGCTGTGCTAAGCACCTGCCCGACCTTCTCTTCATCCCTGGGACCAGGTAGGGTCCTGGCCTTTCACAGAGCCTGACGCTGACCCAACCCAACCCAACTGCCCTCGGGAAGTGCATGTCTGGGGACCCGGACCCAGGCGAGGCTCAAGACTTCCTCCTGTTCTTTGAAACTCTTCCCCACAGGGGCTGCCCCTCTTCCACCAACCCTGCCGAACTACAGGGGTGCGGGTGGGCGTGCTGTGTTCTGGGACCTCCATCATGAAGAGAGCCAAGAGGCGAGCAAAAAGAAGGGCCCAGAAGAGCCTACCTGAGCTGTAGGCTGAGGTCTGTAGGGGAGGAGGGCCGGGCGGGCAGCCGATTAGAGGAAAGGCAACAAAGAAGGCAGAGGAGGGGACGGAGGAGGTGGGGCACAGGAGTCAATATTTGTGGAGGGAGGGCGGCCCCCGGCACATGCCCCACAGCCATCAATATCTCTTCTGAGGACAGCTTATCTGGGGAATTTATGCTCTCTAATAATTACCTTGCAGAGGGTTCCACTTATCTTACCACAAGAATCTGCTGGTTGCCAGACACACGGGGTTCTGGTTAATTCCATCCACACTGCCTTCCACCTCCACCTCGTCCTGCCCAGGTCCCCAGCTCCCCAGCTCCCATCCCCTGACCTCTAACCTCTCCCTCTCTCTCTGGCCTGGGGGAAGTTGAGGGTAGGAGAGTCTCAACAACTTCCATCAGATTTAAGGGCCCCTAGGAGCCGACGCAGGGGGTGGGGGAATCTCCCTTACGGACAGGTATGAGAGGTAAGTTGAGGCCCAGCCTGGGGTTGGGCACACGGCTACAAAAGGCTGTGTGTGAAGGGCAGAAGCACTGATTTGACCATATTCGTCTTTGCCTGATGCCATCAGGTCTGGTCAGTATTTTTATTTTCTTGTCTCCACAACCCCCCTGAGAGCCTTCCCTTCCCTCCTCCAGCCCTTTGAGGATGCCCCCGCCAATAACGGTGGGGCCTCTTATTCACTGATCAGCATTCACTGCCTTGTGTGGCTGGGATCTCCTCGAACACCTGTCTCAGACCCAACTGCAAGCTCCTTGCCAACGGAGCCCTTGGCACTCTGGCACTGAGTCCCTCCTGAGCCTCAGCAGTGACAGTACACCAGGTAACCCTTGCCATGGGCCAGGTTCCAGAACGTTCTAAGTGCATTAGAAAGAATAATGCATTTCATCTTTGCAGCAACCCCATGAGAGAGCCGCTATCCCTCTCCCTCCGTGACACAGGTGAGGACACTCTGACAGCTACGGTCATGGGCCCAGGGCCATCCGGGGAGCAGCCAAGTCAGGATTTGAACCAGAGTCTGGACTCTTCAACACTCTGCCCTGCCTGGCAGTAAATGTCTGCCAACCCACCGGAACAGTTTACACCATGTCTCCACACTTCTTTATGCCCTCCTGTTCTAAAAGAATAATTTTCGTGAAAGTAATCATAATACCAGCTGACAACTTCGGGTCCTTGAGCACGTATGGGTGCTCTCCACTTAGTCCACATGGCCGCCCGACGAGCCACTGCCATTACCAGCTGGAGGCTGCACTCCCCAAGCCACCTCTCTGCCCCAGAAACACCAGCCTCCCCCTCCTCCGGGCCTTGGCACCTGCTGGGCCCACTGCAGGCACACTCACTCCCCTCATCTTTACAGGGCGGCTCCTGTGGCTCCTTGCGCCCCGCTCACTCCCGCCTCCTTCCCCAAACTCCTTCTCTAGAGCACTCACTCTTTCTTCACCCACCCCCCTGGTTTCTGGTCTTTTTAGCACTTTGCCAACTATCAAAAATTATTGTATTCCTATTTACTTACTACCTGTCTTTCCACTCTAGATACATAAGCTCCCCGGGAGAAAGACTGGCCTAGTTTGTTCACTGCATTCCCAGTGACTCAAACCAGGTACCTGGCCTACAGCAGTTGGATAAATAATATCCCCACTGGGCCTTACACAATCCTCGCAGCCTGCTCAGTGGGACACTTTGTTTCGTGGAAAGCCCGCTCTCTGTCCTATCTTCACTTACCTGGTTCCAGTGTCCCAGGCATCCTGCAGAGTACTTTAGCCTTTCATTGTACCCACTATGAGATAGAAAATACCCACTTTACTGATGAGGAAACGGGCTTCGAGAGGTTCCACGGCTGGCCCAAGACCACACAGAAGGAAGGTAAAATCAGTCCCCATTCTGTCCGCCTCCCTGAGTCCGTGATATTAATCATCCTGCCACAGAGCCTCTGGCTGGGTCCCCTGGGTAACTCAACTTTCTTCACCCATGTATCCCTAAATGTCCCCTGCCTTCCTCTTCCCCGAGCCCTTGCTTCTCTGTGCCAACTCTCTTCCACTCGCCCTTCCAGGTTCTCTCTCCACTGTTCTTCTCCCTGCTCCGTGCCTCCAGGAGTATGTCCTACATGGTCAGCCACCTGCCATCTTCCCGCAGCCTCTGGCAGCCTGGCCAAGGGCGAATGCCAGCAGCAGGTCAGAGGACAAGATGGGGCATTTACTCCCCCAGCCGCCTCCTTGCTGGGTCTACTGAAGGTCACGGCTCCTGTCAGGCAGCCCTCTCCCCTTGACCTAGAGCCCAGGGCACTGCGTGCTGTCTTACCTCGGACATTTCCCTGTCCACACTTTTATAAATAGCCATCTTATTAAACACACCTCCGTTTACTCTGTTGGAATTTGCTGCTCTCTGCTGGAACCCTGGCTCTCCGAATGCCACCTGGCCTCTCTGTCTCCTCCAGCGGCGCCCCCACTGTCAAGGCCCCCAGCTCCCCCCCCCACCCCCTGCCCTCTGCCAGGCCCTCCTCCACTGCCTGGGGTGTTGAATCCCTCCAAGACCTATAAATAAATGTTGACTTGCTGGCTTGAAGCTTTGCCCTGGCAGCCTCCACTCTCTGCCCGGGCCCCACCAGCCCCTTTGCTAACCACTGAAACAACACCGGGGAGAGAGGGGTGCGCCAGGCAGCCCCGCAAGTACCCAGCGAGCTGTCTGCCTGTGACTATTATGAACACAGAGCTCAATGTGGGGTCCCCTTTGCTCGGATCAGGCTCATCCTGTGCAGGGCATTGGAGGATTTTATAAGTGATGTACTGTTAGCTCAAGCGAAGCCAACATCACAGCTTCGACCATCTTAGCACAATCTGCTGAGCTACGGCTGGGTGGCAGGTCCTGTACTCAACCACCATTGGCGTTCCTTCATCATTATAGTAATAGATAAGGAAACTGAAGCTCAAAGGGGACGCAGAATTCAACCAAAGCCACAGAGCAGCTGCGATTAGAGTACAACTCAGCCCCAATCCGCAGACGTATTTTCCCCCCAGGCCACGCTGCCTAACAGCCAACCCCGTCCTTCTGCAGGAGGACCACACACTCACACCGAGGCAGGCAGCTCAGAGACACCGGCCACCCATGACAGCAAGAGGGCGGGCAGCCGGGGGTATGGGTTGGGGAGAAGAGTGTGGCGTGATCCCTGCCGCCTGGAGCCACTCTGCCCAAAGGCCGGGGCACCGCCCGGCCACGGCAGGCACGGCCCAGCCTGGGGACACTGGAACATGCCCCCGCTGCTCCTTCCTGCAGAGCCAGCAGGGAGCCCTGTGCTTGTCCTTGGGCACACACCAGCATGTCAACAAAACATGCCCGCAGGCATGGGCCCTCCCGCCCTCGCCCTGGACAGTCACAAGGAAACTCTGAAGGGCAGGGCGGGGGGACCAGGCGGCAACAGAAAGGGAGGAAGGCTTCCTGCTCCGGGACCTGGAGCCCAACTGGGCTTCCTCCCGTCCTCCCTGCAGCCTAAATTTATGTCCCCCTTAACACAATTCAAGGACTAAAGGGTTTTGTTTGGTCTTTTTTGGAAGGCAATGGCAAAAAAAAAAAAAAGCCCACATTTCTAGTGTTAGGAGTGTTCTTGAAGGCAAACATCCTCACTCATGAGGACACACACGCACACACACCTCAGCTCTGGCCCCACAGGGCCCCACACAGCCCTGACTTCAGCACTGGCTCTCCCAGTGGAGAAGCCGGCTCTCCACAGCCTCCCGACCTCGGGCCACAGGACTGCTGGCTGGCTTTCGCACCCCAGGGGAACAAAGCCTCCAGGACCTGGCAGCAGTGACACCTGCTTCTGCAGACCGTCCCACCCCCACCAAGCCGTGGCCCTGTCTGATGTGTCCTGACAGGACAAGGTCCAATTAGCCGAGGCCATTTCCAGTGACCCAGCATGAGATGGGACCCAAATCTCCAGAGCTGTCCTGAACCTCCTCTCCCCGAGCCCCTCCAAATCTTCAATCACTGATGTGACATCTCTAGACGGATGGTTCCTACAGCATTGGAGAGACTGGAAAACATCCAGAACAGAGTGTTCTTCGAGATAAAACAAAGACAAAAACAAAACACTGCTAAAATACAAAACTGAGTTCCATCTTAAAATCTGTGCGCTAGTGAACTTGGAGTAGCCTCCGTCTGGTCAAAAACACTCTCCGTCCCTCCCATTAGACACCAAAAACTGAATCTCCCCTAAAGACAGGAGGATAGCGAACATGACTAGACCCAATTACTATATGGAGAAACTGAGAATGAAGGAAGGAAAATCAATAGAATTTCCTCGCTCTGACCACTGCCACAAATGAACTAATAACTTGAGAGAGATGTGAAGAAGGAAACCAAAAGCGTCCGACGGCAGCCACGAGGCCATTTAACAAAGCGGCAGCAGCCCGTCTGAACTGGCCGGGCAGAGACCAGTAAGGCTGACAAGACACTCCTGGGGATGACGGGAGGGGGCGAGAGCTGGTTTTCTATTGCTTTCTATTCATTACATAGCACGAGGCTCATCAGTGGTGAATTCTCATCTCGCTCACAAAAGCAAAACATAAAAGAAAGCAAAAGGGAAAAAGCATCCTCATAGGCTGTCATATGTTAGGGACATTGGTCATTTCTAGATAGGCAAAGGGCCCCCTGCAGCTTCATACCAAGTTTATGTCCATCATCACCGCCCCCTCCCCATCTCTCTCATCCATATTCGGTGAGGAAGAAAGGAAATTAACAAGCCTACACATAACATCCACCCTGGATCACCAGCTGGGCCATTTGGAGCATCCAAAGATGGGGTGTGGGAAGCTCCAGGGGAAAGGGAGATCTCCAGAGATCACCATCCCCACCTCCTGCTCGGCGCCTGGGGCTCCATTGGATAGAAGACGCCGACAAATTCAACAAGAATTTAGCTGGCCTCCCCATGAGTCCAGATGGGAGATGCTAAGTAAGATAGCCAGGTCTGTGCTATCTTTGCACCTGCAGGAGTAAATTCCTTGCTGTCCAGCTGGGTTTTCTGGCAGCCACTCCGTCTCCCCTACTGCCTCTGGATGGGGTTCATAAAGGTGCTCCTGGCCTGAGTGGTCATCATTCATTCATTTAGCCAGTAAGTGCTTAAGGAGCACCTAGTCCCTGCTATAGCACACGTGTGAGAGGTAGCACACCACGTAAGTGAGCAGCAAGGGTGCTGTGTTCGAGTCCTGGCTCCTTGTTTACTTGCTGTCTGACCCACCAAACTCCTGAGCTTCCTTTGCCTCATCTGTAAAGAGGGGATGACTATAGCACCCTCCTCCTCAGATAACTGAGAACCAGTGATATAACTTCACCATGAGTGATCAGTAAATATTAGCTGTTGTTACTCTGACACGGGGGTCCCACCTGCTACTCGCTGCCATCCTCAGTGGTAGAAAAAGCTCATGAGTTAACCCCCTGACAGTATCATCTGTTTCACGGGCTTCTCTGTCCACACAGATGAGCGGTAGCAGAATGTATTAAAAAATAAAATAGCTCCATGCCATTGGCTCAGATTGCCCCCCCACACACACACACCAGTCAGCTGTCTAGCCAGGAGGGTCAGTGGTCAGAAGCACAACGATGAGTGTGCAGATGATTCAGTACAAAAACACCCCCACCCGCAAAAACCCAACTCTAGTACAGACCCTCCTAGCAGTGGGTGGAGGACACCTATCCCCTTTGACCCAAAGGAAGAGGAGTCCTAGCTGGCTGGAACTTCAGAATATCCAACAGGACATGTGGAAAGGCGTTATGTTGGTCTCCTATTGCTGCTGCAACAAATTACCACAAACATAATGGCTTCAAACAACCCAAATTTATTATCGTACAGTTCTGGAGGTCAGAAGTCCGAAATGAGGGGCGCCCGGGTGGCTCAGTCGTTAAGCATCTGCCTTCGGCTCAGGTCATGATCCCAGGGTCCTGGGATCGAGTCCCGCGTCGGGCGCCCTGCTCAGTGGGAAGACTGCTTCTCCCTCTCCCACTCCCCCTGCTTGTGTTCCCTCTCTCACTGTGTCTCTGTCAAATAAATAAATAAAATCTTTAAAAAAAAAGAAAGAAAGAAAGAAATAGTCCAAAATGAGTTGCATAGGGCTGAAATCAAAGTTCTGGCAGGGCTGCTTTGCTTTGGGAAGCTCTCGAGGAGAGTGTGTCTCCTTGCCTTTTCCACCTTCTAGAGGCTGCCTGCCCGTGAAACAGATGATACTGTCTGGGGGTTAACTCATGAGGTGCTTTGTGGCTCGTTACCTCTGCTGTCATATCGCTGGCTCTGACCCTCCTGCCTTCCTCTTATAGGGACCCCTGTGATGACATTGGGGGCCACCCACATAATCCAGGAGAATCTCCCCATCTCAAAACCCTTAATGTAATCACATCTGCAAGTCCCTTTTACCTTATAAGGTAACCTTGTTACAGATTTCAGGGATTAGGACACAGACCTCTTTGAGGGGCCCCTATTCTGTCTAGAAAGGTATGTTCTGCGGCAAAATACACCTGAGCACTGTTACAGCCACAGTGAGGGATTGTAGGAAATAAGGTTGTGCCCTTAGCTCAAGAATACTGAAAATATCCTACACTGCAGCAAAAATCTAAAGTATAAAGTGTATGGTGCCTAAGAGACATGTCTGTGTGAGCTTCTATTTCCCCATCTGAAGCACTAACTTTGAAGGGTCCTCGTATCATGAGGAACAAAGGGAAAAAATGCACCCGGAAGCCCTCATTCCATGCCAAGCACACAGTTAGTGCTCAGTAAACAGCAACTAACAAGCTGCCCACTAGTTCTGTTAGCCCGTCGTTTTGGTTCTACCAGGCCCAGTGACTAAATAAACCAGCTTGACATGAGCTACTTGTCAGTCAGCAAATACCAGCAAAGCCCTGTCAGGTCCCAGGAATCAGAGGGGCCATTCAGCCCAATGCAGAGCCCCCCCCGCCCCCCACCAGAGGCACCCAAAGATCTGGATTTATGATCAGAATTTCCTAGATCAGACATGGTCTGGATCTGAGTTTACTTTCTGCAGAAAGAAGACAAGTGTGAGACCCCAGCAATCTTCCACAAATCCACGCTCCATTCCCCTACGTGCCTTTCTCCTGCAAACAACGGTGCTATTTTAAAATTGTACTGTGATCACTTTGGGCTACGTGCTGCAGTCAACAATTCCCAACAGGAATCTTTCCACCCTCCCATTTCATAGATGGGCAAACTGAGGCAGGCACCAAAGAAACAAGGATTTTATCTTACAACAACATTGTGCGTCATTTGCTTTCATCACTGAAGCATCTCGGATGAGGTTGAAAAAAAGAGAGTTTTAGAATTTGAAGCTCAGATCTCCTGCTAATTAGTTGTGTGACTGTGGGAAAATTGCATAACTTATCTGAGCAATCCCTTTCTTTATCTGTAAAAGGACACAGGAAAATCGGCCTCTCTCAACTGTTCCATGAATTAAACATCACATAAAACCCTTGGCATGTTGGATTTAGGGGACACTTACTATGTCTCAGGCACTGTGCTAAGCACCGTATGTATATTAATTCACTTGCTCATTACAACAACTCCATGAAATAGGTCTTATTATTGCCATTTTCCTAGAACGTAGGCCTCTGGAGGGCAGGGATATTTTTTGCATCTTCAGCCTCTAACTCAAATACACTGTGAGTAATAAATGCAATCTACAAGCACCGTTGCTGATTAAAAAAATGGAGAGATCAGTTGAGTCTGGAATCATTCTGGAAGGTTTTATAAAGGTGGAATCTGGAAGGTAGGTAGAATTAGAGAAGAGAAGGACAGAGAGAGACCAGATCTTCCCACCAGGGTAAGGTGAGGTATTAAAGTGACAAGAGAAGTAAGGCATGTAGGAGATAGGACAACACATGGTGCATGGATAGGAGACAGCAAAACTTAATCCCCTTAAAAACACCCTTAATGGGGACGCCTGGGTGGCTCAGTCAGTTGAGCATCTGCCTTCAGCTCAGGTCATAATCCCGGGGGCCTGGGATGAAGCCCCGCATTGGGCTCCCTGCTCTGTGGGGTGTCTGCTTCTCCCTCTCCCTCTGCCTCCCCCTCCTCATGATCTCTTTCGCTCTGCTCTCTCTCTCAAGGAAATAAAATCTTTTTCAAAAAAGTTTTAAAAGTGCTCTTAATTATCATGTCTACATCTGTGAGATACATATGAAAAGAAAATGGCCCTTCCTTACCAACTCCCTGGGCTCTTGTAGCAAGTGAGATAGGGTGTGAAGGTTCTTGGATGCTTTCCACCAGTGAGTGATTCTACTTCCCCTAGAAGCAGAGTTTTATGTACTGATAGCTTCTAGTGTTTTTACAAACACATCCTTTTATGAGCTCCATCTACCCTTTTTCCATCTTCATTTGAACATTCTAACATTCTGCTCTCTGGTAGCTATTTTCAACGGTAACAAAAATCCAAGGTAGGAAACAGTTAAAATCATCCTTGACGGTGAGGAGAAAACTGTTGCTCAACCCTAAGAGAGCTGGTATTTCTGGCACTAAGGATTACACGTGACTGAGGTCAGACCTGATCTGCCTGATTTACTCTCTGGGAACAAAGTTCCAGTGGACGACTCTGGGTCCCCACTCGGGCCACACCAGGGGCTACCAGCTGCAGAGAATGAGGCCTGGGCCCTCTCTCCTTCGGCGGCTTCGGCCCAGGGTGGGAAGTCAGAGGCTCCAAACTGCAAATATGGCTTTTCCACGGCCTCAGTTCCTGCCTTGGGCCAAGTCCTGGGATCCATGCACCTGAGTCAGCCCTGCTAAAACGGAGCCCTTCATCCTGGCAACTCCTCCTGCAATGGCAGAAACTGGGTGGGAGTTCAAGGAGGATTCTGAGCCCTTCGGGACCCTCTTGGGTTACTGTCCTTTCCCCAAACAACAGAAACTTTGAAAGTCTCAGTTCTGGAGTGAGCATTGGTTTCCACAGATGCGAGCATCTCGGGAGCGTGAAAGAGGCGGTGCAAGGCCCACCCTTGGCCCACCTAGCACCGTGCTTTCCTCATCCTGTGCCCCATGGGAGCTGGACAGACATCAAGCTGGGATACAGGACAGAAAGTGGGGGGGGGGGGGGCGCGGCCCCAGTCATGCTCAGCATCCTGGGTCTTGCTTTACAGTGCGAATGCAAGAGTCCAGTCCTTCCACCAACCCACCCCACTGTGGGCGTCACAGGTGTGTTTGCCTGCTGAGCTGCCATCACAATACCTCCATTTTCCTCCAGCGAACCACCTCTCCCCCACCACCAGTTGAGTAAAACCAGTCCCACTCCAACCCGCAACTTTAGAGACAGGCTTATGACCCTCGCATCTCCCCTGGCCTGAGTGATTGGTTCAAGGGTGAACACATGGTAGAAGGCAGGCAAACTCAGATCAAGCCTAGAGTTTCTGTGGGAAAGAGGTGCTGCTGGGAGACACCCAGGAAGCAGGCCTGTCTGTTGAACCCCTGTCTGGTTATGGATTTGCACAATGATCCTGCCTACAAACAGGCACAATACAAACAATTAAACCTCGAGCTGCTGCCATCAAGGGGCCATTTGATAACATGGGGAAAAAAATAGCCACGGACTTACGTCCGTGCGGCTCTGGTCTCTGGAATAATGGGGGAGGCCTCTCCAGCAGCACACCTCCCACAGGTGTTCTCCTCCCTCCTGAGCCCAGGTGGTTAACACGATGCCACCAACTGTGCAGCACGAGCAGAAACCACTCCTGCATTCACAGGCAGCTGCCTCAGCAGACACCCTGGCCTGAGGAGGTAGCCTCCCCTCAGTCCCCAGCATCTACTTGGATCCAGACACCAGCCACAGACACAGAAAGAACCACAGAGAATGCAGGCACTGTTTCGGTGCCTGGACTTGGGGTAATCATTAGCAGTGTCTCCAAATGGATCCGTGAGGCTCTTGCCTTGAAACAAGGATCTGAGGGGTCTAGGGTGACCAACAAGGGGCACCAGGTGCCTCAAAGAACTGAGAAAAAAGAAACAAAGACAGTGACAATGGAGCTCAGAGCCAAGACAAGGCCTATCCCTTGGACACCTGGCTGGAGACATCAGCACGACGTCAGGGAGGTAGCTGGCGATTCCCAAAGAGCCACACTGTGAGCTCTTCATTGTAGTTGTGTATGCTCACAGTTAGGCCGCTGCTTGCCTCAGAAACTACATAGCGTTCCCTCCACTGTGAAGCGTATTCCCCCTTCATTGTCTTTGTGAAGCCATCACAAAGTTTGGCGTGAACGAATCCCTCTTTTCCTAGGACAGACCAGGAAAGCAGCACTCATGCTCAGTGGCACCTGGACAAGGCCTATTCGTGCTGCCGATGTCACCCCAAACATGAGGAACAAAACACAAAATGTGAGGGCCCTGCACCTCATTGGTCCTTACAGCCAGGAAACGAATGCACATAACAGTGGGAGAAAACAGAGCTGCACACCTAAAGACTTGCAAGGGCATAGAAGAAGGGTAGCTGCTGAGGGGTAAGAAGTACCAGCTTCCTCGGGAATCAGCCTTCATGGCGGATAGCATCCCTGCCAGGCATCCACTTTCCAGGTGACCCAGTCCCAGAGCTGAGGAAACACAAGTGTGGGATGAGTCATGGGAAGTAGACTCCCACTGAGGAGCAAAGGAGGCACCAACAAATGTGAGCACCACGAGCAAGCAAATACTCCCTCGCCCGTTGCTAACAGGAACAGCTGGGTGTGCAGGACGGTCAGCAGTCCCCTGAACACTACAAAAGACTGACATGTTGTCTCCACCCTCAACATGCTTCTGTTTGAGAGAGGCAACAAGACCCATGAGCGTATAGCCGAGGTAAACTGTATACGACCTGGAGTCAAGTCATCCTGCTCCGAGGCGTTGGGCTTGAAGCCCACCATAGAGTTTTCTGGGCTTCAGTTTCCTCATCTGTAAAGTGAGATCCCTCACCGCTCAAAAGTTGGGTGAGTTTTTGGTTGTCAGATTAGCTGATTTTCAAGGGGCCGCCCAGGGTTCAGAGGCGATGCCTTGGGAGAGTCACACACATCGAAACGTTCAGAATTCGCTCCTGGGAGTGAGAGCAAAGATGTTGCGCCCTCAGCCTCTTGGGCAGCACACACCTCAAGGTACATGGCCCCAAGCAGCCCAAGACTGAGACACCCTTTCCATTGTCCCTGAATACGTGTATTTTCAGCCCTGGGTGTTTGTTTTAACTTACCAGGAAGAAAGAATTTGGATTCTTGTAAAATATATACAAAGGGAATGCATCTGTTTATTTTGCAGAATGTATTTTCGGATACAACTGGTGAGAAGCAAGACTACAGACCATCGTTTTCTCTTGGCTCGTGTGAGTGCTATACCTCCACGGTGATTTCTCCAAAGACCACCAATGGCCAGGATCTTCGATCTCTCATCTCCTGACCTGTCTCAGTTTGATACCCTAGTCAGAAGCAACTGTCACATTATCCTTCAGGTCCTCGGTGCTCCAATGACCACATCCTGCCATCATCACCCCCATGGAGGTGCAGGGTCCCTGCCCACTGCCCACCTTTCCATCCGCCGCACACGGTAAGATAGCCAGGTAAAATAAGGAATCCCAGTTAAATCTGAGTGTTAGATTAAGGACACACATTTTTAATATAACATTTGCCTTTCCAGGCAGCAAAACTGAGGCAGGTTCCTTCCAAGGAGAGAAAAATTCTCTCCCTCTAAGCCTGTGGTCACAGAACCTCAGCCCAGGGGCCCTTGTGTCCCCTGGCTTCACTGAAGTCTGCCTTTGCCTCTTTCAGGGTGAGCTATGAAGGCCATTGCTTCCAAGGCTCATGGTAACACGGGTAGTTCCCATTTGGATGCCAATGGTGCTTGGCCAAAAATCTGCTTATGGCTGGAGTCAAAAACATTTCTACCCAGAGCTACCAGCCCCAATGCAGAAGGGGCCGGTGAGAGGGGGAGCGAGGAAGGAAGGAAATGTGAGATGGGTACTGCCATAAAAGTCTCTAGGGGAGATCTCAGTATGAGAGATCTCACTTTAAAAAAAATGGGGCGCCTGGGTGGCTCAGTCAGTTGAGCATCTGCCTGCGGTTCAGGCCATGATCCTGGGGTCCTGGGATGGAGCCCCGCATGGGGCTCCCTGCTCAGTGGGGAGCCTGCTTCTCCCTCTGCCTCTGCCCCTCCCCCTGCTCGTGCGCTCACGTGCTCTCTCAAATAAATAAATAAAATCTTTAAAAAAAAAAAAAGTGTCACCTGGCAATGGCTGGTGACATGGGCCATGAACTTCTAGTTCTAGTTTCTGGCTATAAGAGATAAGCCCAGCATGTCCCCCAGGTCTGGATTCCATAACGGTCAAGCGGGTCAAACAACAGCTGCAGAGCTGGGCAGCTGGAGTGGTAGCTCCATGAGGCCAGAGCTTCTGCCTTCCTCCTCTCATCACCGGATACCCACCATCTTGGTCTGGGACCTAGCCTCACAGCGAGCACTCCGTGAGCGTCTGTTGAACACATGAATGAATGTCTACATTATCCACCATGTCCCAGAAAGTATCATGAGCTTTGTAGTGCAAAGGGCTCTGAACAACTCAAATGAGAAACACAAACATGTCCAGTCGATAAGTCCGGCCTGAATGACCTCCGAGGTCATCTGCAATACCATGAGCCCTTGAGCCTGTCCTCTTCGGGCAAGTCACTTCACTGAAAGAATGTTAAACACTTTCTTCAACACCTCAGCTCAGCAGCCATCATTGAAGTCCTCAGACTGTGCCCAGCCCGGGGTGACGCCCCAGGAGGCAAGTGTGCAGAGAAGCCAAAACCAGGAACGTGGGGAGGAACACGAGGGACAAACGGCTAGGGGAATGGCGCCTAGGTGGGTAGGGACCCAAAGAAGGAAAAACAGAAATAATTTAAGATGCAGCATGGCCATCCAGGACACACACACTCACACAAACACAAAGATCCTCCTTCCAGATCCACAAGGCACCCCCCTCCCACCCCATCCCATCGTTCCGTAACAGTGCTTCTTTGTGGAAGAGAACAATAGGTACATTATGCCAACCTATAATTATCCTAGGAGAAGCGATAGTGAAGTCAAGGCATTACATGAACGTCGGGATACTGGACACCATCCCACAACAACAACAACAAAACAACAACAATCCACAAAATCCCTAATTTAAATAAAGACTGAGAGCTGCCCAGAGCCAGTACCCTTTCACATTTCTGTGAGGGTGGGATTTTTTTTCCTTTTCACATGATTATTTAAGCACAAGGCCTTCTTTCACTAGAATTGGGAGAGTATTGGGGGCAGGGGTTGGGAAGTTGTACTTTTTTTTCCCCCAATAAGGAGGCAGAGGGTAAAGGAAGTGGAGGGCATGAGACAGTGCGGAGGCAAGGCTGTGACCCACACAGGCCGCCCTCAAAGGGAGCGGGGTCTGAGTCCACTCAGTGAGTCCCTTCCATTCACAGAGACTCCTTCCCGCCTCGCCAACGTAACCAGGGTCCAGGGACGGTGGTGTAAAACACACAGGCAAGACAGTGACCAAAAAGTAATCTGAATCTCTGAGTTCCCGTCTCCCTGCCATAACTAGCCGCTTCCGTGGCTTATTCAGTAACTCTGTGTTCCATCTCTGCACAGGCGAGGCATGGAGTCAGCCACTGAGGAAAATGACAGTCCCTTTCGCCACCGAGCCTCAGTTTCCTCAGATGCAACCTGAGAGTCCTTACCAGCCCTGGAGACGCACGCACGCATGCACACTCGTGCACATGCTCCCGCTCACTCACACACGCACGGCCCTCACGCACGCACACTTCTGGACTCAAGGTGCAGCCCCGGGCCGCCTGGCGTGGGGCCGCACTGAGCGAGGCCATCTCCACCGGCCGTCACTGAGGAAGGAGAGAGCCTGCCGCTGCTAAAACAGAGATGAAGCCCGAACTCTCGGAGCAGAGGAGCAGAAGCCGCCCGCCAGGGGCACACAGGGTCATCTTTGTGTGTCCTGGTAAAAAGCAAGGGTGTGGAAAATCGATGGCTCATTTTTCAAACCCATCCCTAGTTTCTAAGCAAAGGTCTTTCTTCTCTTTCAGGAGGAGCCGTCCTCCTGAACCACAGCCCCATGCGCGCTGCCTCTTCTGGACCCAGTCAGCGCTCCTTCCCTCAAAGGCCTCCCTTTCTTCCACCTTCACGCACTAACTAGGGACTGCACTGGAGAATGGCATTCGTTGTCAAAGGGCCCCCCTAGCAAGGATCCCACCTCATTCCTTACATTGACTGAAAAGCTCCTCAGATATATAGTATTCGCATCTGTCCATTCCCTTTAGAAGCCATTAACCAGGGGCACCTGGGTCGCTCCGCTGGCTAAGCATCCGACTCAGGTCATGATCTCTGGGTTATGAGATTGAGCCCCTCATCGGGCTGCGTTGGGCTCCATGCTGAGCATGGAGGCTACTTAGGATTCTTTCTCTGCCTCTCCCTCTCCCTCTGCCCCTTCCCCCACTCATGGGCTCTCTCTCGCTCACTCGCTCGCTCTCTAAAATAAATAAATCTTTTAAAAAACAAAAAAAGAACCCATTAACCATCCTTCCTCAGAAGCCACTATTTCATGCTAATTTCCTCCTTTTCTTGTCAAACCCAAAGGCCACTTCTGAGTCGTCATGCTGCTTGACCAACATTGATGGTAGTAGCAATGTATCCTTTGGAACTCTCATAACCTTGATTCTACTCACTCGTTTAGTTCCCTCAATGAACAGTACCTCCATTCTATGCTGGGTGGTGGGATAGGGCGATGACCAGAGCCAGTTCTCGCCTTCTGCTCATCTCTCCACATCTACTACTGACATCAGCCAAAGGGCTTTAAAGGACTCAGAGTGCGTCCACACTCATTACCTCTTGTGATAACAAAGTCCAGTCCTGCAAACTTTGGGAGAACATTTTACACGGTAATAATTTTTCACCTGGAAAAGAAGCGAGCCTATTCCTGCAACCGATGCTATTCTGGAAGTGTGGGAAAACCTGTGATGGAAGTACCACCAAATGACTCCTGAAATGTGACATGATTTTGTGTGTCAGTCCTTCCCCAAGTGCTCTGCTCACTGCCCCCTCTCCCTGAGTGCTTTGCTGTGTGTCCCTTATCACAGAGGTAACCACGTGTCCATCTCCAAGCTGTGAGCGCCGGGAGGGCATGAAATAGACTGGTCTCTTTTTCATCCCCGTAACTGCCCAATGCTTAAATATTTGTTGAGATGCAGCAAGAGCAGGGAGAAATTCAGCATCAAATCTCATCTCTACACCATTCCTCAGGATGCTCTGCACCTTTGGGAAGCTATCCCCGGGGGTTTATTTCTGGCACGGCCTGGGGGAGGGCTTGCCTACCCACAGGGTCATGAGGGTGAGTTTTCTCTGACCGTGGGCATTCCGGGGGCCACCATCCCACCACACTAAAACATCCGAGAGCAGGACCCTGAAGCCGACACTTCACCTATTCAGGGAGCAAACTTAATGAGTTTGTGTCACTTAGTAATTCTGTAATTGCCTTCCTACTTACTGCATGCCCTAGGGCAAGCTCCTTCAGATATTTGTCCCTGCTTTCTCAGCAATAAAATAAAGATTAGAGTACGGGTCTCCTAGGATTATTATGAGGATTTGACAAGCACACACTAGGGGAAGTGCCTAGGCTGTGCTCACTATGTAGCAGAGTGTCGATAAACACGTCATTATCATTATCATTATTATTGTTATCGACAGGTTAGAAAGGGCGCATGACATTGACTCCCACATAACTTGGATGCTGCCCTTTTGAATTGGCTAGTTTGGACAGATGGCCTTTTGACAATGCCTCAAAAACAAACCTAAACTCTCCGCTTTTAAAAAATAACAAGATAATGTGAGACACAGCTCCTTCTCCCTCCCTCCCTGAGATCACCCCACCCTAACCTGGGACAGGATGGGAAAAGATAAGCTCAGAGATGGGGGGTAGGGATACGGTGGGAGTTAGGCCTGGGGTGAAGTCGGGGAAGGGGGAGGACCGAAGTTGGATGAAGGGTCTTAAAGTGGGGAGGTCAGAAATGGAGTAAAGGTCAACGTTGGAGGGGGCACAAGTAGGGTGAAATTTAGGACTGTCTGATTGATGCTCACATTAATCATTTTAATTTTTCACTCCCACCACAGCATCAAAATGCCCCACTCTGTGAAGGGGGTAGGGGGAGGGAAGGAGAGAAAGAAAGAAGAAATCTGAACTGAGTGAACATTTTTAAGCCAACAAGACATTTTGACTCAAAGAGTAAGTCACTATGCTGATCAAATTCCCCTGGTCCTTTACCACAAGTGGGGCTCACAAGCAGGACTGGCAAGAAGGTTCTAGTAACTGGCTCAGCCTGCAGGATATGAAATGCTTGGTGAATTTTGCATTCCAAGGACAGGAGTTTTCTAAATTAAAATTTTAAGAGTGTATGAAAATAGTTCACCATTTACTTTTAGGATGAGGTAGTGTTTAGGATGTCAGCCTGAAAATCTAAGCTAGCATTTTCAGGGATGCTGTCTATTCTGAGGAGGAAAAAAACAGCTTGTTGATTCTGTCCAGATCCCTGAGATCTTGGACCCAGAAAGAGGGCAGAGTCTGAACAGCTTCTCCCACCAAAAAACCAGCCAGAGTTCTCTGGGCTTACAGGACATACATTTCAAAAGCCATGACTTCGATTTTAATATTCTTGGGAGCTCAGGAATAACCCTGTTGATTCAGGTTCTAGCCCCAGCCACACCACCTACTTGCTGTGCAAACTCGGGTGAGAGATTTCTCCTCTCTGAGCCTCTGTTCGCTCCCCTGGTCCTTCTGGACAAGCTTAACTTAGCACTGCCTTTCAGCTTTAATGTTAATTCAGTCAAGAAATATTCACTGAGCACCTACTACATGTCAGACACCCTTCTAGACAGTGGGCATAGGACAGGTTCCTGCCTTCGTGGGGCTGACATTCTAGCCCCAATATCCTATGACTGCTAAGAGGCTGTGAAGACCACACCCCGCATGATGTGCTTGCATATCTCAGGAAAAGAGACGCGGCAGGGGCTCCATAAGATCTGACTTAAAGCTTATGGGTGATGGGGCGCCTGGGTGGTTCAGACGTTAAACGTCTGCCTTCGGCTCAGGTCATGATCCCAGAGTCCTGGGATCGAGCCCCGCATCAGTCTCCCTGCTCAGCAGGAAGCCTGCTTCTCCCTCTCCCACTCCCCCTGCTTGTGTTCCCTCTCTCACTGTGGCTCTCTCTGTCAAATAAATTTAAAAAAAAATCTTAAAGCTTATAGGTGAGCAAGTCATTGCACCCCTCAGTAAATAGGACAATAGAACTTCTTTCTTCAGACTTTTTAAGTTGCTAGAATGTACAGGAAAAGTGAAGAACATGAGGTAGGCAGAATGAGAGCAGAGGAAGACAAAGCAAGGAAAGGAAGTGTGGTTCTCAACGGAGACCCCATATTCCACCGGCTTCACGCTAAGATTTCACTCGGAAATACTGACTCCCTTTCAGTCACAGGGAAACTGAACATCATCATCAAACGGGGCTTGGTCCCGGCCAGCACTGCCCTGGCTGCTGCCTGATGACACCAGGGCTGGTTTCTCCTGCAGGGACCTTGGGCAGAGCACAGCAGGGAAAGGACACGGGAACCACAGAAAGGGTAAGAAGCCACGGGTCAACGCGGTCCACACAAGCCCTCTCCCAACCCATGTGCAACCCAGTTGCATTACCTCCCCCAGAGCTTTGGGAGCCACTCTACACCAGGGGGAAAAGGGGGGCGTGGGGAAGCTGTATAAAGGTGGGCTGCCCCACATTTCCAAACCCCATGTCGGGGGAATGGCAGGTTCTCAGCCTGCTGGGAATCAGGGGAGAAGGCACTGGGGAGGTAGGGAGTGTGCAAGAGTCACAGAAGGGGAGGGCTCCTTTGGAGAGTAGATTCCCAGCCCCACCCCACCCTCTTCTGGTTCAGCAGATCAGGGTGGAGAGCAGGAGCCCGACTTCGCACGCCAGGGTCAGGGATGCCAATGCAACCAGGCTCCCACCCACCCTCAGAGGCGCGCTGTGAGGAGAGAAAAGAATTTGAGGTTCCAGAGAGGGGTGTAAAGTCCTTCACTAGCTGAGCGACTTCAAGCATTTACATTTCCTTTATTTCCTTTCAAAACCTCACCTGTCCATCTAGACAAGGAGGATAATGCAAATGAGTACCTGCTTCTTCAGATTAGTGGGAGGAACAAGAGAAGTGGAAAGCACCTATCATTGAGCCTGCTGTGCAGTAAGAATTCAGTAGACTCCTTCTTGTTATTCAGGGAGTGGCTTTTCTAAATGCCTTCTTCCACATCAGCCCCTTCCTAAATTGCGGGTGTGTCCTGGGGAGGATGGAAATGATGCCAATATAGAAGGCAGGGCCACCAAGATCCCCTTGCGCCACGCATGACCAGCGCCAATGCTGTGGTCCAAGAACACACTCAGTGTGGATCCCACCAACTCAGAACACGCTTGCTGATGTGCGAGCACCCAGGGCGAAGAGGGGGGCCTGTGGCATGGGAGGGTCCGCCCATCAGGGATATGCTCTGGAAGGAGACTATGGTACAGGACCGAAAGGATGGCAAAGGAGGAGGGAAGAAGAAGAGAAGGTGAGCCATATTCACCCCAGGGGTGTCCTGTATCGGCAACTGTGTCCCCAGGCTTCAGAGTTATAAAGGAGGGGGGTCATGCGTGTATAGATTAGTGGCTTGAAGGGAGATAGGGCCATGAAAAAGCAAGGGAGTATGAAGAGTAAGAATGGGTACTGCATTGGGGTCTAAAACACACATAGAGCAACTCCGCTTAACAGGAGCTACTCAGAAGGGAAAAAAACAAAATTAACTCTAGGAACAAAGATCCAACTCCCCCCAAATCCAGGAACAGTAGTAGAAAATGGGGTGCCTCACCCAGCCACCAGCCACATCTGTATCAGAAGAACTCTCTTTTCCCAGCCAAGCCTTAGCCTTCCCTATCCTGGAGCTGGCCCCCTGGGGCTCAGAAGACCCCCGCCCACCGTATTTGAAAATAGGGTCGCTGCATATGTGATTAGTTGTAGTCAGGTAGTTAGGGTGGGCCCTAATTGAACGTGACTGGTGTCCTTATGAAATGGGGAAATTTGGGCACAGAGGCAGGCACACAGGGGGAATACCATGGGGAGATGAAGATAGAACTTGGGGAGATACTTCTAAAAGGCAAGGAACACCGAAAACTGCCAGCAAACCACCAGAAGCTAAGAAGAGGCCCAGCACAGAGTCCCCCTCCCAGCCCTCAAAAAGAAGCAACCCTGCAGACACCTTGACCCTGACCTCCAGCCTCCGGAAGGAATGGAGACAATACATTTCTGTTCTTTACACCACCCAGTCTGTACTTTGTTACAGCAACCCTAACAACCCAATCCGCTCACAGCCTTACTTGTCTTCACCACACAGATCACCAGTGAGGAAAACCAGAAATTTCCAGAAAGTCACCAATATTTACTTTTCTACCCAACAAACCAGACCTCACAGGAGGAACTCAAAGATCCACTAAACACAGTCCTCCAGCGCACAGGTACACAGATGTTTGTCACTTTACAGTATACAAAACACTTCCACGTGCATCGTCTCTTGTCCATCGCCTAACCTCGCCTTGAGGTGGGAGGTGGGTCCTGGGATGATGGATGGGGATGCTGAGTTCTAGAGGGGTGGCTAGCTGCCTCGGAGCACTCCGCCACTGAGCGGCAGGGAAGGGCGTGCAGCGAGGTCTTCCGAGTCTGGGAAGATGTTTGGTGGGCTTGCTTCCTTTTCTCTGTCTTGCTGCCTCTCCGGCCGTCTTGGAGCCTCTTGCCTCTCTTGCAAGCAGAAGCCCCTGCACTGAGGCAATTGGAAAAAAGTTGCGAGGATCCAAGATCCGTTCCAAGAAAGCTCTGGAAGGCAAGAAGGGAGGCCGGCCAGGGAGAACAGAGACCGGCGCCCTCCACCCTCCTTTCTCGCGGCTGCTACTGTCCCCCCCACCCTCCTGGCCTCCTGCTACCCTCCACCCCAGGCCCCCCACCACTGCGGGCTCACAGGCAGGCCAGGTTCCTGGTAACGGTGCCATCCAGTGTTGTCAAAATAGCGAGCAGCTGGAAAGGGTTCCAGAATGAAATCTCTGTGCCTCTGCAGCCTTCTAAATGATACAACTGTGGCAGCTAAACCTGCTAATGTGCTAAGCATTTTCTGGCAGGGCCAGGAGGCAGGGCTGGTGGTGTGGTAACTGGGAGGGGCTTGCGGGCGTCATCCTCATGGGCAAGTAAGTGTCCGAAGGAGGTGGAGGCAAGGAGAATCAACCCAGAACCCTTCCCGCGAAGTCACCCAGAGCCACCCGAGCTGCACTTCGGGATTCCTGGAGCGCTGCTGGCTGGGTGGGCAGGGCTGGCCAGGCCCAGAGGCCTTGCAGGCTGGGGAAGGGAAGTCCCGGGCGGTGGGGGGAGACGGCCCTCTAGAATGCAAGTTATGGTGGATAATTTTCTGCTGACACAGAGCAGTGTATAATGCTGTCCACGAGGCTGGGCAGCCAGGGTCTGGCCCTATCTCTGTTTGCCTCTGAGTTGGCAGGGGAAGGGCCCATGGTGACCAAACAAAGGACATGATGCCAAATCCCTAGAGGCAAGCAGGCAAGACTGCCTGAGAGGGGTCTGAGGACAAGGGCATTCGGAGTGTTCGGGGGACTGGAATCAATAGGCTGGGGCGGGGGCTGGGGGGGACCACGGGAACTTTCCTATAGGGTGCCCCTGATTTTCCGGATACACTCGCACCATGAGTTTCTCCACGGTATCCTTGTTTTGCAGGAGCTCTTTGGAGTGGTGTCAAAATAGGAGACCAAGAAGGGGAACAAACCCCCAAATCTGGGATCAAAATGAGGTCCTGGTGTTCCTTCATCCCTGATGTACTCCACTCTACACTTCCTGGAGAAACCATCCGGGCTTGAGAGAGTGAAGAGGGGAGGTTAGGAGCCAAAACTTAGCACAGGGGAAGAATCCTTTCCAGAGCCATTTGGTGATAGGAAATGGTGTGCATGACAAAGCAGGTGCTGCTCAGGTGAGGGAGAGGTGGGGTCGTTCTGGGAACATATAAGCCAGTAAAACCCTGACAGGATTCAATCTGGAGGGGGAAAAATCCCAGCTGATAGAAACTGCTGAGAGCATGCAGCTTTTAAAGCCCTTCTAGCAAAAGGATCTTTGGAAGCTTTGCAAACTCTGACCACGCAGCCAGTCAGCCATAGCCCAGCCCACAGCGCTGAGAGTGTTTTTGCTAAATCAGAACTAACCCCCTCACAAATATCTAGTCCTGACCTCCCCCTGGCTCCCATTCCTTTCTAGGTGCTGCTTTCCTCAGAAATACAATTTTGCCAGAGCAGAGGGGAGAACGCTGCCGGGGCCCCAGCAGGCCAGCCAGCAACCTCAGGTCCACTGCTCACCCACGGCTAACCCTGGGCAAGGCATTTGACCTTTATGAGTCTCATTTTTTTCATCTGCAGAAGTGACAAGAAGGAAGCTGCGGGTGGAGAGTTGCGGGGAGGATTAATGAGACCATGTATTCAGGGTGCCAAGCCCAGGGAGCCGGGGAGGGGAGCTCCCTGAGGGCTGGCCCCCTTCCTTCTCACCTTCCTCTCTGGGCCCTCCAGCCCCACAATCGATGGGAGGAGGATGCAGATCAGTGGGAGCTTAAGTTAAAAGATGGGGAGACAAAGGCATGCTTATACAAAACAAGTCATGAGTTTAATAGAACCCCATCCACCCCAGAACACGGGTCTGCCCCCACCCCCGCTGCCACCTTCCCCCACCAGCTCCACCAGCTGCTAGACTTCCTTTTAACAGCGTCTCTGTGTCAGACAACTCTAGGTGAGCGCCATCTGTATCTATGCCCTGTGCCCTGAAGGGAGCCCCACTCAATAGACCAGCATTGGAATGGTGGCCCCAGAGTTGGGCACTGTTGCAGCCCTACTAAAGCCCTTCCTCTGTGTCCTCACCTTCAGGAAACCTTTTCTAAGGCTTCCCTTGCCTCTTCTTTCTTTGAATGCCAACAGCAGTTCATCTGTACTTCTCTCTGGAGCTCATCAAACTCAAACCCCGGCGGGGGCGGCGGAGGGGGGCATGTGTGTGATTCCAGCAGAGGTTGGATCTTACCTTCTATATTCCCACAGCACCTAGCACAATGCTAGCGCCTTTAGTGAGGCTAGCATTACCCTGATACCAAAACCAGTCAAAGACAACCAAAAAAAATTTTTTTTTAATTTTAAAACTTTAACCCTTACCTCACACCCTATAAAAAAGTTAACTCCAAATGGATCATATAGCTAAATGTAAGAGCTAAAACTATAAAACTTCTATATGAACAACTGGAAGGAAATTGTTGTGAACTTAGGTTAGGCAAAGTTTTCTTAGATGGGACACAGAGAGCTCAAATATATTGGATGTGATCAAAATTTAAAATGTCTGCTCTTGGAAAGGCACTAATATGAAAATAAAAACACAAGCCACAGACTGGAAGAAAACATCTGCAAAACATATATCTGATAAAGGACATGTAGTCAGAATATATAAAGAACTCTTAAAACTCAATAATAAGAAGACAAATGACCCAATTTTTTTTAATGGTTAAAAGCACTGAACAGATATTTCACAAAAGAAGTAATACAGATGGGCCAAAACACCTGTGAAAAAAGGTTCAACATCATTAGTCATCAGGAAAATGCAATTAAAATCACAATGAGATACCACTAAATATCTATTGTGATGGCTAAAACTAAAAAGACTGACAATGCCAAGCACTGGCAAGGATATAGAATAACTGGAACTCTCACGCACTGCTGGTGGAAACGCTAAATGGTACGCCCACTTTGGAAAGCAGTTTGGCAGTTTCTTACAAAGTTAAATATACACTTATGACCTAGCAATCCCCCTCCTAGACATTTGCCCAAGAGAAATGAAAACATATGTCCACACAAAGACCTGTATACATGAATGTTCAGAGCAGTGTTATTCATAATGGCCAAAACTTGGAAACAATCCAAGTGTCCATCAATTGGTAAATGAATAAGCAAGTTGAGATATATCCATACAGTGGAATGCACCCATACAGGCAATAATATGAGCGAATCTTAACTGCATTGCATTTGTGTCCTATTGCTGCTATAACGAATTACCATAAACTTAGTGGCTTAAGACACCACAAATTTATCTTATTGTTCTGGAGATCAGAAGTCCAAAATCAGTTTCACTAGGCTAATGTCAAGGTGTCAGCGGGACTGGTTCCTTCTGGAGGCTTTGAAGAGAAAACCTGTTTCCATATCTTTTTCAGTTTCTAGAGACCACCTGCATTCCTTGGCTCTTGTCCCTTCCTCAAAGCCAACTCTGCTTGAAGGAGTTGTTTGACCAAAGGCACAGAGGCATAGCAAGTTTGAACTTCTAAGCAGTTCCATATTTCCAGGGTGTATAATGTGACATTTCGAAGATAAGGAAACTGAGATTCAAAGAGATTAAGTGTCTTACCCCAGATTTTGGACATGGTAAAAGTCACATTCTAAATCTAAACCAGACTTTTTTTCCCAGTACATGTGAGCCCTCAGACTTTCCCACCTTGACCTTAAAGACCTCCAGCCTTGGAGGTTGGATGGGCATCTTTCCCATGTCTCAGCGGCCCTGCACTCCCTCCTCACTCCACCAGAGACAGTTCCTGCCTCTGTACCCTTCTTCAGCAGCTCAACCTGTGGAGGTGCATGACCCTGGGCCTCCCCATCTCCCCGCCCTGCAACCAGCCAATTCCCACCCCCAGTTTGATGAAATTGTGACCTTAAAAAGAAGAAGAAGATATTTGCATCCTGCTGTATATTTGTCAACGCTCTTTTACTTAGGTTATTTTACTTGGCCTTCCCCATTGTGTGAGGCTAAGGGTACAGATATTACCAAGCCCATTTAGCAGATAAGAAAGCTGAGGTACTGAAGGTGGGTGCAGGCTGGCCACATTCAGATAGCAAGTGAGGCAAAGCCAAGATCAAAATCCTCTCCAGGCTTCCCCTCCTCACACCACAAGTGCCTATTAATTCAGAGAATAGAACTGAGACAAGTCTCCTAAGTAAGCTGAGCCTCACCTTCCTCATCTATAGGATGGAAAACGGGGTAATATCTGCCCTGCCTATCACACCAGGCACAAAAGGAAGAAATAGTATGTAAAAGCACTTTGGGAACTTTAACATGTACAAAATATAAGGAACTATTCTAATTACACTCTCAAGGAAAGTCACAATTTTTCTCTAAAAGTTTCTTTTAATCCCTCAGAAAGCCAGGTTCTCCTCCTGCTTTCTTTACGTCCTGGTAAAGTACAGAAGTTCTAGCCAGTCCCTCAACATCAACCTCAAGCTCAGTCTTGAATTCCTCCTTCCAGCTTCACTCTTTCTGAAATCAAGAACTGGCCATTCCCCACCCCCCACCCCACCCCATCCTCTCTGGCACAATTAGTCCCTCCTTAAAGCTAGAAATTGCCAGCACCCGCTTTCAGTCCTCATGCCTTTGGTTCTCCCCAATCAGAACCAACCTATACAATGCTAATGTGGCTCGGGACCCCCGAGTTCAGAGTCCAGGGGTCCTCCATGGGGTGGCCCAGCCAGCCTCTCTGGCTTGTCTCTCACAAATGCTCCTCCCCAGGCTCCCCCAAGTTCAAGTGGCCCCCATTTCCCAAAAGTTCTACCCTCTTTCCCCCTTATGTCCCCACTAAGAACTCCCTTTCCCACTATTCACTTAGCTGGGGGGAGGGGGGAGAAAAAAAAATCAAATTAGTCCCTCAACTCTTAAACCCAACATATTCTAAGTGAATCAAAGAACTGAGAGGAAAAATAAAGGAAAAAAAAGGAGAAGAAGAATCCAGCAGACTATATACGTGAATGTCCACATGTTAGCTGAATTAGGGGGATGAAATTTCTTTTTTTTTTTTAAGACTTTATTCATTTATTTGACAGAGAGACACAGCGAGAGAGGGAACACAAGCAGGGGGAGTGGGAGAGGGAGAAGCAGGCTTCCCGCTGAGCAGGGAGCCTGATGCGGGGCTCGATCCCAGGACCCTGGGATCATGACCTGAGCCGAAGGCAGACGCTTAACGACTGAGCCACCCAGGCGCCCCAGGGGGATGAAATTTCTAAGCTAAATAACAATGGGATAAATCAGAGGGTAACAAAAAGCAATACAGTTGACCCTTGAACAATGCAGCAGTTGGTACCTATTAGCCTGCTGTGGACCTGAGAGAAGACTTACTAATAACATAAAAAGTCAATTAACACATATTTTGTATGTTATATGTATTACATACTATATTCTTACAAAAAGTAAGCTAGAGAAAGGAAAATGTTATTAAGAAAACCACAAAGAAGACAAAATACATGTATAATACTATACATATATTTATTGAAAAAAATCCGCACATAAGTGGACCCGCACAGTTCAAACCCAATGTTGTTCAGAGGTCAACTGTAATAGTTAATATCTACTTATTTTTACTTGTACTTATTTTAACTGGTAGCAGTATTAGAAATAAATAAATAAACCTCAAACTTGACCTCATATAATACACACACGTGCACAAAAACTCCAAATGGATCACAGAATTAAAGCAAAAGCTAAAATTATAAAATTTCCAAAAGAAAACATAAGGAAAAATCTTCATGATCTTGGTGTAGGCAAAGACTCTGAGGATACAAAACACAAGAACCACCAAAGGAAAAAAAATAATTTAGACTTTATCAAAATTAAAAATTTCTGCTCTTCAAAAGACACTGCTAAAGACAGGATTAATGGTTGTGCAACAATATGAATGTAATTAATGCCACTGAACTGTACGCTTGACATGATTAAAATGACAACTTTTATATACATTTTATCACAATTTACTTTTTTTATTTATTTGACAGAGAGAGGGAACACAAGCAGGGGGAGTGGGAGAGGGAGAAGCAGGCTCCCCGCGGAGCAAGGAGCCCGATGTGGGGCTCAATCCTAGGTCCCTGAGATCATGACCTGAGCCTAAGGCAGATGCTCAACTGACTAAGCCACCCAGGCATCCCTATTTTATCCCAATTCAAAAACAAAACAAGGGAGGCCTGGGTGGCTCAGTCGTTAAGTGTCTGCCTTCAGCTCAGGTCATGATCCCAGGGTCCTGGGACAGAGCCCAGCATCGGGCTCCCTGCTCAGCAGGGAGCCTGCTTCTCCCTCTCCCGCTCCCCCTGCTTGTGTTCCCTCTCTCGCTGTGTCTCTCTCTGTCAAATAAATAAATAAAATATTTTTTAAAAAAAATTTTTAAACAAAACAAAACACTGTTAAGAACACGAATAGGCAAGTCACAACTGAAAGTGTTCATAGTACATATATATGACAAAGGACCTATATCCAGAATATATAAAGAACACTACCAACTCAGTAATAAGAAGACAATCCTTTTTTCAATTGGGCAAAGATTTGAACAGACTTTTCACAAACCCAGAAGTCAGGAAGCACATGAAAATATGCTCAATATCTTAGTCATCAGGAAAATGCACATTAAAACTACAATGAGATGCCACTCACACCCACCAAAATGGCTAAAATTGAAAAGATTAATAGTATCAAATGCTGGTAAAGACATGTAGCAACCAAAATGTTCATACATTGCCAATGGAAATGTAAAGTGATACAACCACTTTGGGAAGAAGTATGGCAGTTGCTTGTAAAAAACAAAACAAAACAAAATGTGCTTGCCATATGATAGAGCAGTTTCATTTCTAAGCATCTACCCAAGAGAAGTGAGGGGAAAAATACGTCCACAAAAAGACATGTACAGGGCGCCTGGGTGGCTCAGTTGGTTAAGTGACTGCCTCCAGCTCAGGTCATGATCCTGGAATCCCAGGATCGAGTCCCGCATCGGGCTCCCTGCTCGGCGGGGAATCTGCTTCTCCCTCTGACCCTCCCCCATCTCATGCTCTCTCTCTCTATCTCATTCTCTCTCTCAAATAAATAAATAAAATCTTAAAAAAAAACTCATTGAACTATATACTTAAAAATGAGTGCACTTGATTGTATGTAAATTATACCAAAATAAAGTTGGTTTAAAGAGAACTTTTTAAAAGTCAAACAACAAACTGGTGAAAACATTTGCCAAACATAACAGATATGACAAAGCAATATCCTTAATATATAAAGTGTACACACAAACAAATATAAAAAGCATTAAGACGTCAACAGATTAAAGGCCAAAGGACACAAATAAGCCACAAAAGAGGAAATAAGAAAAGCTTATAAGCAAATAAAAAATTAAATCAATGAAACGCCACATTCCACATACCAAATTAGCAAAGTTTTTTTGTTTGTTTTAGTAATAAGGCTAGTAGGGCAATATGGGCATTCTGCTGGCAAAAATATAAATTGATACATTTCTGGAACATAATTGGGCAATAAGGATTCAGAGTCTTAACAATTTCCAGATTATTTGACCCACTTTTAGAAACCTATGTTAAAGAATAATCAAAGGTGAGTAATCAAAATTAGAGATCTACATGTGAAAATTTTCATTACTGTCTTAGAACAAGCCATTGGGCTGAGTAAATATGGATACATCAATATAATGAAGTACCAAATATTTGTTGATGATAGGAACTTAACAAATATTTCTTAAATGTACTCAATTAAATACTATATAAGAACTTTAAGGAGTGAGATGTATAGATGACCTACACAGACGGGTAGAGAAACATACATAAAAATTTTCTCATTCGGCAAAGATTGGAAATCACCTAATGTCCAGCAAAAGAGGTGAAGTTAAATAAATCATGGTGGGGCCCCTGGGGGGCTCAGTCAAGTTGAGCGCCCCACTCTTGGTTTCAGCTCAGGTCATGATCTCATGGCTTGTGGGATCGAGCCCCACATGGAGCCCCCCAGTAGGGTTCCGCATTCAGTGGGGAGTCTGCTCTAATATTCCTTCCCTCTGCCCCTTCCCCCGTTTGTATATGCTTGCTCTCTCTCTCTCCCAAATGAATAAATAAATCTTAATATAAAATAAAATAAATCATAGTAAATCCATACAATGAAATACTATGCATCTGTTAAAAATAAGACAGACATAGAGCTATTGATATGGAATAATCTCAAGATGTATCATGAAATTTAAAAAGCAAGTTGCAGAATAGGGCATTTGGAATACAACTATTTGAAGGCGGGGGAAGAAGGATAGATATAAATTTATGCTCATAGACATCTCCAGAAAGATAGAGGGGGAAAAAAACGAAACGATAACAATGGTTGGCTCTGAATTGGAGATCTAGGGTCTAAGGATGGGGAGGAGGGTTGGGAGGGAGGCTTGGATTTATTTTTCTCTTCTGGTTTACTCTGCTGTAATTTTGGAATTTTTTATTATATAGAGGTCTTTTTCAAAACAGAGAAAACACACACACACACTTTATGTAAAAGAAGGAAGAGGAGTGTAATGGGTTGAATTGTTTCCCCCAAAATGCATACGCTGAATTCCCAACCCCCAGTATCTCAAGTCCCACAATGTGATCTTAGTTGGAAATAGGGTCACTGCAGATGTAATTAGTTAAGATGAGGCAATTAGGATGGGCTCTAATCCAATATGTCTGGTGTTCTTATAAAAAGAGGAAATTTGGACACAGAGGCATGCACACAGAGAGAACACCATGTGAAGATGAAGGTAGAGATTGAGGTGATGCTTCTAAAAGCCCAGGGATACCAAAGGCTGCCAGCAAACCACCAGAAGCTAAGAGAGCTCTCCTTCACGGCCCTCAGAAGGAACCAACTCTGCCAACACCTTGATCTTGGACTTCTGGCCTTCAGAACTGGGAGGCAATAAATTTTTGTTGCTTAAGACGCTCAGTTTGTCGTACTGTACCACAGCAACCCGAGCAGACTAATCCAGGGATGAATATTAACATGAAATCAAACCAAAAAATGATAAGGTTCACAAAGATCAAACCAACCATCCTAGAAACAAACATCACCAGCATCTTCTCCCATAACCAATCCATCACGTCACCCCACTCCCACCCCCGTAGCTCTGGAGTAAATGCTTCTCTCGCTCTCTTGTGCTCTCTCTTGCTCTCTCTCTCTCTCTCTCTCTCACACACACACACACACACACATTTAATTTAAAAATATAAAACAACAGAGGCACCTGACTTTATTACAATCCCATGCATCAATACTGCACCACCCACCTAGGGGAAACAGACCATTGCCCAGAATAGTGTTGAATTAAAGACACCGGAAGAAAAGAATATACCAGAAAACCCCCTGGTAACTCTGGTTTGTCTGTGGAATGGAAACCATCCATTCTGTCAGTGCCCAAGACATCTCCAAAGAGGAAGCTATAACTTTCACAACTGCACCGTAGTTCTGTCGGCACTCAGGGATTCAAGGGGCACCCAGCTGTGCACCCAAAATAGAGTCTCTCCCAGAACAGGAGCACTTACAGCAGGACTCTGAACCACCTGGGCGCCGGGCACCACCCCTCCAGGGTAGGCTCCAGATTCCCACCAAGACTTCACCAAAGCTCCCAGCAGTCCTCGCTCCCATCAGGCTAGAATCCTTTCCAGAGGCCTTTCTTGTCCCACCCATCCCTATTTCTGCCAGAAAGCAAAACGGAAGGACAAAATCTTGGTCATAATAACCAAGTGAGCTCAGAGGGTGGAGGTGGAGGGAGGGGTTATAGGGAAGGTTTTAAGCTCCTAAGACCCTTTAGCTGAGGTTTCAAAATGGCAGCTAGCTAAGCTCCATTTGGTCTAAATCTGCTCGCCCAAACCTCCCTCACCCCGTTCCCCAAGGGGTGTCCATAATTCCTAGCACAGCCCCCTGCGGGCATGGAATCTGGCTCTCCCTTCTTTCAAATACTGGGGAAGTGGGACCACAAAGATTAGCTCCCATTGCCAGAGAAGAGGCTAGAGGGGGGGGAAAGGGGGGAAGGAAGACCTTCACGGCAGCATGCAAGGACATGGTGGGCTCGCCCCATCCCATATCTCAGCTATTATGCATTCCCAACTGGCTTGGCCAACATCCAGAGAGACTCCAGGCTGGTGAGTCTGTGAATGTGAGGCAGAGATAAGCGACACGGAGAGGGGGAGCTCACCCACGGTTATATATGGGCTGTAGTGCTGCCGTAGCAAGGAGCCAAGGGACTCTTCCATTTCCAAGACATTTCTGCACTCAGTCCTCTCCCCAAGATTAAGAATTCTCCTTCTTGGCTGCCTCCCTCTCCCTGGAACGTAACTAAGCAGCCTGAGAACATGAAAAATTGGGGGTTTGGCTATGAGATTTTTAATGTGTTAAAATCACATTGACCCTGGATACTGATTTGCAATAAAACGAGGTGAGGAGGAAGCTCCTTTCTCTTCTCTGGGAGGGGCCGATCTCCAACCTACCCTCAGCCAGGGGTAGGGGGTAAGTTCTGGGAGCCCAGAAAAGTTGTGCTTCCTTCCAGGAGGAGGCTGGACCTCTGGGGAAGGGTGGACACACTTGGACAACAGATATGGGAGGAAGGCCTCTGAGGAGAGGGAAGAGCATGAGCAAAGCCTCCCAGAGGGGTGGCTTTTGTCCCGGCAGTGAGGACAGCTGGGGGAGGAGCAAAGAAAAGTCTCACGGAAACTGAGAGATCTGGCGCTAGGAGCTTATCCACCCTCACCAACAACAGGCCATCTCTGAGTGTGTCCTATGCACCCTCCAAAGAGCAAAATCCAGCAACACAGGGCTCTCGAAAAGTCTGGAGGAAAGGAATGTCTGTTCCGAGCCTTGCCCCAGGGTCAGACGCTGGGGAAAAAATTCCTGGGATTATTCCGTGTTGTCTAAGATGGATTTGGAGCCACCCTGGCTGAGGAGAGATGTGGCTTTGGACTGGGGCTGCCAGGACTGGTCTGCGGCAAGCTGAGGACAATTCCAGGTCTCCGAGCTTTTGCCCTAGCTATTGATCAATCTGAATCTGCCTTCCTTCCTTCCTCTCTTTTCCCTGTTCATTGAAATCCTTAAAAACCATCTCCCTGCCTGAAGCTCCCCTGAGCCCCTCATTCAAAATTAAGTCACTTGTCCTGTACGCTCCTTCAACAAGAGCTTGTATCTCGATTTCCAGGTATGCTTACCTGCCTTGTCTTATAATTAGTCTCACAGCCCTCTAGGTATACGCTCTCAAATGCCAAGAACTGGGTTTTACATGTCTTTTTGATCCCTAGCACCCTCTTCTCTAGAGCAGCCCACTCAGTAAACGCTTACTGATTGGATACACAGAGCCCTAAGGAGTGACTGAACATGTCTCGTCCCTACATCCATTCATTCATTTGTTCAGCAAACGTGTGAGTGCCCAATATCTGCCAAGCTGGTTAACACTCTTGCAGAGCACCCTGGAACTCTTTAATCAAGCAGCCAAAAAGTAAGTTTCAGTATCCAGGCTTTAGTTTGAGGTTTATCCGGGACTTGGAAAATTCCACAGGATCCCTGAATAAAAACCTGACCACGACAGGTGGCTGCAGCCTACAACCCAATGCCTGTATCTGTCCAGATGGAAAGTCACGCCCCCAAGAAGGCCCAGGGGGAGACAGATGGTCTGGGACGTGGGTGAGGACCCTCGAGGACTTTGCCCAGCCCATCCAGGAGAAGCCTGGATGTGCCTATCACAGAAGATGGCGGAGCCAAGATAGCCCATTTGTCTATGTACACAGTATCCTGGGGATACTCAGGGGAGGAGCTGGGAATCTGGGGTGGGGGGAGAGCTCTAGAAAGTCGTCTCAGCAGAGCAGATGTGGTCCTGGATGGGGAAGGATCTGCTGAAGGTCATGAGAAAAGTCTGCCCTGCTCAGGGATCAATAAGTGCAAATTACTCGAGAAGCTGGTGTGTCCAGGAACTGCTCTGCTATGGGGGGAGACTAGGAGTGTGGGAAGAGACAAGGGGTAGGTTAGGGACAGTCACTTATCCCAGGTCTCTTTCAACTCCAAACTTACAGGATTCTAATCTGAACCTCCCCTGCCAACAACTTGAAAAAGTTGTCTGAGACCAGGGACATTTGGAAAGAAAGTGGAATAGTGAGTCAAATAATAAACCAAAAAGAAATCCTGAAGTCAAAACAAGGGATAAATTTTCCTTATCTCTCTAAGACATGCATCAAAGCAGCTAGCTGCTGTCTGCCTAGCCTGGGAAGATGATCGTGGTTTTTAATGGCCTGTAAACAATAGGACCAGCCTTTGTAATAAAGTTGAACCAGTTAATCCTTTCGGCTTCCTCCCCGCAGCCTGCCTACTCCCCGCTTCCCCGCTCTGAGACTGGGCGACCTTCAGGGGTCCAGGAGTAGAGGGATCCAACCCCAAGACTCAAAGCCTCTGAGAGCTCAGGGGGTTTGTGGAGGAGAATCAAACCTGTGGGAGACAGGGACGGCTCCCAGAAGGAGTGTCAAAGGAAACTCCCTCTAACCTGATCTGGGTGAAAGGAAAAAGACTCCTTTCAAAAAATAGGGAAAAACGAGAGACATGCTGCACTAAGGAAGTGGCACAAGAGGTAAACTTTGTTCCTACTTCGTGAGCTCATTCCCTCATTCATTCAGCAAACATTCATATACGCCAACCATAGGGCAAGACACCTGCACAGGGTGTAAAAGTATACAAGGAAAATACCTCCCCTCAATGGAATTACAGTCTGGGAAGTGGTGCTGCCAAGAAGGCATATCCACAGGTATGGATAATAAAAGTTAGTACAATAGTATTTGCAAAGAGCTACACAAGTCTAGACCTTTCTTTTCATTTCTTTGCATCTACTTTCTTTGATGTACCATAGTCAATCTGGGTGATTGGGGCAGAAATTATTGAAAAAAAACAAACAAACAGGGAAATTGGAAAGAGGAGAAAGAAAAATGGGACAGAAAAGAAAAAAGAAACCAAGCTCCTCCTTCCTGCCCCTGCTCTAAGCTCAGCCCTAGTTCCAGAAGAGCAAAGGACCAGTTGTCACTAGAGGTCTTCAGGCAGGTCCAGGCCACCGAGTCACGATTCGAGGCACATATGCTCCTGTACCAACAAGGCACATTTTTGCTGAATTGCACAAAATTCTGACCATCTGGAGTTTTCTATTTGATATACCAATTCCCAGTACCTGACAACCGTGTGCCCTTTACTCTTAGCAATACCGTGTACATGTTCATAAGCACACATACGCATGCTAACGGTGATATAATGGAGGAAATTTGAAGGTTTTTTTTCATCTGTGGTTCAAAAGTTAACATCCTCTCCCTTTAAAAACAATGACATATACACGTGCTGCATGCGTGTAGCCTCTCATTTTTCAGTTCCTCGATAAATACTACTTTTTCATGCCACTAGCAACGTTGGGTGGTAAACAAACGAAAAACATTATCATCTCAGCTTTAAATTTTCCTCCTTTATCCATTTATTTTCTACTCAAGAATGGTTAAACAGCAACCCTGTGCCATGACCATGCTGGGCATGAAGTATTCTAGACAGAACCAGACAAAGGCAAGCCCTGCCTTCAATGGGGTCACAGTCCGGCATGGGAGAGAGACCAGGAAATGCACTCTGCCTCCAGGACCTGGAGCAGCTTCCAGAGGAAATGATGGAGACAAACCTTAAAAGGCAACAGTGATTTTGCCAGGTAGAAAAGAGGGAAAAGAGATTCCAGGAAATGATGGGTCAGCAATTTGTGCTCAGAGAAGAATGAGCCGTCTGGCGCATCCAGACCGTGGGGTGAGTGGCGGTGAAGGGCAGAGGATGAGAAAGGAGACTGAAGAGGTTGGCTGGGCCCAGACCACAGAGCCAAGAAAGCCTTGCCAAAGAGTTTGGACTTTATCCCATGGGCAATGAGGAAACCACTGAGGGTTTTAAGCAGAGGCAAGTGACATGATCAGATTTATGTTTTAGCAAGATTATTCCGGCTGCTGGGTGGAGAATGCACTGAAATAGGAAGAGACTGGGCAGACTCAAAGGGACATTTCCAAAACAGAATCCACAGGACTGGGTGCCCCATTGGAGATAGGAAGGAAAGGAGGTTCAGCCCTAAGGCTTGAGGGGCCCTCATCCAAGACAGGAAACCAATAAGAAAGCAAGAGGTGGAGAAATTAAGTGCCTTGTCTAAGGTCCCATAAATTACTAGATGGCAGACAGAAGCCAGGAACCTAAATTTCTTTCCAGTAGAAACCCCTTGGTTTGCCATGTTAGCATCAGTCTGTGACTAAATTGAGCCCTCGATTGCCAGGCTCTTTCCTCGTTCCCTACTTGTTTCATGCATATATGCTTTTTGTCCTAGGAAGACTATGAACCCATCAAGGCAAAATTTCTTTTGACCTCTCATAGGGCCTGGACATACCAGGCGCTGAGTGGTCAATGAATGTTTGTTATTAAATCAAACCCAGGATCCCAAGGGCACCCTAGGCGTTGTCCTTACGTGCAATACAAGCCACTTTCTTTTGTCAATCCTTAACACACAGTATTTGTAAAACATAATTCCTAGATCAAATAAATCCTAGAGGTTTGGATTTCATAGTCCAGGACATTTGTAAAAAATTAGAGGGATCAACAGAGTCTTGCCAATTTTTTTATTTTGCCAAATAAGGACAATCTAAAACCCAGCCACCATCTACTAACTGCCATCCACTACTTTGTTTCTTAAAAGAAAAAAAAAATTTAATCCATATCCCAAAGTCAGAATAATATAAGATTAAGGATAATCCTTCAAATTAAATCAGAGTTCCTCAACCTTAGCACTATTGACACTTGAGGCCAATAAGTCTCTGCTCTGGGGATGAAGGGGGACAATGGGGAGCTGTCCTGTGCACCGTGGGGGACCCCACTGCAGCCCTGGCCACTACTCATTACATACCAGTAGGGCCTCCCAAGTTGTGACCACCAAAAAAATGTCTCCAGGCCTTGCCAAACATCCCCTGGGGGCAAAATCATCTCAGTTGAGGACCACTGAATTACATAAAGCCTTATTAAAAATCTAGCTCTATCGTCCTTATCTCTTAGACCAGTGAAAAGTTTAGTGCAGACAGGCATCAGTCCATAAACCAAAGGCACAGAGGCTAAGAGGGTGGGATTTAAAATCAGACTTGAACTCAAACCCCACTTCTTCCTCCTTCCCGCTGCCTGACCTTGAGCAAGTGACTGCTCTCAACCTCCCTCTCCTTCCCTGCAGAAGGAGGACAGGATCTATCTTGTCCAAGTGGGTGACAGGATTGAATGGAGTAGATGTAACCCACTTAGCCACAGGCCTGGCACATGATTGTCGGGAGAGGAAGTATGACCATTATAAATATTATTTCTAACACTTCTAAACCCATTGCACATTAACAACGGCTACCCAGATTTAAGACTTTCTGAGTAAAGGGGCCTTGCACGTAACATAGTAGGTCTTCAGTAAACATTTATTGAATGAATACACGAACCCTAAACCACCCGGCTCCCACCAGCTCCTTTCTTCAACCCTGCCACATCTAAGTCCTTTTCTCTTTTACAAGAACTTTCTTATATCCTACCCACGGGGATTAAGTGATAAAAGAAGCCTGGCCAGTCCAGGACCTCTGGCTGCGGCCCTGTGGGTGGGAACCTTGTGGACCCATCTAGCGCGCCGTATCAGTCCGCCACCCACTCCCTGGACTTTGAACAACGCTGACCCCACCAATGAGCGTGCACCACCACCCACCACCACCATCACCCGCTTCTCCACATCTTCAGGAGGCTGCTGTCCTCCCTAGATATTTAACCTGGAGTTAGGCCAGGGACAGGAAAAGGAGATGGTGATATCCTTGAACAAAAGTAGCTATAAAAGGGCATGGGAAGCAAGGCAAATGACAAATTAAACAAGCAGACAACCTCAAAGGAAAGGAGGTGGGGAGGCTCCAATGACGGGGTCAGAGTTCCCGCTGCTTCCTCCGTCCCTGCCAAGTCCACCTCCCCCCTCAGCAGGCAGAGAGCTCACTGGTGGCTCTTACAAGGGGAGAGACACTCGTCATAAAGCAGACACGCTCCTGGCCAAAGCCCAGCCAGTGATCAATTCTGGAGTCTGCCTCACAAGCACAATGAGTGTCTGTGGCAATTTCCCGAAGGGCTGAATTTTTCTGGCCATCACAGGGTCATAGGGTGTGAGCACGGGGAGGGGACTTAAAGAGTGGGGAATCCAAGCTCTCATTCTATAGATGGGGAAACTAGGCTCACCACGAGAAAGGAACTTGCTCAGGACCGTTCGAGGATGTTCCGGTCAGTGGCAGTGCTGAGCCAAGAGCTCAAGGCTTCAGTTCTGGCGCTCAGCTTTGCCGGGAGCTCAGAAACATCCCCAGAAGAGGTTTTATTGCGAACTAAATCTCAGTCTTCCTGAAAAAATAGATGATCACATTTGCAACTTCAGATGAGGAGAGGATTAACAAATTCTCAGAAGGGGCCACTGATCTAGTCCCATGGCTGCTCCAATCGTTTGGAAACTGTGAGAGAATAAAGTACCTTCCACAGGAGGATCCAGCAACTAATTTCTCTGCCCCATCAAGCATCCTCCATCTTCTTCAGACTATTTGATACTATAACCAAAATACAAAGAGGACAGTAAGGCCATTTAGGGGAAGTGTGCGGTGGGAGGTGCACACAGGTGCATAAAGGGGAGGGAAAGGGGGACAGTAAGGCGGAAAAATACTAGTAAATGGCGAATCTGAGCAAAGAGCACAGGGATGCTCATTGTATCCTTCTTGCAACTTTTCAGAAGACTTGAAATTTTTGTAAGTAAAAAAATTTGAGGGAGAGTAAGAAAGCCTGCTTCTCCCTCTGCCGGCTGCTCCCCCTGCCTGTACTCTCACTCTGTCTCTCCCGTGCTCTCTCTCTGGCAAATAAATAAATAAAATCTTAAAAAATAAGTAAATAAATATCTAAACTAAATTAAGTTGTTTTTAAAAATATTTGAAGGGACGCCTGGGTGGCTTGGTCGGTTAAGCATCTGCCTTCGGCTCAGGTCATGATCCCAGGGTCCTGGGATCAAGCGCCATGTCAGGCTCCCTGTTCAGCGGGGAACCAGCTTCTCCCTCTCCCCTCTACCTGCCGCTCTGCCTACTTGTGCTCTCTTTCTATCTCTCTGTCAAATAAACAAATAAAATCTTTAAATATATATATATTTAGAAAGGGGCACCAGGGTAAAAAGCTCGGTCGGTTGCGCATCTGACTCTTTGTTTCAGCTCAGGTCATGATCTCAGGGTCCTGGGATCGAGCCCTGAGTTGGGCTCTGTGCTCAGCAGGGAGCCTGCTTGAGATTTTCTCTCTCCCTCTCCCTCTGCCTCTCCCCCTGCTCACACTCTCTCTCTAAAAAAATAAATAAATCTAATAAATAAATAATTTTTGAAAATAAAAATATTTGGAAAGGGCCAGGAACCATTCCTTCAGTTTCACCGAGTTTCTTTATCAAAGGACTAATGTCTTCAGAACAAGAAGACACCACAGAGTTTAGAGGTATAGCTCTCCAAACAAATATGTGATGCTGGTGTTCAGAGTAGTCAGTAGCTATGGCAACCTTGGAATCCAAATCTGATTTCAAATATTTTGTCCCATTAGCTCCCAAAATACACATATACTTGTCACCCCATGTATCCTGGTGTTCTTGATTCAGAAAGTAACTAAAGTAACAACAAGCATAGATGGGGCAGATGTCAGAATTTTTCCCAAAAAGTCCATCACCTTTGCAATACAGGTGGCTCATAAATACAATAAAATGAAGTTTACTTTCTAAATCCTTTCACATAAATAAATTATTAAATCAAAATCCACATCCAAGCCACAGTCACCATGCTCTCTCTCCACAGTAGTATTTAATTGGGGCCATATTGGATCCATAATCCAGCCCTGAAAATCTATCCTTGACCACAGAGATGAAATTCATTGGAGATTTGAGGGAACACAAGCCACCCAAGAAACCTGAAAGAACTCCTTATGGCTAAAATAAGGGCTGAGGAGAGAATGAGCAGGGGAATATGAAGTTGGAAAGATAGGTAGAGGTCAGATCCAAGAGGGCCTGTACACGCAACAAAGGAGTAAGAAGTTTATCCTTCAGGTAACAAGGCACCACTTTAAGATGGGAGGAGTATAACTGGATCATTCTGGCAGAGGATGGATAGATGGAAGTAACTCAAAACTAGGGAATCTAGTTGGAATGACAAAGACCTGAACTAAGGTAGTCAGCATGGAGTAAAGAACCGAAGACGAGTTAGAGCTACTAAAGAAAGCCAATGTACTGTACTTGACAGGAAGAGGGCAGATGTGCCCTAGAGAGAGAGAAGGGAGTCCAAGATGACTTCCAGCTTTTTTGACCTGGTAGATGATGCTGCCAGTCATCCAGATGGGGAACCCAGGAGAAGGTTTGGCAGAGGAATGTAGTAGGTTTTGAACATGTTGACGTTCCACATGGATACATAAATATGGAGCTCCAGAGAGAAGTCCTAGCTGGATGTACACATTTGGGAGTAATCAGCATATATATGGTGGTGGACGCCATGGGTGTAGAGGCGGTCAAATGGGAAAGAACTGAGAGCAAAATAAGAATTGGTTGAAGAACAGAAGCTGTGGGGGAGAAAACTGTTAAGGGTAGGCAACGAAGAGGAGATCCCCCAAGAACACCAAGGAGTGGCCTAAGAGGCAGAGACCTCAAGATGCTTTTAAGTGACCCATTAAAGCCCTCCATCTCCATGGGCTGGTCAGACCATGTTAGAGTAGAGGAAGGAACAATGAGGTATTAAAACAAACTTAACATCAAAAAGACAAATGACTCATTTGAAACACGGGCAAAGGATTTGAACAGACATTTCTCCAAAGAAAATATGCAAATGGTCAAAAAGCACATAAAAAAGATGCTCAGCATCATTAACCATTAGAGAAATGCAAATCAAAACCACAATGAGACACCACTCCACACCCACTAGGGTGGCTAGAATCAGAAAGGCAGATAATCACAAGTGTCAGCAAGGAAGTGGGGAAACTGGACCCTCACACATTGCTGGTAAGAGTGTAAAATAGTGCAGTGGAAAACAGTGCATAGTTCCTCAAAAAATTAAATATACAGTTATCATATGACCCAGCAGTTTCAATCCTAGGTATAGAGTCAAAAAAACTAAAAACGTATGTCCACCCAAAGACTTGTGTTTGAATGGTCATGTTAGCCTTACTCATAATAGCCAAAAAGTGGAAAGAACCCAAATGTCCATCAAATGATGAATGGATAAATAAAATGTGGTATACCACACAATGGAATATTATTCTGCCATTTTTTTAAAAAAGGCAGTATCAATATATGCTACAATATTGTTCGACACTGAAAACATGCTAAGTTGAAGAATTCAGACACAAAAGGCCACATATATTGTGTGATTCCATTCATATGACATATTCAAAGTAGGGAAGTCCATAGAGACTGAAAGCAGACTGGTGGGTGCCAGGGGCTGGGGAGGGGGGAGGAATTCGGAATGACTATTTAATGGGTGCAAGATTTCTTTTTGGGGTGATGAAAATGTTCTGGAATTAGGTAGTAGTGATGGTTGCTCAATATTTAGATTTACTAAAACCATTGAATTGTACACTTTTAACCTAAAAACCAATGAATCATGCACAGTTAAAATGGTGAACTTTATGTTATACAAATCTTATCTCAATAAAAAAATTCAAATAATAAGCTCACTTTACAAAGTTACTCATAGCTGAGAGCAGCTGGGTAAGTAATTTCTCCAGCTTGTCCAGATATTCTGCGTAAAGAAGACAAAATTCCAGATACTCTAACCAAAACCCAAGAGCATGCTTCCCAAAAGACTCTTAAATACCTATCCATAGATTGGGGGTGAGCAGCTCTGCTGAAGAGTAGAGATGGTGCGTTCAGCCTCATGATAGCTACTCATGCATTGGTCAGGCTGCTGCACCCATTTTTAAGATTTCAAAATGCCAGGGTGACAGGGAGACAAAAAGGCAACCATGATTTGATCTATAAGAAACAGCAATTGGGCATGACCTGTTAGAGTCATCCCACAATGACAGGAAAGGAAAAATGATGTCCGGACAAAGAATACCCAAAAGCCCCAGAATAGCAGTCTCCCAGTTCATGCCCTTTAATCAACCCTTCGACACCTATAACCCTTGCACTGTGTTCAAGATGACCTCCTGAGACAACATTCCAAGCTGTCCCAGAGTGTCAGCACTGACCATATATATATATAGCTGCTTTATCCACAAGGTGCCTCAGGAAGTTGCTCGGAATCACTCTGGGCTTTAGGCGCAAGTAACTTTGAAATTAGCACAACTTAAATGGTTTGCACCCGGCTCGACACTGTCTACTGCAGAAGCGAGGCCCAAAGAAGCAAATAAGGGACAGGAGATGGACCGTGTGTGCACGTGTTGGAGGAGCTCCATATCCCTGGGCAGGAGAACCTGAGGACTGAGCTCCAGTGTTCCATGAAACTTCCTGATGACAATTTCACCCCTCTACTTTCCTCTCCGTTGACATGCTTCCCTCTGTTTTTGTTCCCCCTCTCTAGCCAAATTCTGAGGGCAACCCTAAATAATAAAGTAACAAAATCAAACGCTTCAAGATGGCACACCACCACCCCCAGAGAGACTGTCAGAGCGGGGAGGCAGGTCTAAAGAGAGAAGCAAACCTCTGGCCTAGTCTAGTCATTGGATAAGCAACCCCTCCTCCGTGCCTCTCTGCTCCTGCCTGCTCCGATGGGAAAAGGAACACAATGAAACTAGGCCTTCCCTTGGGGTTCTGACCACCTCGTGCAGAGACTATGATTACCCTGCCATTGCTACGCCTACTGTGATGTCATTCCTTTATCATTCCATTTGGGTGGAGTTCTTTCCCCTCTTTTCTCTAAAGGATACCCTACTATCCAGTGCCTGGGAGCCCACTGGGAACTCCAGCCCTCATCCTATCTAGACCCAGGCAAACCACTCTGTCTGGGGACCTCAGGAGACTCTATAGTCCCAATGGGAAAAGGGAAAATTTAGGAGCAGCTTCCAGGATGCAGGAAAGCTCTCTTCCCAAACTGCTCAATCTATCCCTATATTTAAGCAGAATCAAGCAGAGCACAGATTTTACCTTCTCCATTCAAAACTGCAAACAGAAGAGGGATGTATAATTAGGTCCTATCCATTTTATTTAATTGGTCAGAAAGAAATCACTTTTTTTTAAGATTTATTTATTTACTTGAGAGAGAGAGAGAGCAAGCGAGTGCGAGTAGGGAAGAGGCAGAGGGAGAGAAAGAATCCCAATTCCAAACAGACTCCCCACCACAGAGCCCAACACGTGACCCCATGACCCTGAGATCATGACCTGAGCCAAAATCAAGAGTTGGACACTTAACCCACTGAGCCACCAGCAACCTGGAAATCACTTTTGAAGTAAAATAAATGCAAAGAAGAATAAGAATAGAGGAAAAGGTGTCCAAATCCCACACTTTATCATGCATAGAGGAATGCAAAGGAAGAAAGAAGAATATTTCCTGTATGGTTACTTCTCACACCATCCAGCCATACATGTCTAGAGGTTCCATGTCAATGAAAAGCATTTCTCGGGCTTCCTCCTGTGCACCAGGTACTATGTCATGTACTGGAGTCCTTGTCCCCATCTTTAAGGAACTAGTAACAAGATCACTGTTCACCCTCACAACTTCTACACAGGCTCATTCAAAGGATTTTGCTCCACTAAAAAGAGAAACAGAGGCTCTGAAAGACCAATTTGTCCTCAGCCATGAGGCTCAGTCTATTAACCTGTGGGCAGGAGGGAAAGTGTGGGCAACAGCCTGCCACATGCTCTCTCCTCATTCTGTCTTGCCCTCCCGGGCCTCGCAGTGCTTCCTCGGGCAGTGAAGGAAGGCAGCAGGCTGGCTCCAGCAACAGCACCAGAGGAAGGGCAGCCATCTGCCTCAGATGGAAGGCCGGAGGGTGCAGGGAAGGCCACCCCGTGGCCAGCTCACCTTCTGCGGCCACATTCACCTTTAGGTAATGGCCCTGCTCCTGGAAGTCGCCAGTGCCACTGTGGATCAGACACGGCTCCTTGTAAAAAAACAGTGGCCCTGCCGCACTGGAAACATCCAGACTTGTTCCATAAAAATGGCGCTGACCATTGGTGTCGGCAGCGCTGTTGTCTGTAGCCAAAACCTAACACGCAAAACCAGCCTTGTCTGTCTAAACAGACAGCATGCTACTTATCGTTTAACAAAATATATTCTAGATCACCTATTCTTTTCATCATAAGAGAAAAATCCAATCCCCATTTGGTGAATGAGGAAAGCAAGGCCAAGAAAAGAGAAGGGAGTCACAGGTGACCATGGACTTGCAGATCTGAGATTTTTGTCTTAAATACTCACTTTGGGGCACCCTTGGCGACAGCACAAGCACTCACTTGGCACTTTGGGTGGAAGTCACACCCCCAGGCCACCAAACAAGCCACGACTGTTCGTTCGTTCTTTTGTGTTTAGTGGATGGCAAGGAGAGGTGGGAGAGAGATCCCCATGAAACCCAAACATTTACTCCCAAAGTGGCTGCTGAGACGGTGCAGGGGCCAGATGTTAGATGTGGTCAAACTGTCCTCCTTTTTAACAAGCCAGTCTGTCTCTCACCTGTCCTGAGGTAAGTGCCCACATGCCCCACTTTTCCACGAAGCCCTGCTCCCTCGGGAACAGAGGCCAGAACAGGCTGCTCTCCCTCACCCAGGTAAGAAGCTCTGCCATCCAAAACCAGGCCAAAAAGAACACACAGGAAACATTCCCTAGATGGTGGCATGGTTGCTTTTAACAGCAAAACCTACACGTTAGGACCCTGTGAGAGAGGACCTCGCAGAAATCTCAGTGTGGATCAAAGCAGGCCAGCCCCAACCACCCCCACTAAGCCCCAAGCTATGAGGAGATCTAAAATGCAGAAGTTCTGGAATCAGACGGATCTGGGCTTAAACCTCAACACCACTCACTCACTCCGTGGCCTTGAGTTGCTTGCTCCTCAGCTTTCCTCATCGTGAAATGGAGATAAAAATATCTAACTTCTAGAAAGTATGAAAATGCCAGCACGTGGTAGGCACATCAGGATGGTAGTTACGATTACTGGTTTGCCAAATGCAGCCGCGTTCCTATGCTCAGACACCCACACATTTTTCCCATTCCACTTCTGACCAATGTCCTTCACTTACAACATAACTGACCTGGGGGTAAAGCCTTCAGCCACAGAACTGAGCTCTCACCCCTGCAAAGCTAACTGGCCCATATAGGGTTCACAGCCCTATTCTTACTGGAACAACTCGTTTGCCATTCAAATGTATGCATGTACTTGTTATGCATTTCCTTATGCATATGTGTACATATATATGCGTGTATATATAAATTTATTCAGATGGCCTTTTATCACATGCTATTTTGCTATACCTTGTTCTCCCACATCCTCAGCCCAGCTTTCCCCAGGTAGCCCATGTTAACATTTTAGTTTGTGTCCATCCACATTTTTCCCCATACTCATGTAATTTAAGACACACACATAAATCGTGGTTTGGGGGAGGATGGTTATTGTTTGTTTAAAATATAGAATCATAAAAAAAAAATAAAAAATAAAAAATAAATAAAATATAGAATCATAAACACACTCTTCTCCCTCTTATTTATTCTGCCATACTTTGCCAAAATCCTTTCAATAGCTCTGTAACGATCCAAGGTATGAAGGAAGCTTAGCTACTGGACCATTTCCCTACTGACATAGATACTCACTGAGTTTTCACTCTTGGCCACTACAAACAAACCTGCAATCAATTCCTTGTATATGTCCTTACCGAAGACCACTTTCTAACCAGATAAAATGCCAAGCTCTGGGATGTGAAAGTCACCCATCAAAAGGACCTCATGATGAGCTCCCAATATAGCCTCCCATCCTTAAAACTCCTCTTAGAAAAGACCCGCCCTGTTCCTAGAAGGGCAAAGCCCAGGCATGTGCCTGGCTTCCAACCACCCGTTCTTCCAGGATCCTAGAGTGTCAAGTCAACTCCACAGGCCTTAATTTTCCCATCTGTGAAATAAAAGAATAACTTTTTGGTGCTGCAGGATTTGAGAGTGCTTTTGTGATTTTTATGAGGAAGCAGTGTGTGACATACTCTCTGGAATGTTGTTTCTAGCTTGTTGTTTTGGGGTCAGGGAAGGGAGGGCAGGCCAAAATGAACAGATTCGATTAAAGTCCCTCTAGGACTCAGAGGTCCCTATTTATAAGGTGTCTGGGGCTGGATGGGAAGGCCTTCTGTCTCTGCACCGCTGAAGCACCTTGCACCATGATTGTTTACAACCAAAAGTCAGGACTAGACCAGGTGACTTTTGACTTTCCATTTGCCCAGCTTTGTCAAATTCCAAAGAAGGGCACCTATAACTCGAGTTATGAGTGAACTGATCCGGCAAGCAAATTTTGGAAAATCCATAATCTCACTGATGTTTGATTTTCACTCAAAACTTCCCTAAGCCCTAAATTTCATCCAATAAAAAGTGTAAGGAGTGTTGGGAGGGTGGGAGAGGTTTGCTTGTTTGTTTGTTTTTTCAGGGGATGTGGTGATTAGTATTTTCTGTTCTTGAAAATAAAACAGACACTTTAGGGGGAAAAAACGAATCCTAAACCTTCCATTTCAGGTAGCAGTTCTAACAGTCAAGAGCCTCGCAAAAAGAAGCAGTTACAGCCACTTGAGTGGATTTGCCCAGTTACCATATGGTTCACCCACATGAAAGGGGAGAAATAGGAATGGCGAAATCAATAGAATCAGTGCAGTGTTATTCTGCTTTAAAACTCAAACCAAATCTGAATATGGAATCATTTTCTTCATCAAAATCAGGCAGATGATTGACACCCCTACTCCAGAAGAGTGTTTGGCAAGCACTTACTGAATAGATGCCTTTCCTGTGACCTAGACATCCCACTGGCAGGTCTGTGCATGTCATCCCCAAAAGACATGCCACCCTGTTCCCAGTAGTGAGATTCATAGAAGTTTCCAACCAGAAACTGCCACAAGCCCATCAAGAGTAGAATGGCAAAGAAATCACGGTATACTCACGCGATGGAATACTATACAGCACTAAGTATGAAGAGCCTACAACTACAGTCGACACTATGAATGAATCTCACGGTGTTGAAGGGGGAAATCCAAACACGGAAGTGCAAATACTAGAAGATTCCATTGGATGGGGTTAGAGCCAGGATAATCTCCATTGGCGGGGTTGGGGAGGGGGTGAGGTAGTAACTGGAAGGGGCACAGCTAGGCTTCTGTCCTTTGTTTCTTAATGTGGGTGTTGAAGACACCAATAAGTTCAGCTTGTCAAAATGTATTGAACTGAACGCATGAGCTCCTTTCTGTGTGTATGCTATATTTCAATATTTAAAACTTTAAAGAAAAAGCCAATGAACGAAAATAAAGGTGATTACGAATAAAATCAGGTAGACAAGGCTCCTGGAGCTAGACTGTATCTGGAGTGTGTCATTCCCAGGAGCTCTTCTGTTGGTGCAAAGAGCAGACCAAGTGGCTGAGCAAACAGGAAGGGCATTCTGTGAGAAGAGATGGAAGGGGAACGGAGAGCCTGGCACTGTCTTTGGAAAAGAGCAGTTTCCCCAAATCTGGTTGTGCAGCCTCCACCCAGGTTATTAATCCAATGGACTATTACAGATGGACCCACCTTTGCTTCAAACACATTTGGGGTTTCTGTTTTTTGCTTTTCTTGCCTTAAAAAAAAAAAAAGGTTTGGAGGGGCGCCTGGGTGGCTCAGTCAGTTAAGCGTCTGCTTTCAGCTCATGATCCCAGGGTCCCGGGATCGAGTCCCGCATCGGGCTCCTTGTTTGGCAGGAAGCCTGCTTCTCCCTCTCCCACTCCCCCTGCTTGTGTTCCTTCTCTCGTTGTATCTCTCTCTGTCAAATAAATAAAATCTTTTTTTAAAAAATCATTAAAGGGATGCCTGGGTGGCTCAGTCGGTTGAGCAACCGCCTTTGGCTCAGGTCATGATCCCAGGGTGCTGGGATCGAGTCCCGCATCGGGCTCCCTGCTCAGCAGGGAGTCTGCTTCTCCCTCTCTTGCTCCCCCTGCTTGTGCTCGCTCTCTCTCTGTCAAATAAATTAATACAATTTTTTTTAAAGTTTGGAATGAGGGAAAAGTCATAGTTATTTCATGTGGAAATCAAATGTATTTTCACAGACAAGCGACTAGAGAGAAAATCTGATCAATGGTAACGAAGCAGAAACCAGGTATGGAAAGAGATTCTCTATAAGGCTCTAGCACCTTATAGTGGATGGGTTTCTACTCAGCTCAATAGCAATATGTATAAAACAGCTAACACTTATGCAGGTTTCTATATGCTAGGCATGGCTGTAAGTGCTCACATGTATTTGCTCCTTCAGTCCCCACCGATGAAGTAGGGATTGATATCATCCCCACTTTACAGACTACCACTGAGGGCCAGAGAGGTTAAGAAACTTGCCAAAGACACACAGCTAGTTAAGTGACAGAAGGAGGCAGTCTGGTAAAGTCTGTTCTTAACCATTCTACCATATTGTTTCTGAATAGGCCTTTATTAAGCACCTACTCTGCACTGGGCTCTATGCTGGGCGAGAGACGCACTGAGCTACAGAAAGCACAAATCCAAGGGTTCTGGGGTGAGTCCTTGCAGCAACAAGGATCACACGGGCATCCCCATGTCTAATTTCAGAATGAAAAGCTGGAAAACTGTCTCCAAACACTCGGATATTAAGTTTTCAATGACTAAAAAAGCCATGCCCCTTTTCTCACTGATACTATTCTACCCAGTAGAGTAAGTTGTAAGAATAAATATTCCTTGACTCGCCACCCGCCCCTGGGTCGTGAGACTCCATAAAGCTCTCTTCAGGTTGATTAAGAGGCAAAGATGACCCGTAAATACGTTTGTTGATTTTTTTCTTGTGTAAAAAGAGTTGTTCATCCCTGATCGAGCAGGCCTGCATACAGGGTTCCTTAGAGGGGGAGAGACCCCCCAGGTGCCCAGGTGATTAAAAAATGAAGAAATTCACAGCAGGATTATAACATGTATAGCACATTTGAAATACTCACACTTAATAAATTCACACTTTCCACACACACACAAACTCAAATACAATGTAAAATTCTCACGCTCTCAAGGGGCGCCTGGGTGGCTCATTCGGTTAAGCCTGCAACTCTTGGTTTCGGCTCAGGTCATGATCTCAGGATCGTGAGGTCGAGCCCCACTTGGGGCTCCATACTCAGCGGGGAGTCTGCTTGAGATTCTCTCTCTCCCTCTGCCCCTCACCCACCCCCATGCGCACGCATGTGTGCACACTTTTTCTCTCTCTAAAATAAATAAATCTTTTAAAAAATTATTTTGATCTCAGGAGAATTACAGGATTTACTCTTCTTAATATTAATTCATAGTGCCTATGGATGATGTGGTCTAGGCACAGACTATACATTTGATGCTTTGTGAGGCACATCCTGGAGACTAAGAATATAATCTCACACAGGGATAACATCCCAGTTTCATCTGAGGCCCCAGGATTGGAGACCCTGGTTTAATCAGCTTTTACTATTGTCCCCACCCCCTTGGTAAGTTTTCCTTAAGGGAAAAAGAATAAAAGATTAATCCCAGTGGTAAGGAAGAGTGAAGGCCCAGCTGGGAACCAGTGCAAGAGAAGACATGAGGTTCACAGAGCTGGAGAAAATGTGGGTGAAAACCCCAGGCCATGGCCACCTACGGACCCAGGCTAGCCAAGTCTAAGATCTTCATGACACCGAGAGGTCAAGACCAGGAGGTCAGCCAAGGTTACGAGAGGCAGGCAGGACTACAACCACCTGCCTACTCGCCCACAAGCTAGCTCCTACCCAAGCCTTCAGATGCTCCACTCTCAGCCCTGGTCCACCTCTGCTGGCCTCCCTACAGGCACAGGTGGGGTCCTAAACACATATGAGTCTTGCAACATGTGCTTCCTCCTGTATGTCTGCTCCCTCCTGTATGTCCACCCCCTTTCCTGGGAGTCAACTGGACATTTTTAGGGTGTCAAAAATGGTACCCATTGTGAGACAACCTCCAATGCTACTTTTTTCCAGAGTAGTGTGTGGTCTGATTCCAAAATCTGGGGATAAGAAGGGTATGAAAGCTCCTCAAACCTCTGAAAATGAGACAGGGCAGAAAACTGGTAGAAAATCATTTTCCAATGCCTATTTTTCTGCTAAAATCTACCCACTGTGTGAGTTGCCAAGGAAAGCTAAGTCTCTTGTTCTGAAGCTAGGAAGGTTCTCTTTCCACATGATACCTGCAGAAGATGGAAAACATGACACCCTCTGCATATCATAGAACATCAGCTCCCAGTAAGAAGACACCCCAACTCCTGCCAGTGCAGCACCAGTGGGGGCAGCTTTTCCACTTTTCTCCTCTTGCTAGAGAGGCCCTAGACAGGCTACCAGAGGCTTCCCCAAGGACAAGGATTTCCCCAGCTCCTGTGAGGGAAGCCTCATTGTTCACTATCCCTTTTATTTACCTAAGTAGCAGAGTTTTTAAATAATTTCTCAAGCTCTTTACCTGGAGACACACCCAAAAAGAAGGGCTCTTACTCTTCCCACAGAGGCCTACAGACCATGTACTAAATTCACTGGCTCCTATTCAAGATAGAAAGCTGACCTTGAAATATCCTCTCTAAATTCATCCTCTAGATCCAGTCCAGGCAAACACAAATTGATTCTATTTTTTCAAAACACTGGCCCCTTCAGATGGCCTTGTTTGTCTTCATTAACATTTCTCCATGATGAGATGGGCCAAGGGTTCAAGGCCCAAAGTTTGCATCCAGAGAGACAAGGCCTATGGGAAGCTATAAAACCAAGGAAGGTGGCCAATCCATGAGGAATTCCCCAGATCCTGAGTCATTGTCTTTCTTGACATAGCCCACCCTCCAGCAGTAATAGCTTACACTTGCTGAGCATTGACTCTGGATCAGACCATACATATCCTAAAAGCATCATATGGGTTGACTTATTTAATTCTTATACCAACCCTGTGGTAAGTGATAGAACTGGGATTTGAACCCAGAAGTCTGATTCCAAATCCCAAACTCCCATGAGGGCCACAACATATTCCTGGACTCAAGGATTACAGCTGGTGCTATTGAGCATTTGCCTGTGACAGCGTTCATTTACTTCCCTATCTCCCTGAATCATAAACTGCTAACTTCCTTCCAGGATTCATTCTCCCTTCTTCCTTCTTATAATAACCTCCACTCCCAAGTTTTGCAAAAGTACCTGGCCATCTGCTGCAGACTACATTTCCCAGCATCCCTTGCAGCTAGCTGTGGCCATATGACCAAGCTCCAACCATTGGGATGTGAGTGGAAGCTCCTTAATTATTAGCTGCTTGCCTTGGATTTCATCACCTCCTACTTCCCACATCCTGAAACACAGACTTAGAGATGCAAAATAGTAAGAAACCTGGGTCCATGAATGAGTTCATGGACCTGCTTTACCAGCTTGGTGTGCTTACCCTAGGGCTTACATAAGACAAAAATAAACTTCTGTCTTATTTAGCCATTCTATTTGGAGATCTGTGTTATAGCAGGTTACTCTACATGTTGGATTCAGTACCTTAAGGCCCAGCCCTTCTCCTCTTCTAGTCAGCATCCCCCAAACCTTTTCTTAGGGCTTGGAACATAGTTATTACTCAGCAAATATTTGTTAGATGAATGAAAACACCATTATATAAACCAGGTGGTACTGGGGTCAAACAGGCTCACCTAAGCTCTGTAGTTGACCCTTATCCAGATGAGTACAATGTCTCCTGCTTTTCTGGCAAACAGGAGCTCAGGCCAAAGGGTCTATGTCTAGGGAAGTATTTGCAGTAGGGGAGGAGTCAACTGCTACTGCATCTGTTGTTGACTCTCTGCTGAGACGAAGGATTTTGTGCTTAACCACAAGGTTGCTGAGGTTATTACTTGTCTCACAATAATAATGAGCGCAGTTTGAGCACTTACTTTGTGCCAGGTTCTGTACTAAGCACTTCACACACATTAAGGCATTTGTTTTCATTCAGTTCTCATGACAACACTACAAGGTAGGAACTGCTGTTAATCCCCACATGAACAAACCAGGCTCAAAAAGAAGTTAACTTGCCCCGGCCACAGGGCTACTAAATGACAAAGGTCAGATTCAAACTCAAGTTGTATGAGCCCTAAACTTACTCTCTGCTCACCCAGCATGCTATGCTGCCTCTTTATGTGTGACAGACTTATATTCCCAACTATGATTACAAGTTTGGGAGGCTGGACCAAGTTTTATGCTTTTCTGAGTAGATGCACAACGAACTTCCCATGTGGCCTTGACACTTTTCTGCTGGGCATGGTTGGTGAGGGGCTGCACACACCCACCAGGCTAGAGCAGGGGAGAGGGCAAACTACCTCAGCCCCACAGTCCACCTAGCTCCTTCTTACTCTCTCCTGGGCTGCCCTCGCTGCCCATACCACTGCCACCCAAGGCCTCTGCCCTTTCCCTCAGCCACCTCCCTTGGATTTGCCCTCCCGCCTGCCTCCATGCACAATTCTTGCCTGGCCTTGCAACTGTGCTCACTGAAGCCAACACATCCAGATCTATCTGTCTAGCCTGGTAATGGTATGGTCCAAGTTTCACTTCTCACCTCCACCCCAACTTTGTCCTCACAGCCATTCTCCGTCTACAACAGTTCCTTCCTCCTCAAGCCATAGGCGCAGCAAAGTAGAGTTGGTAGGGAGACACCAAGCAAACTTTATCCCCGAGGTTGCAAACCTAGGACTTACAGGCCAAACATGGCCCCCAAGTAAGTTTTGTTTGGCTGCACTATGCTTTTTGAAAAGTGAATTCATCACATCAAAGGTTGTTAGAGTTCACATACAAATTCAGGTTTCAAGCCTCTCTTGAAGAGTCTTGGCAACACCGGGCTCACCTTCCCATGTGACAAATGGCTGGAGTTGAATTTGGACATCCCACTGGTTGGGCGTGAACTTCCAGCTTACCACCATCTCCTCCACGACTTATTCTACTTTTCCCATCCAGATATCCCTTCCCTCCCTCACGCGCCCAGCCTGGCCCCCATAGGCACCGGAGTTTGCAGTGCCTGCTGCAGTGACGAGCACACTGAGAACGGGAGAAGAGAAATTAGTCTTCCAGGTCTCAAAGTTGCATTCATCCGCAAACCCATGGCTGGCTCTCATTAGCCAATACTGATCAAGCCCCTGGGTGCCCGGGCCCTGCCCAGAACATCACAGAGGTTCAAATACAGGCCACTGCCCCTGCTTCTGCCTAGTCCCTATATTCTTCCACACTGCTGCTCCAAACACATGGGTGTGCCAGAGAAAGGCACTTGCTTTTTGCAAAGCACATGACACAAGCATCTCTTTTTTAATAATTTTTATTGTTATGTTAATCACCATACATTACATCATTAGTTCTTGATGTAGTGTTCCATGATTCATTGTTTGTGCATAACACCCAGTGCTCCATGCAGAATGTGCCCTCCTTAATACCCATCACCAGGCTAACCCATCCCCCCACCCCCCTCCCCTCTAGAACCCTCAGTTTGGTTTTCAGAGTCCATCGTCTCTCATGGTTCGTCTCCCCCTCTGACATAACCCCCTTCATTCTTCCCCTCCTGCTATCTTCTTCTTTTTTTTTCTTAACATATATTGCATTATTTGTTTCAGAAGTACAGATCCGTGATTCATCAGTCTTGTACAATTCACAGCGCTCACCATAGCACATACCCTCCCCAATGTCTATCACCCAGCCACCGCATCCCTCTCACCCCCCACCACTCCAGCAACCCTCAATTTGTTTCCTGAGATTAAGAATTCCTCACATCAGTGAGGTCATATGATACCCGTCTTTCTCTGATTGACTTATTTCACTCAGCATAACACCCTCCAGTTCCATCCACGTTGTTGCAAATGGCAAGATCTCATTCCTTTTCATGGCTGCATAATATTCCATTGTGTATATATACCACATCTTCTTTATCCATTCATCTGTCGATGAACATCTTGGCTCTTTCCACAGTTTGGCTATTGTGGACATGCTGCTATAAACATTGGGGTGCACGTACCCCTTCGGATCCCTACATTTGTATCTTTGGGGTAAATACCCAGTAGTGCAATTGCCGGATCGTATGGTAGCTCTATTTTCAACTGTTTGAGGAACCTCCATACTGTTTTCCAGAGTGGCTGCACCAGCTTGCATTCCCACCAACAGTGTAGGAGGGTTCCCCTTTCTCCACATCCCCGCCAACATCTGTCATTTCCTGACTTGTTAATTTTAGCCATTCTGATGGGTGTGAGGTGGTATCTCATTGAGGTTTTGATTTGGATTTCCCTGATGCCGAGCGATGTTGAGCACTTTTTCGTGTGTCTGTTGGCCATTTGGATGTCTTCTTTGGAAAAATGTCTGTTCATGTCTTCTGCCCATTTCTTGATTGGATTATTTGTTCTTTGGGTGTTGAGTTTGATAAGTTCTTTATAGATTTTGGATACTAGCCCTTTATCTGATATGTCATTTGCAAATATTTTCTCCCATTCTGTCGGTTGTCTTTTGGTTTTGTGGACTGTTTCTTTTGCTGTGCAAAAAGCTTTTTATCTTGATGAAATCCCAATAGTTCATTTTTGCCCTGGCTTCCCTTGCCTTTGGCGATGTTTCTAGGAAGAAGTTGCTGTGGCTGAGGTGGAAGAGGTTGCTGCCTGTGTTCTTCTTTAGGATTTTGATGGACTCCTGTCTCACGTTTAGGTCTTTCAACCATTTGGAGTCTATTTTTGTGTGTGGTGTAAGGGACACAAGCATCTTTTTTACTGTGTGCCTTGATCATCTGATTCTTCTCATCTCACCCTAAGACTCATTTTTCTCAAATCTGTCGTCCAGATTACACACCTTGAACCTGCGAAGAGGTGACCTTTCTATAAGGCAACCCCCTCTGGGCCTGAATCCTGGTGATGGGTACGTGCATATGTGTGTACATGCCTGTGCTCATGGGTATGCTTTCGGACTAACACTCTATGCCCTCACTAACTTCCCAGACAGGTGAGAAGTCAGCATGTGCCCTGGGCAGTGAACCAGACAGTGTCTGTCTCACTGCCCCATCAAAAGGGGCTGCAGCTGCTGATGCTCGCCTTGATGGGATGACTCAGGGTTACAGATCCTGGATTTTGCAAGAAGCTAGGAATATCATTTAGAAAAGTGAAACAGTGATTTTTATCCATAAGCCCAGTGCTGAAAACAAGCCCCCAAGCCCTTGAGACACTTTATGAGGATCAGATGCTGGAGGTCTGATAGGAACGACAGGATTTGAAGGCTCCCCTTGAAATGCCCCACTGGAACGGTCAGCAGCAAATCATCGATCCCCTGCCATGTCCTGACGCCCATCTGAGGACACAGAAGAGGACCCTAGTGTGCATGGCTGGCTTTGCCCTCCAGCCTTGTCCTCTTTGATGACAAGACAACAAAGCTGTCTTTCACTTACGTTGTTTTAATCCCCTGTTCAGTCTGTCCTTAAAACAAACCTTTTTTTCTTTTTCTCAACTATCTTCTCCTAGGACCCTCAGGTCCTTAACTCAGACCGCATTATCTAGATCTTTCCAATAAGTAGGTTGCAGCTTCCATTTCTTTGATTAAACAACTCTAACAAAGAATCCACTGATATGAAAGTGCTTATCATGAAACAGGTAACAACCTTTTCCTCCCCAACCCACACGAAATTACCATATAAATGGCCCCAGGAAGGGACTTCTTTGAGAGGTGGCAGAGTCAAACTACTCTTACACTTCCAAAGCTTTAAAAAAGAGACAGAGAAGGGCGCCTGGGTGGCTCAGTCTTTGGGTATCTGCCTTCAGCTCAGGTCATGGTCCCAGGGTCCTGGGATCGAGCCCCACAACAGGCTCCCTGCTCTGCAGGAAGCGGGCTTCTCCCTCTCCCACTCCCCCTGCTTGTGTTCTCTCTCGTTGTGTCTCTGTCAAATAAATAAATAAAATCTTTAAAAAAATAATAAGTAAATAAAAATTAAAAAGAGACAGAGAGAAGAACAATTTCCAAATGAGAAAATGTCACAGACAGCCACAAACTAACTTCCCAAGGGATGATCATTTTGAGGCAAATGCTCCTTTCTCCAAGTAAAAAACATGCAATGTACAAACGTCCGTGGGAGGGTCTGTGCCTCCTATTTGGGCAGTCGCCTTTCTACCGTGGGCCACGAGCAGGCGACGGACATGCCCCAGAAAGGCGGCCAATGAGAGGCCGGCTCGCGCTGCGGCCGGATTGGCCAGGCCTGGCACCAGCTGGAACCGGGGCCAGCTTTGAGGACAGCAGAGAGACTTGATAGGATTCTCTCTTCAAAGCATAGAGCAAACATCAATTAATCCTCAAAAGACGCTTTCAAGGAGAACATTATCCCTTTTGAGCATGGGGAAGCTAAGAGGTGCGGCAGGTAGTTGAAGGGAGGGCAGGGGAGAGAAAACAGTGCTGGGCTCCGAGCCCCAGATCCGGTTCTCCGGAGAGAGTCAAGTTGCAGAAGGATGGACCCACAGAAGTGGGGCAAAGGAGGCCACGGAGATGCTGCTGCTTTGGAGGGTGCTCCTCAAGGATCCCCCTGCTCCATCCTGGAGCAGGCTGCAGGTAAAAACACAGCCGGAGACCTATGTGTGCACCTGACCAGGAACCAGACAAGAGTTCAAATGAGATAAGAGTTCAAATGACGGGACCTTTTCCAGCCTGATGACCGTTAAGTCTGTGGGAGGAGGAAAAAATGAAATCTGGATCCAATTTGCCATAGGGAGCCTGTTTTGGTAACCCCACCCCCACTTCTTGAAAGGGGGAGAGGGAGCTTGTGTGTGTAAACCAAGGGGATGCCCTGGTTTCCTGGCACGTCTTTCCATCTTAAGAGAACCCATCCACAGCTTCCTACACCTCACACTCGAAGGATCACCCATGTCACTGTGGTTGGCAATAAGCGTCACACAGTTTACATCACGCATTTATTCAACCTTCAATATCTCACTCTGAAATACCTGGAGAAGTTGTATGCCACTGATCAAATGTTGTAAAAACACCCCAAGATCCCTTCTTCACACACAGGCAGTGTTACTACCTTATACATTGATTTCTATGGTCAGACATATGGTCAGTCATTGATTTCTATGGTCATGACATATACTGTTTGCCAAAAGAGAGCCCAGGCCATGTGCAAATTATAGGCTGATTAGAGATATTTAAGTGTTTGTCAAAAGGATTTTCCTAAAAGGTCTGAATGAGTTTTCTCTCAATTTACCATAGCCAAAGAAATAAAGGAAATTACCCTAAAACTGACTTTTTCTTTTTTTAATCCAAATACCCAACAGCTATTCTAACATAGCCTTGCATATACATATGTATGCTTTCAGAGCCATTGGAAAATATCTGGAAGGACACACCAAAAACCTGTCCTTAACAGTGGGGAGCAAAATGGGCAATGAGGGAAGAAGTCTTTCTTTTTTCTGTTCTTTTTCGTCTTGTTTTATGCCCTTATCTTCTATGCATTTTTTACAGTCAGCACGTCAACTTTTTCAGTGTGTAAAATTATAAAATGAAAAAGTTACTCTAAGATCCTTTAGTTTTCCCCACGTGTGGCATTTTTGTCCTGATGCCTATACAAAATAAGTCAGTAGGTTTTGGAAATATCTTGCCGTCTTTTACAAAAAAAAAAAAAGTTACAAACTTTCGTCATGATATTGTCAATACTTTCCTCCAGAATGCAGCAAGCTAAGAAAGGACAATACCTTGAAACCCACTTCACAGAGGAGTTTGAAGGTGCATCAGGCAGACACTAAGTCAGAAACATAGTTCCAAGACCAGGGGAATGGCTCAGGCTTCTTGACTTGACTGGCTTAAGAATAACCTGAGAAACACGGCTGAAAAGCTGTCATTCTGCATTAGTGGGACACACCTCCTGCTCCCCCATCCCTATCAATGGCCAGAACACACAAACTCACAAAATCAGCCAATAGGCTGGAATCCCTCCAAATCTTAAGATCATCTTCTTGAAGAATGGACTTTTCCAGTGACACCAAACTCTTCCATCATTTAAATGTTTATATAGAGAATATTTCTGTTGGAAGCTTGCGGAAGCTTGAGAAATGGGGATCTAACCTCAAAGGGCCTTTACCAGTTGCAAAGTAATTAGAAAAGAAGTCAAAAAAAAAGTGTTGGAGTGATGAGGCCAGTAGGAAAATCCAATTCATTTACAGGATTTTCACTTAGAGCTGCTTTTTGCCTGAATAAAGCTAGATACAGTTGTTATCAGCCAATCGGTGACTGGGGATCCGAAATGAAGGAAAACGCATGTTCTGGGTCTCTCTGACTCCCGGTTTTTGGCAGAGCTAGGCAGCAAGATCAAATTGTCAATTCCAGCCTGACCCTGAAATCAAAGTTCGCTAATAGTCACAGAAGTTCTGCAGCTAATCAGTTACCGTTCACACTTCACTCCTCACAATCCTTAAAGTCACCAGAGGCAACCCAGATTTGCAACAAACCAGGATGCGTTCCTTCTGGGGCGTAGAAGTCCTTCCAATTCCACTTTTCCGTCTCCTTTCCAAGACTCGCTTAGGAAAGAAGGGAAGCAGGCTAAGAAAACCCACCCCTTCCATATTAATAAGAATTATGCAGTCCCCGGATGATCAGAGCCCAGGCTACATAGGACTTGAAAGAACGACTGAGACTTTGATATGGAATATGAAAAAGTAACAGGCAGGAGGGGCGGGGAGACCAAACTAGGAGACCCAGGGCCCAGCTCCTGCCATCTCCAGTCCTGACTCGCCAGGGACGGTCGCTCTGACTTACGAAGCAAAGAAGATGTAGACTTACCTCCCTACCTTTTTATCTGTGAGATGAATGAAATGAACTTCAAGTGATTTATCTGCCATGACTAAAAATAATAATAATAATAATAATAATAGTAATAATACAAATGCCAGAAGCAAGAACTGAGCCCACCCTTTGCCTTCTTTCTAAAGAGATTTCACACATGCCAACTCCTCATCGCCCCTGGTGAGAGATAACACATCATTATTATTAGCCCCATTTTACAGAAGAAGCAACTGAGGCACAGACTGGTGAGCTGACCAGGGCAGCGTGGTTTGTAGAAGAAGCACGGTCCGGTTCAACACGTTGAAATGCATTCCAGTGACACTGGTCTGTGAAGATCTCTCTGGGTGGTGCCTTCAAGATTTGGCCACCTGGGAGATCAGCCCGGAACCTTCTCCTTGGGCTCACCCTGCTTCTACACAGCTTAGTTCACAGGGAGCCTTTTAACTAAGACACTCTTAGAGTCCCGCTGGCCAAGGCATGGGTAGGGAAGGCACAGGACTCTATCTAACCCAGGTGTAAATGTGGTCCAGAGCACACATGTGTCACCCTAGGTCCCTGGGCAAAGAGAGAAGACAGCAGCTAGGACTGAGCCCCTGGGTGCTGTTTGCAGGGACATCATACCTCAGGGGGTTTTAATGGTTTAAGACCTGAGTGATCAGCAGGAGCCCCAAATCATGATACCTGTACTCGGGTGTAATTTCTATTCTTAGGCAGGGAATGTCAGGCAAATTATGCTCTAGAATCTAGATCACCCGCTGCTAGCGGAGAGCTGGGTGAATTGAAAGGAAGACAGAAACAAGTGGGTCATGAGTGCCTTCTAGGGCCTGGCCTAGTCTTTGGGTCTTCACATGGCTCATCTCGACGCGACGGCTTCAGGCATGGCATGACCCCCTCAACGTTCTCTGCCTGTGGCATGGGGAGAGGCTGTCTATGCTCCTCCCGTCCCAGACACATCGTCAGCTACCACCGCACCCCCACTCCATTACACGGATTCTCTTGTGCGGGCCCCAGAGGATGCTGCTGGTGGTTCTCCAGGCCCACAAACCCCCCCCACCCCCGGACTCCCCCGCTCTGAGGCAGAAGGAGGGCATCTTTCTTTCCCTCTTCTGTTATCACTCTTCTTACCGCCAGCAGGACACACACTCACACACACACACATCCCAGAACACACTCAATTTACTCGGGAATCCATGAGACAACTTCGGGAGAGCCAAGAGGGCCGAGGAAAGAGGAAGAAGAAGGTCACAGTGGTGGCCTGGCATTTGCAGCCTGCTTTGTGAAGACCCCAAACTCTGCAGGTGGCTAGGGAGGGAAGCTGCATTTGAGAAATGCAGGGGGACGGGGCAGACCCATGTGGAGCCTGGATCCCACACCACGGGGGATCAGATTTTTAAAAGAGCACACATTTGGCCAGGGAAGTAGAGACCAGGCCCAGGCTTAAGAGCATAGCTGTTTTCTCCCCTACCTGCCCCCCTCCCCTTTCCCCAGCCTCGACTTGGAGCAAACGGTTAAGCCAACCCAAGCCCAGAAGTGCGACTAATGCATGGAGCCAGCTCGCAGGCCTCCCACACAGGAGGGCATGCTGGGCCGCACAGACGGCCCTCAACCGCGCATAGGCCACAGCTCTGCTGTCAGGGGCTGAGAGTCCAGAGCAGCCTCTATGCCTCTCAGGAGACATGCAAGAGAAAGTGGGAGGCTCCCCAAGAGAGGTATGAAATGCGGGGTGAAGACTTGGGAGCGGGCGGGGAAGTGCCAGCCATCCTGGGGCAGACACCAACAGTCGGAGTGATTTGTTAGCCCTTTTTTTTTCCCATGAGTGAATTTGCTTCCAGCAGATTCCATTAGTGACCCAACAGACCCAGGGCCTGGAGGAGGGCCCTGGAAGAGCTGCTAACTCAGCAGACCGAAGGCCAGACGTCTTGCACCCAGCCCTTTGCCCGGGATTTCTATCTGAAGAGCTTAAAATACTTCTTTGCAAAGCTCTCCTTAAGGCAGCACCCCTGAACTACGTATAGACAGAAGACACATGAACCCTGACCCCTAAACGTAAATGGCCAGCCAGAAGCTGACGTAATCCAGGAAAAGGATTCCCACACGCAGTAATCTTTTCTTCCCAATGGCAGGAATAAAGCAAAAGTCAAAGTTATGAACTGGGTTCCCCCGAACCTGAGTGGTGGCGGAAGGGAAGAGGGGGAGGGCTGCACTTTCTTTGAGTTCCAGTTGACATTTCCAGCGGAGTAAGAATAATACTGTTACTACCGCCGCAGCTGTGACTACACCGAACGGTAACAATCACAGTCAACACTGATGTGGCACCTGCTACAGGCTAGGAACTGTGCCCGAAGCTTTTCAAGCATTACCTCATTGACTCTTCACACCAGCCCTCTGACGTAGGTACGCGGTGCGAGTGAGAGACGTCACACAGCTGCTAAGTCATGGGAAAAGATTCAGAGCAGAATCCAGCCCGGGGTGTCTGACTCCACGCTGGTGCCCTGCACCACACTGCCACACAGCTCCATCTCAGGCTGGAGGAAGAGCCAGGAACCAGGGCTCCCCGCCCCACCTGTGCCCTCGCTAGCTGTCGGTCGGATCCTAGCAAGTGATTTCACCTTGTGGGCCATCCAGTTCCACAAGACAGCCGAGGGATTTCTTAAGCACCCCTTCCATTCAGACCACAGTAATGGGCCACCTGGGTGCCTGGCTCGATGATGGGGGAGGCGGGTGTCTAAACACAACTGAGGCACAGCCCGGCCCTCCAGGGCTCTGCAGTCCAGCCCTGCCTTATGCAAAAGCCTTAGGACCCCTTTCAGCTCTAAAATAATACTTAGCAGGGCGCCTGACTGGCTCAGTGGGTTGAGCGACCGGCTCTTCATTTCGGCTCAAGTAGTGATCACAGGGTCCTGAGATCAACCCCACATTGGGCTCTGCGCTCAGTGCAGAGTCTGCTTGAGATTCTTTCCCCCCTCTTCTCCCTCCCCCTCTGTTCCTCCCCCCCGCTCACGTGTTCTCTCTCTCTCTCTCTCAAATAAATAAAATCTTTAAAATAATACTTAGCATTTTTAATATAAATATTAAAATACTTCTGACTGTATTTATACCCATCTTCTATTTGTTCTCCTATGTGAAACATATGCATGGAGAGATATCTGAAATGGAGTCCATCTAATGGGTTTGCTCCATTTTTGCTCTCACTTTTTTACTTTTTTGTGTTACTTGAATTTTTAGTAACAAATACACATTTCCATAAAACCAATGAAGTCATTTTTCAAATACTGCTAGAACAATATATATGTATGTTTGTGTATATATACGTGTGTGTGTGTGTGTGTGTGTGTGTGTATACAGACAAGTATTTCATCACTAACTGGATATTTTATAATATTAAGAAATTATTATTAACTTGAATGACTATGTTTGTTAAAAGAATCCTGATTTTTACAAATACATACTAAAGTTTTTACAGATAAAATAAATGATGTCTTGGATTTATTTCAAAATAACCCCTGGTGTGGTAGGGTAAGGGTATTTCCCAAAAGATAAACTAAGCCCCCAGCTGGCAACCTCTTTTGCCTGAGCATTTCACCATCTTTGGCTAACTCTTCCTTTGACTATGAGAGTTTAACTTCATTTGTCCTCTGTGGCTTCATTCCACCCCGACACCATTCCCCCAAACCTTCTGGAATCATCCATCAAGTCTGTTGGTATATTCTGGTGCCCAGGCCACTCTATCTGACCTTACCCTTGCCCAGGGGACAGAGGGTATGGGCCTGAGCTATACTCCCACACCCCTCTGTTCAAAGTCAGCTACTCTCAGACTCTGTTTGCTCTACAGACAGAACAGCTTGACCAGTAGAGCGGTGGGCGGCAGTTTTCATTTATTCATTCAACAAATATTTGTCAACCACTTACTTTGTGCCAGGCACTGAGTCGCATGCTGGGGATCACTGGTGAACAAGACAAAATTGTCACCTTCACAGTTTTCATGCTAGACAAGGAGCTACTCTAGATGTCATCTCCCCAACCCTCTAAGATGTAGGGTCAAGGCTATATTGCCCAAGACATCCCTGAGTCACCTGGGATCTTGTCCAAAATAAGGAAAGACATGATCTGATGCCAAGAGAGAGAATACCACCCAACTCCCTACCCTAATCCAATCCCCAGTTCATGCAACACAAAGACTGAAATGATGAAGACCACCAGGTAAGTAAATGGTGGCAGACAATAGGGCCCAGGCACACAGGTGTCATATTCATATCAGCATTTTTGTCACCTTTGCTGCCACTTCGACAAAAGCTTCTCACCCGTTTTTAAGGTTAAACTAAATTAAACTAAAATTTTAATGGCTGGCATGATTATAGCAGTTTTTCAAAACAAAACTTCCCTGCTGGGGATAACTTATATAATCTCTATAAGCACGGGCCTCCTCTGTAAATGCTAGGTCATGTGAAAGCGTTCAGCGCTGTTCAGCGCTCACTTCTACCTGCACATGGTCACAAGGACTTCCAAATCAAATTTCTCAGCAAAAAAAGTTCCATTTGGAAAAAAACATTTTCAAATTTTCTTGCTTTATCACAATAATGGAAATAGAGTGTCATGAGTAAAGATTTTAATTTATTCATCAAGATATAGGGTCTATTCTCATATTAGTTGTGGATTTACCATTGTTCTAATAAAAATGCATGCTTTGCACACTTTTCTCCATTGCCTATAAGCTCCAAGAGGCAAAACCCATTTCAGTCCTTGTGTTATATACTCCTGTGTTATATCCTCAGCACCTACCATAATGCCTGGCATATAGTTGATTCTAGTAAATACTTCTTGAATTGAATCCCCCTATGCTTTTTTAAATGGTTTTTTTTTATTGTTATTTTTAAGTTCAATGGCACATGCCCAGAGATAGTTCCCTGTGCCTTTGGATCAACCAGCTTGCCAACCATGTCCCAACAAGACCCACTGGAATGTTTCCTAATATCCTCCCTGGGTGGAGGTCCAACAGGGGCAGGCCCAGTAAGGTCCCGGCCTACTGGACATCTCCAGCTAGATGTCAAATCACCATCTCAAGCCTACCAAGGGCGAAGCTGAGTCCACACACAACCACTGCCCCTATGGTCCTCACCATCTTAACAATCCAATTCTCCTACTTGCCTGAGCCAAAAACCTTGGAGTCACCCATGACGCCTCTCTTGTTGTCAGACCTCACTTCCAATTCCTTTGCAAATGCTGTTGTCCCTATGTATGAAATGTATTCAAAATCCAGCCACTTCTCACAACCTTTACAATTTCCACCCTGCTCCCACCCACTGCCTCCTTACTGGTCTCCCTATTTGGCCCCTGCTTTCCTCCATATACTCTCAACTCAGCAGCCAGAGTGACACTGTAAAAATCTTCCAGTGGGTTCCCAATGCCAAAGATAACCCCAAGTTCTCCTACTACTCTCCCTCTCTCTCATCCTGCTCCAGCCACATGGGCCTTCTTGCTGTTCTTCAAAAGATCAGCCATGCTCCTACTCAGGACCTTGGCACTTACTGTTCCCTCTGTCTTGAATCTGCTTCTCCCAGATGACCCTTAAATGACACTTTTCAGGGAGGTAATCTATAACCACCTTATTTTAAACTGTCCTCCCCCAGCACTCCCTGTCTCAACTCCCTGCTTTCATTGCCTTCATACGTTATTACCATCTCATTTATATTTACTTAGGCCATCATCTGGCTGCCCCACTAGAATATAAGCTCCAGGAAGGCAAGGATTTCACCCATTTTATTCACTGCTTTATGTCCTTCAGAATAGCAGTGGGTGCTCCATAAATACTTGAATTAACAAATCAATCTCAGGGCACCTGGAAATATTCTTATTTCTCCATAATGGAGGGAAGATCACAGAATCCTCGGAAAGACATATGATTCAGTTCATAGCAATATATATATATATATATATATATATATATATATATTTCAGGCCTTTTTCAAACAAATATGATCTAATGCATTTCGAGAAGGAAGGAACTCTCATTTCATTTTTACTCCCTCCCACCCTTCTCAAGTCAGAGCCCACCTTCCCCCTTCTCAGCCCAAAGCTGGAAACCATCTGCTTGGAAGATGCAGGAGGAGGTTCAGGTGCCACCAGATCCAAAGGCAGTTCCCACCCACAAATCTGAGGGGAACAGAAATGACCAAGAAGGAAAAGAGAAATTAGCACATAGATGAGAAACACAAGTTTAAAAATCCCAACCCAGGCCATGAGTCAGCTGAGTGAAGCTGGCACCAGAGTGACAAATTAATTTCATGACCCTGTTGCTTTCATTAGGCACTGCAGGACTCTTAAAAAAAAAAAAAAAAAGGCAACTTATCAATGTACAAAAAGGGCATGTATGTCTGCCTACATATCTCTGTAGAGTAATCTGGTAATAAAATGGGTTGTTTTCTAATGAAATTTGCTTTGGATGTACATTAAACCACCTACTGTGTGTCTCACACAGTGCACTGTGCTGGAGACAGTTCCTTCCCGTGAGGAGCTCTGGCAGGTGGAGGGGACTGGCACAGATAAGCTCACCAGAAGGCACCATGCTACACGGTGCTCTGCTAGCAGGAACAAAGTGCAATGGCTCTGCCTGGAGGAGGCTCAAACCTTGAAGGGTGAGTGGAAACTGGAGAGGGTCGTCAGGCAGAGGCGTGGGGGTCAGAGGGGAAGTCCTGGCAGAGAATGTCAGAGAAGCAAAGGCCTAGAGGTGGGAAGTCCATAGTCTGGCGCGATTTGAGCTGAGTCCACGGACCCATGGTGGAATGGGCTGTAGTGGGAGCTCAATAAATATTTGATGAATAAATCAAAAGCACCTGTAACACTTAAATGATTTTTTTGGCTATTTATATCTATCCCCACCTACAAGATTGAAAATTGATACGAAAGCAAAGATTGTGCCCTCAGTTCTCTATCCCAGCACCTCACACAGAGCTGCACAGGTTGGCACTTAGTAAATAGCAGATGGTTGGATAGATGGATGGAGGTGGCTAGGTGGGTGGGTGGATGGATGCGTGGATGGATGGATGGGTGGGTGGATGGATGGGTGGGTGGATGGATGGTTGGATGGGTGGTGGGTGGATGGATGGATGGTTGGATGGGTTGATGGATGGGGGGTAGATGGATGGATGGATGCATGGGGGGTGGATGGGTGGATGGATAGGTGGATGGATGGATGGATGGATGGATGGATGGATGGATGGACGGATGGGGGTGGATGGATGGATGGATGGGGGGTGGATGGGTGGATGGATAGGTGGATGGATGGATGGATGGATGGATGGATGGGGTGGATGGGGTGGATGGATGGATGGATGGATGGATGGATGGATGGATGGATGGGGTGGATGGATGGATGGATGGATGGATGGATGGATGGATGGATGGGTGGATGGGTGGGTGGATGAATGGGGGTGGATGGATGGATGTATGGATGGGGGTGGCTAGGAGGGTGGGTGGATGGATGGATGGATGGATGGATGGATGGATGGGTGGATGGGTGGGTGGATGAATGGGGGTGGATGGTTGGATGGATGGATGGGGGTGGCTAGGTGGGTGGGTGGATGGATGGGTGGATGGATGGGTGGATGGGTGGGTGGATGGGTGGATGGATGGATTCTATAATCATTAGGAGCCACTGACAGTATAAAGGACTGAACTGTGCAAATCTCTCCCTGTGAGTAGAGATTGCCTGACATGGGGAGAGACTGAAGCTGAGAAGCCAATTCGGAGGCTCCTGCCAGTGTCCCTAGGAGCACTAATGTTGCCTATATAAATGGAGGAGGAGACAGAGTCCAGGGACATTGCCAAGGTTAAGTCAACAGAACTCGGGGACTAGGAGTAGGAAGGGGTGAAAAGAGAAAGAAGTCAAAGATGCCTTGAGATTTTTGCTTAAATAGTAGTGAACCCCGAGGGGAATTAGCAGCTTTAGGGAAAGAAGAAGAATTCATTTAGGATATAAGTTTGAAGGGGAATGCCCAGGAGAAATGGAGTAGGCAACAGGACAATCAGGAGGAGAGAAGATTGAACTGTGAGCACTGGCTGAACCCATGGGAATTTACTCATTCATTTCTATCTTAAGCCCCTTCCATGTCCGGAGCACTTACTATGTACTAGGAGCTACGGATATTGCAGTGCCCAAGATAGGCAAGGCCTGCGCTCTCGCAGAACTTACATCCCAAGGGGAAAGGCAGACTAAAAACAGGTAAACAGATACATCATTTCTAATGGTTGTCTGCACTATGAGAAAAATACAGGGTAATACACCAGGGGCAAGTGTTGCCTTAAGTGTGGTGGTCAGGGGAGGCCCCTCTGAAGAAGTGGCTTTTGCCACAAAGAGGTGGAGTGACAAGGAAGTTCCTCACTTTGTGCCTTCGACTTTCTTACACGAGTCTATGGTAAAATCATCTGCTCAGAGTGAGAGGATGGAGAGGGTTTTCAGGTCAATGGAAAATCCTGGAACAAGTGCTGTAGGCGAGAAAAGAAAAAGGTTCAGGAAAGAGGTTATGATCGGGCACTGAGGACCTAGCTGAGGGCCGAAACTGTAAATGTGTAAAGGAGCCTATCGATGAGGAGCATACACATATTTTACAAATATTATATATTGATGAAGCTTTATGTCCCTGCAGCTATATTGAAACCAGCATTAATGCCCTAGGAGTGATCTGGAATCTCTCCCCCTACTTTGTGTGAGCTGGGTTTGCTGGAGTGTTTATTTGATTTTAATTAAGTTTGATGGGCTGTGAGGGTTTTCATTACTTGCTTTGACTGCCGCCGCCACCCGCCCCCCCACCATAGACTCCAGTCACTTCTGTCTGGGTCCCTGCCACAGCCTCCCCTCTCAAGCCATCCTGCAAATTAATCGCCCTCAACGTCCATCCCACCATATCTTAAATATCTCCCCAGCCCCTATAGGCTCAGCGCCAAAGTTTTCATGCTGATGCTTATAACCAGGGGCTTCACTACCGCTCCGGCCTTCTCTCTCCCAACTACCCAGTCTGGCTGCAGTTCTTTTTTTGAACCCAACCTTGTTTGCATGAACAGACCCAGGTCCATGCCTCAGCGTCTTAGGCAAGTTGCTTAAACTCTTTAGAGTTTTCTCTTCTATAAAATAGTTAACATTATCTGCTTCCCGGGAGGATTGAATGGGTTACTGTGTGTAAAGCACACGGTATAGGACTGCTGAGCAGAGTACAGGTGTTTAAGAGATGGTCACTGGAACTAGTATACGCATTACTTAAAAAAAAAAAAAAAAGCCTGCTGTGTGATGATGCAGTTATTGTAGTGACCAGCACACGGGCCTCACACACAGAAGACACTGGGCCCACGGCCATTAACATTGCTACTATGTTCTGCTTTGGGACGCATCTCTTGGTTTCCAGTGCACTCTTCTTTGGGCTTACCTTAAAAGTCAACTTGTATCTTAGAGTCTTAGAGTCTTCAACTTACGTTAACATTCAACATGCATCTTGTCCCTCAGCTAGACAGAAAGTTCCTGGAGAACAGAAATCGTATCCTCTGCTTCTTAGTACCCCACTCAGGGTGAAGCACATAGCCTTCCACTTCAGGAGGTACTAAATCATTCCTGGTTGATTCCCCTCTTAAAGGGAAGGCTTCTCTCTCCTTGGCTCCCTAACTTCTGCCCATCCATCAAGGCCCCCTTCAGCCCTGCCTCCTCCATGAAGCTGGCCGGTGAAATTGATTTCTTCTTTCCCTGAAGGTCTATGGCTCCCACTATCCTGTCATATTTTGTCTTAGAGCTTCTAGACTATTAGGACAGGCAGAGCTAAGGGAGAATACACATGCAGTCCACCTCGCTTTCATCAGTACTCATTTTATAGCTTTTCTAACCAGACTGGGGGACTGCTGGGCTATACCAAAGGTCTTTATCACAAAGAGGAAGCAAAGGTTGAGGTGGCCAAATACTGGTATTTCAACCACTGGAACTCTGGACAGCTTTTCATAGGGGTTCTGTCTCCAGTGGCTTTGTGCTGGAAAACATCAGAGCCAAAAACAAAAACAAACACTACAGCACAATGAGCTACCACCTCATGCCTGTTAGAATGGCTATTATCAAAAAGACAAGAGTGAACAAGTGTTGGCCAGGGCGTGGAGAAAAGGGAACCCCTGTGCACTGTTGGTGGGAATGTAAATTGGTGTAGCCACTATGGAAAACAGCATGGAGGTTCCTCAGAAAATTAAAAATAGAACTACCCTATGATCCAGCAATCCCACTTCTGGGTATTTATCCAAAGCAAATGAAAACAGTAACTCAAAAAGATATCTGCACCCCCATGTTCATTGCAGCGTTATTTACAATAGCCAAGACATGGGAACAACCTAAGTGTTTATCAATGGATGAATGGATAACAAAAATGTGGTATATATATAATATATATACACACAATGGAGTATTATTCGTCCATAAAAAAAGAAGGAAATCCTGCCATTTGCAACATGGATGGACCTCAAAGGCATTATGCCAAGTGAAGTCAGACAGAGAAAGACAAATACTATATGATCTCACTTACATGAGGAATGAGAGAACAGAGGCAGGGGTAGGGGAAGGGTGAAATGGGTGAAGGTGTTTAAAAGGTACAAACTTCCAGTTATAAAATAAATAAGTCCTGGGGATATAATGGATAGCATAGTGACTATAGTTAATAATGGTACATTTGGAAATTACTAAGAGGGTAGATTTTAGGGGCATCTGGCTGGCTCAGTCGGAAGAGCATGCAACTATTGATCTTAGGGTTGTGAGCTCGAGGCCCACATAGGGCATAAAGATTACTTACATAAATAATAAACTTCTAAAAATATATTTTAAAAAAGCTCTCGGGGCACCTGGGTGGCTCAGTAGGTTAGGCATCCATCTTTGGCTCAGGTCATGATCCTGGGGTCCTGGGATTGAAGCCAGCATCCAGCTTCCTGCTCAGCGGGGAGTCTGTTTTTCCTTCTCTTTCCCCTAGTTCCTTCTCTCTCTCTCTCTCACTCACTCTCTCTCAAATAAATAATCTCTTTAAAAAGTTTTTTAAAAAATAAAAAATTTAAAAAGTCCTCATCACAAGAAAAAAATTGTAAGTATGTGTGGTGATGTTAATTAGACTTATTTTGGTGATTACTTTGCTATATATAATATAATATATTATATTATATTATATTATATATAATTATGTTGTACCCCTGAAATTTATATAATGTTTGATGCTAAATAAATCTAAATTTTAAAAAGTGTGCAAGACTGTTGAATCACAGATCTGTACCTCTGAAACAAATAATACAATATATGTTAAAAAAAGAAGAAGAAGAAGAAGACAGCGGGAGGGGAAGAATTAAGGGGGGGAATCGGAGGGGGAGATGAACCACGAGAGACGATGGACTCTGAAAACCAAACTGAGGGTTCTAGAGGGGAGGGGGTTGGGGGGATGGGTTAGCCTGGTGATGGGTATTAAGAGGGCACCTTCTGCGTGGAGCACTGGGTGTTATACGCAAATAATGAATCATGGAACACTGCATCCAAAACTAATGATGTAATGTATGGTGATTAACATAACATAATAATAAAAAAAAAGTAAAAAAGTAAATGAGAAAAAAAATGCCGAGACCCTCCGCAGCGAGTAAGGGAGGCAGGGCAGGAGGACGTGGGGCCCAAGCCCAGTTCTGAGCTTTGACGAGCTGTGTGGGGCCTGAGCACCAGCCCAGACCTTGCCCGGCCTCTGCTGCCATGTCCAGACACTAAGGGACCCCACCAGTGCTCTCAAAGGGATTCCCTCGATCTGCAGTTGCAGGCACTAGCTATGCCTCTGAGCTGTATGTTAAGGGACAAATTGAGTCAAAAGAGCTTTCTCCCTCTCTGGTCATTACCTGGCAGGGGTACTTTAAAAGCTTGTCTGATCCTTCTGCCCATTCTCCTATCAGGCATTTCATTCAATGGACATAAAAATGAGGGTACCCCAGGGCAAAGTCTGAACCATTGAAATGCCCACCCCCCAGCCCCATTATCACTGTTGAACCTGGGTGATGGATTTATGGAGGTTCTTTATGCTATTCTGTCTACTTTCATACAGGTTTGCATCTTCCATACTAAAAAAAAAAGTTAAAATAATGATAAACCCACCTCATTCCACCCTTTCATGTGCTAGATACTCACTTTCTAGATGGATCTCATGAACCCCCCCCCCAACACACACAAAAAAGTTATTGAATCTTTAAAAAAAAAAAAATCTGGAAATTGTAAGGATGCACTACTTTTTCACCTTGCACACTAGAGAACAGAGGTGTGAAGAAAGGCACAGTGGGGTGTTCGGGGGCAGCCATGAAGCTTTGAGCCCCCTCCTCCCACGGGCTCCATCACTTTGTAATGGTGTCAGCTAGGACACTACCATCCCCAGATCCTTGCCTGCTCCGGTGTACTGTTGCCAGGCCCAAAGAAGGCCATCTGGGCCTCCAAAGCACTTGGTCCCCATGTAACAGTTAAAGCATCCTTACATTTGTTGTTGCAGGTGCAGGGCTAGAGAGAAGCTTTAGAAGGCAGGAGAATCAGACTGCACAGCCTCGCCCCCAAGATTCTGGTTCAGTGGGTCTCAAGGAAGGCCCAGCGGCCTACCTTTCCATCAGTCACTCAGGTGCTCCTTGTGTAGGTGGTCCACACCTTGAGAAGCCCAAAGGAAGGGTTTGGAACAAGCCGCAGGGACAGCAGAGGGGGGCAAACCACTCTAGACTCTACTTGGGAAGAAAATCCATCTAGCCACAGATTCAAAAACTTCCAAGGTTGGGGATGGGGTGTCAGTTTCTTTCCACTGCCAGATGGGACTGGGAATATGGGAAGGAGAGGAGCATGTACAAGGAAAACTCTGCTCTTACAGCCTTTTCCAAGCCAATACCCTGTCCTTCATGTACATGCTCATATCGTATTTCTATTTTCAACATTTTACCCAGAAAAGTCTCCTCAGAACTCACATGTCCTGCCCTTCCCAGGGCCTATAGCTAAATCTCCCTATATTGCCAGGGGGAAATTTTTAGAATGTGGATTGGATCAAGCCACTTCCTAACTTGAAACCTCTACAACTGCTCACTGTTCTTAGGGAAAAGTACACATCTCTAAAATTCCCATCAAGGCCTGTGTGTTCTGGTCCCTCTGACCTCTCTTACCATATCATTTTCCCCCGTTCTCTGGTGCTCCAGCCCCAACAGCCTTTGCTGATTCCTCCAATATGCCACAGGACCTTTGCATGTGCCATTCCTCTGCCTGGGATAAAATGTCACCTCTTCAAGGAAACTTTCCCTCAACACACTAGACCAGACTGGTATTCCCTGCTCTACTCTTTCACTTTCCAGGCCTTTCCAACATAACACAGATCCAACTTTTATTTATATACCTATATGATTAGTGTCTGTCTCCCCAGCTGGACTATAAGCTCTGTAAAGATAGGGCCCAAATCGGTTTTGCTTGCCATTGTATACCCAGGGCCATAATAACGGGTACATTATATTTGTTCTACTACTATAAGATAAATGCCAAGTGCACTATGGTCTGGAGAGACTTGTGAATGAAAAAGAGAAACAAGACACAAGCTGGAGAAATTCATGATGTACATGACAGGCCAGAGTGAGATGGTGCACTTTCTCCTGGACGTGGGCAACTGAGAATCTTCTCTATTATCACAAGAACAGTGGTCACCGGACACCACAAGATCTCAGGCTTTAAAAAAAAAAAAAAAAAAAGCATCTGTCCAGAGGGCAATGAGAATGTAACTTATCCCTCAGGGAATATGGGAGCTGGAAAAGAGGCCAGAAAAGACTGAGGACCAACCTCCTCAGTGCCCTTCCTGTCGTCTCTCTGGACACGTAATTTTGTCCCTCGGTAGCTGGCCTCAGAGAAAGCAGGGAGGAGAAGGTCACAGACTGAACCAATCTTCCTCCCTCCTATCTGGAGCCACCGAAACGGGCGAGCTCAAGTTATCTTCGTGCACCCTTCTTTTCCCCAGAGAGGAGTGGGGGGTAGGGCGGGCGGGAAGATCTAGAACAGTCAATTCAGAAAACAGGCTGGTTTTTCTTCTGGGTCATCAGACACATGCCCATTCAAGGGAGGCAAAACGTACTGAAGTTTAGGTTCTCTGACTAGGCTACTGAATCCCATCAATTACACCACGTGGAAAAAACTTTGGACAGTTAAAAATAACATAGGGGTCTGGTGTTTGGAAGATCTGGGGAGTGTGGAATGCCAGCTTGTCAAGTACAGAGCGCCGCCAACAAAAGCGTGTGCTAGGAACACGTTTACACACGCCCGCAGGGCCAGGAGGGCCACGGACGAGCAGGGTGCCCACCCCCGCACCAGAGCGCAGACCAACTCTCAACGCCGCCCACTCCGGTCCAAAGGACGTTCAAGCCCTCTTCTAGCTGTGGAAAGGGCAGACTTATCCGGGAAGGAAGCGCTTTCCTCCCCCTCGGAGGAGGCAGCAGTGGGTGGAAGCCCGAGCCAGGAGTTCAATCACGTCCGAGTCCGTTCACCTCCGCGTGTTGTGCTTCTGCATCTGTGACATTCGCGTTCTTTCTCAGAAGGGCCCACTATCGGCACCAATTAAGTGGCAGGCAATAATCGAAACCTGGACAAAACATCCCACAGATAAATCTTTCCCAAAGTCTCCTCGCACATTTCTTCAAAGAGTAAAAAAATACATTAATAATAATAATGCCGTAGAGTTCTAGAACTTCTTTCTTCTAAGGAAATCAGAGGCTCTCTTAGTTATGATCTCATTTTCCTTAAGACGACAATGTGGGGGAGAATCAGCCAGTCCATCTTTCCATCTAATGGATGGAAAAACAGGGTCCCCGTGGACATCGAGTAAGAGGGTAATATGGGCCAACTCTTGTAAGCACTTTAACATTATTAACTTCTTCAATTCTTCCAACAAACCTTGGAAGGCAGACACTATCATTACAACTTACACATGGGGCCACCGAGGCACAGAGAGATTAGGAATCCTACCCACCATCAGGGGCCTTGGATTTGAACCCAGACTCTTAGAGCTCCCAAGGCTGCATCCGAGCTCCGGGCCACATATCCCCTGCCTGCCACGCTGCTACCCCTGGGACGGAGTGTTGGAGCTTCCAGAGCCCAAGACTCTAAGGAACACCGAGGACTGGCGTGATGCCCAGCCTCCCCCTGAAAGCCAGCTCCCTGGGCCCCGGGCCTTCCTGCAAGAGGGAGTGGGCAACACATAGGTGGACCACCTGAATGGGTCACGGGGGTGCCCATGTGCCTGGGTGGCTGTGAGGAAGCCCTACCTGCAGGATAAACCAGCTCAGTCCTCCCAGAAGGAAATACCATCCTAGAGATGGGCAGTCCCCCTCCCCCCGATTTGAACCACGGAACTAATCCTCGGGGCACCCGGCTTTGATTGAGCTCTGAGGGTCAGCATTTATGCTTTCCTCCCTTGACCAGATTTGTGTATTTTATTTATACCATTTATGGGTTATCGCTGTTGTTTTGAAAGAAAAGGCATGGTGACTGAAGGAGAGAAAAGGGGAAAGACTTTTAGATCTTCTGCTTGGACAGGCTTCACCCTTCAGTCCTGCCCTACTAGACAAATCTGCCCATGCATGGGCCAGGGCTGTCCTATACCTGCTGGGACGGGGGGCTCACACCAGTGCAGGCCCCCCAGTGTGTCCCTTAGTCCCCACCCCTCTGGGAGGAGCCTTGAAAAGGACCCAGAATGTATTACCAAGGAAACCAAGAATGAGGATTCCATTCAGCCTTAGTGAGGGAGCCTGTGGAGGTAGGCAATCCTCCCTGTTGGGGGACACCCGAGGACAGCCCAGCCTCCCCCTGAAGCCTCTCTTGGCCTCCGAGGTGTTCAAGTACGTCCCAGGAATTGGCTGCCCAACTGGGACTCCCCCCAGAACAACCTGGTGCCAGGCTCTTTCCCATTTTTACCTTCTGTTCATGAACCACCTTTCCACTCCCATCCAGACAAACAGGTCCATTTGCTCCCCTCCCCAATCCTTCCCACCTGGCCTTTCCTCCCCCAGAAAGGAAGGGGATTCTCGAAGGAATCACTCAAATGCTTCCCAAATCTCTGTTCACTTCCCTTTCTGCCTTTCCCCATCCTCACCCTCCACTGGTCCTCTGAGCCTGACCAGATCCCATTGTCCTTTTCCCAAACTCAGCTCAAAGCCACCGCCTCCCTGAAACCTTCTCTGACACCCCAACCACAGGACACGCTTTCTCTTCTCCGATTTCACAGACCCCTGAGGGGCTGGCCCGCTCATTTACTGCAGTGTAACCTCACACACCGCATTCCTTCTCACCTGGTTTGCTGTGTGCAAGCTTTGACCTTTTCCTCCTTCCCTCTCCCCACTCCCACATGCACGAGATTGAGTGTGCCCTCCTGGGGACAAAGCAAATACTCTTTCCTTCTTTTTGTGCCCCTTCAGTGCTTTTTGATCAAGGTGCGGTGCCCAAGGAAAAGGAGACAGGTGTCAACAGGGCAGGGACAAAGGGGTCAGAAGGAAACCGAAGCTGAAGATACAAACCTTGACATTAGGCATTAAGCGGAGTATTCCTCTATCTAGGGCTCAGAGAACCCTGGGGAGGCTTAGGTCTGAGTCAAGAAGTGAAATAAGCAGCAGAAACAAAAAGAAAAAGAAAAAGAGTGGGCTTTTCTTTCCTGGAAATTTCAAAAGCCACAATACAGCCTGAAGGAGAGATGCCAGGAAGTGGCCCAAGGCTGCCTGATGTGGGTCTTGGAGAAAGGTGGGAACATTTCAGAACTTTCATATTGTCCAGAGTAGTTCATCTGGGCCGAAAAGGAGACAGGAACTCCAGGCAACACGGGGCAATAATAAAGACTGTTGCCATCAACCAGAGCATCTTTTGTTCTGTATTTCTCAGGAAACTGATCCCATTCCAGGCAGGTAATGGGTGAGAACAAATGATGGCCAGAAGAGGGACCTATACTATGGGGTCCTCTCAGTTTGGCAGGTTATCAAATAATAAAACAAGAATCCTCCTGCTCAAAGGATAGCCAGGGCAAGCTTGGTCTCAGAAGGTTCAGCCTCATGAACCAGTCAGGCTCCATCCCTCCGCTAACGCTAACTGAGATCTCCAGCCCCTGTGATGGCAAACAATGCCCCCTGGTGTGCTCTGGACCAGGGAACTATGGGAACTTTCCCGAATTTCACAGAACTCTATAGATTAGCGTTCATCTCAGCCACCCGGTGCATAACTGACCTAAAATTGAATGATCCAAACCTGTTTCCCATCCCCCAGAGATGTGTGTAATTAGATAAAATGAGGACAGAATATGTATAAGTATCTGTTATACTGGGATGGCTGCCCAGAAAGGAAATGAACACCAGGAACCGGACGGCCCTGTGTGAGCCCTCTGCACTGAAGAGCTACACACTGGGACTCAGGCACAGTCACTTTGAGAGAAAGTGCTAGTGCAGTATGACCTTTCTGAGTTGACAAACACTTCTGTACAGTTCTGCTCCTCCAACCTGTGTTTTGGTGCACCATCAGCATTTTCTCTGGCTTTCTGCACTGAAGGATGTCTAGTGGACCAGAATCTGATTCAAAACTTGACTCCAGTAGCCCATCACCACCCCTGGTCTTTCACCTTACTCCTGACCCAGAACCAGGCCTTTCCTGGGTGGTACCTTCTCCCAAACAGCCCCACCGCAGAATGATTTGGAGCACGGAAAAGCAGTAAGAGGACATACAAAAGTTACACTGATATTTTTCTCTCTCTTGATATGAAAAATGAAGGCCCCCACATGATCTCCAGGTCATCATATTTTGTTTCACTGTCAAGCGAATTTATCTGCATTGAACGTAGTTGGGACAATGAGTCGTAGGGAAGGTTATATGCATGTAGGCATTGGTACTATGAAAGTACACAAAAGGCATCGTTTCGAGGAATATATATCTGAAAATAGCTACCGGGGCCATCATTATCTCCAAAACTCAGTAGGACAGGTCCCAGCATTGGGGTAAACCATTATCGTATTCTCATCTTCTGGGCTCCTCCATCTTAAAAACTCATAAAAGTCCTCAGGTATAAATAAGGCTACAGGAAATCCCATAACATATATAGCTGAGCACATTGTAGATGCTCAAGAAAAATGTGGCTGATTTATCAGTGGCTGTTCACAGAGTTTGGTTACTTACTTCATCCCCGAAGGAGAGCAAAGTGAGAAGACTTGTCTTGGCTTCCCAAGACCAAAGCGAGTCTTAGCTCCACAAAAATGAAGTGGTGAAGAAACAAAGGGCTAGAATCAATGACTCCAACATTCATCACAGCCAAACATGCCACATGCAAGCAAGGTCAAGCTGGTGCCTGTTTCTCAACTCCTGAAATTGAAGAATTTGGAGAAAGGAATTCTGCTGCCTTTTCCAAACTCCTGCAGTCAAGAAAGAGAATGGGAAACATGTCAACCCTAAAGGGCTGGAAGCAAATTAGGTAGAAAGAGCAGTATGTCTGCTTGCAGACTTCATTTGCTCAGATAGTCCATATGTAGTTATGCAATGCCTGCTATGCTAGATCCTGGGAATAGACAGGCCCAGGTAACAACCATCCCAGCCTTCCAGGGCCTTATTCCAACTAACCAGAGTGAAGTAGTTCAGTGATCAAGAATGAAGAGTATGCTTGGGACAATAGGGCTGAGGCAGGTGTGGCCAATTCTACCTGAGGGTCCACAAGGACTTCACTGGAGAAAGGGGGGCCTCCAAAGTGCCTGGAAGTTAAGCAGGTAGGTGCTCATCGAGGGTGCCTGGGGCAGGGTGGGGCTGGAGGAGCCACAGAGGTTTGGTAAGAGTATAGCGGAGGATGGGGGACGTGGTCCCTCTGAGCAGGGATACAGGAGCATCATTTTAGGATCAAAAGTTCACCCACACCCCACATTCTGAGGTCCTTAACCTGGAGCCTGTGGACCTCTAGGGCATGCACGGATGGGCTCTTCAAGGTCCGTGAACCCCATATGCAGATGCTCACATCTATATGCATTTTTTCTGGGAAGACAATCCACCACTTCCACAGGATTCTCAAAAGGGTCTACGGTTGCCAAGGAAAGGTGAGGAAGAAATATTCCACAGGACATCGAGTAGCCTGAACACCACAGTGTGGAGAGGAAGCCACGGTTTTCTGTCTCTGCATCCCACATAGAGTTTGGTCTCTGACATGTCCTAGGTTTTCAGAAGGAGCAGACCTAAAAGGATGAGGGGCAAGGAGACGGGAAGAAATCACCATTCTCATCACCAACACAAACATCTGTGTGTACTGACTGTGTGCCAGGCACTGGGCTAGATTTTAAAAACCAATACGTCTTTCCGTAAAGACACGTGGAAATCCGTCTTCCTGGCCTCCTACTCCCAGAGCTAGGATTGCAAAGCCAGGTCCCTAAATGTGAATACGAGTCACCCAGGGCAATTCACTGCAATCCCCAGATCAGGCTCAAACTTTAGTTGGCAGTTGCCTAGCAACAGGTAACCCCGAAGACACAACACCAAACCGAGATACCAAAAAGGCATTTTGTGGATAAGCTGGTGCTGAAAAGAGCCCCCACGCAAGTCTGTCTGCCAGGTCTCTCTGGGATGCTAGGGGAAGGTGTTGACTTTGCAGCCAAAAGGAAGCTGGAGGGCAGAGCTGGGAAGGTGTGCGAGTGATGGTGTGTTCCCCCCAATCCACCTGCCCGCAAATTGGGAAACAGGCACAGGAACACGGAACTGAGGGTTGAGGGAGAAGGCAGCCTGAGTAGAGAAGGCAACTGGAGCCTCTGCACGTGCTCTTCCAGACCAGACCACACATACTCTTCCCAGCTGTATCTAAAGCCACATTAAGTGGCAAAGATCTGACTTGCCCCTACATTCAGCACTCCCCTTAAAGGCATCACCAGACCTCCACCTGCAGCTAACTGGGGACGGGGGGGGGGGGGGGGGGGGGGGCAGCTTCCTCCCTTCCAGAGGCAGCAAGCCTGAAAGAGGCTAAGAGATCTTACTTTCTAAAATTCCTTTTTTTTTTTTTTTTTAATGGAAAGCTCAGAAATTCCTGCAACTGAGTCAGATGAGCCTGGGATTCCGGAGACAAAAGCTCTCACCCAAACCATCACAGAGGCCAAGAAAACTTGGGTAGACGGGGCCTTCTTAGAACCCGTCCACCTCTTCTGCAGAAAGGTCTTGGGGGCTGTGGGAAGGGGCAAAGAAATTACATAGGTCTAGAAGCGGTTCAGGAAGAACAAATGCGGAAGTCAGACAACAACAAATAAGGCGGGTATAAATCCCGATAAAATATTAAAATCATTAAAGGGCTGCTGCTCCCTGAAGATTGGGAAAAATGAAGAGAGTTAATTAAAAGCAATCTCCAGCACTGCTGAGCCAGCCGGCCCTGATAAATCAACAGCTGGGGCTGCTGTGGAGGGCAGTCAAGGGGCTGGGCGGGCGCGTTACCGGCCGGGGAGGGGGGCTGCTGCAGAAACAGCAGTGACGTCAAATTGAACCCAGCGACTTACAAGTTTCGTGTCTACTAAATATTTTATGGCCACTGAATAAAGTTGTGCTCCGATGGGGAGAAAACGATCAGCGAACAAAGAGGGAAGAAGATAATAGATGAAGAGGTACTGTTTGTTTGATTCAAAACATACTCAGAACTGCGATGCCAAGCATCTCTGATCTTGCCCCAAATGCAGAGGCTTTCGCTTTTTTTTCTCTCTCTCTACCTGATCTGCACAGATAGCTGCATCTTCTCCGGTCCCTCTACAAAACCCTGGGTGACACGTTTGTCTAGGGCGGCTGAGGGAGGTAGTGCGAAGTCAGGGAAAGGAACAGAGAGAGGGCAGTTAGGAAAGACCTTAAAAATGCTCATCGCTGACTTTTAGCACCAAAAAACAAACAAACAAAAACAGACAAAACAGACTTTTAGCACAAAACAAAAACGTCAGCAAAAATGGTGGGAACTTTTTTTTCTTGCTTGCTTTCCCTCTTCCCCCCCTCTTTCTTTCTCTACATCCTCCCTTCCCCCTTTTTTTCTGCAGTCCGATAAAGTTTTTGTTTTTCATTTTAAACAAAAAAACAGCTCAGAATTTTCGGGCTCAATCTAAGTAAAAAACCAGCGATTTTCAAAGTGTTACAAGAACAGCCCTTCTCTATTCTAGGGGAACCCTCCGGCTCTTCCTTGATGGAAATATAATCAAGAGAAATGATTGGGGGAAAGTGTTTTTTCTCCTCCATAGAATTGGGATTGGAAGGGGAGTGTGTGCATGGGGAAACATAAGGAATTATGCATTTGGATATGCATTTTAATTAGGTGGACAGAAGCAGCCGCCTGTTAATTTTTCTTGCTTGTTTCCACTTAGCATTCATCACAGGCAGAACCACCATAGAGCGCTCCCACGATAATAGATGGTTCTGCATTGGCTAAGTCCTCAGGGAAAATAATTAGCAGGAGAGAATATATTCTCTCCACTCCCACTACCCCATCCACCCTGCCCTCCCCCATCCCCAGCACCACATTTCATTTCCCCTCCCCACCCCCCAACCCACAGTGGTTTCCCTAGGAGAAGCCTAGCGGAGCAGTTAACCTCCTGGCTTACAAGCACTTACTTTGCCCTGCCAGAGAACCAGGGTCTGGAAGGAGAAACAGATAGCCTGGAGGCCTTCCTCGGAGGCGAAGGTCCTAGATGCAGGGAGGGAGGCTACTCTGCTGCTGAGGTCTGAGTTCTGAGTTCTGGGGGGCAGGCCGGCCATCGGTGTTGGCCAGGACAGGATGAAGAAAGCCCCAAAGAGGATGAGACAGTTCTCCCTGAGACCAACTGGCAGCAAACAAAGACATGTAAAGAGTTGTTAGTTGAGGATAACGGGGGCCCAGATGACATTTTTTACTCAATTTGCTTTTACAAAGTAAAAGAATGTTGTGGTGTTGTAGCAAGCTTGAATGTGAAGGCTGGCGATCAAGATGGAACCCTCTAGAATTTTGACCCCCGCCACAATGCGCTCCATAGGCTACTTTTATATAAAGAATCAATTCAGGCAGCTGATCTCCTGTGTCAATAGCACACCCTCCTCGTTGACCAGCCGACTGAAGCTCCAGCCCCACCTCCACCGCTTCTCTCTTCCTCTCTTCCTTAAAGTCCTCTTGATAGGAGTCAGAGACTGCCAGATGACTGAAGCCCAAGTTCCAGGAAAGCTCTCCCCTCTGCCCTCCAAGCTTCTGTTTCCTCTGATTTTGCGGCTGACTCCGTTCAGAGCTGACAATGGGAAATGAAATGAGGGCTTCCCCTGAGCTCATATTCTCACCTATTTCAAATCCAGACAATGGGGAAAATCCCAATGAGATCTTAAGACTATTTACACACAGCTGGATGAGTGAGGCTTTGCATTTCCTGAGAAACAATGATTAGGCTTGATGTGTAAGGCCATACTCATTTCATTTATTTGAGTTTTAATATATTAAAACAATGTTTAACATATGAGGTATGGTTGACTCTGAGAAGGCCTCAGTCAGCTACCTGAAACTGTGCCGTTCTCCTAGTAACACCTCCCATGTACACTTTACACCTTTGGAAATGTTTTCACATCCATTATTTCATTCAGACACCTTGGGGGCCGAGGAGGGCTGGGTGTAGGAGGAAGGGAGGAGAAAGGAGACCTCCCAAGCTCTTCTCGCTGAGGAAGACGATCGGTCTGATTTACTCTTGCCTTTTTAAAGCTGTCCCATCCTCCCCGTGCTCCCTCGCCCCCTGTTGCCAAATGAAACTTCCACCCTGCCCAGGAAACAAACAAAACCTTCACTCCAAGACTCACCAGGTAACTACTGCTACAGCTCCTGGAGCCTCCCCAAACCCAAACCCTGACACCCCACGTGCCCTCCAGAGGAGGTGGAGCCGAGGGGAAGGCAATCCGCCTGGCTGGGGATTAAAAAAGAGAGTCTTTGGGTTCTCAAAGGATTTACCCTTCAACAAATAATAGTATTCCTATAGGGGAGAGGGGAGAAGGAGTTTGCATTTTACAATACTATTAGTATTTTCCCCTAAGTTTTTAAGGTGGGGGTTGCCTGTACTATTTAGAAATGTAGTCCCTGAATTTTAAAGAGTCTAAAAATGAAGGGCTCTAGGCATATACCCCAGAGAATTGAAAGCAGGCCCTCAGCTACCTATACACCCATCTTCATAACAGCATTACTCACAATAAGTAAGAGATGGAAGTAAGCCAAGTGTCCCTCATCAGGTGAGTAGGTAAACAAAATGTGGTATGTACATACAGTGGAACATTATTCAGCCGTTAAAAGGAAGGAAATTCTTGGGGCGCCTGGATGGCACAGTTGGTTAAGCATCTCAGTTTCAGCTCAGGTCCTGATCTCAGGGTTGTGAGATGGAGCCCCACTTCAGGCTCCCTGCTAAGTGCAGAGTCTGCTTAAGTTTCTCTCTCCCTCTCCCTCTGCCCCTCCCCCCTTTCACATGCACATGTGCTCTCTATCACTCTCTCTAAAATAAATAAATCTTTTAAAAAAGGAAGGCAATTGTGGCACATGCTACAACATAGATGAACCTTGAGGACATGATGCTAAGTGAAATAAACCATCACAGAAGGACAAATATTGTGTGATTCCACTTACACGAGGTGCTTAGAAGAGGCGATTCATAAAGACAGAAAGCAGAATGGCTGTTACCAGGGATGGGGGAGTGGGGGAGGTGGGGAGTTATTGTTTAATAGGTACAGAGTTTCTGCTTGGGCTGATAGAAAAATTCTGGAGAGGGACTCTATCAGTGGTTGCACCACGTTATGAATGTACTTAATGCCACTGAATTGTATACTTTAGAATGACTACAATGGCCCATTTACATGTTACAAATGTTAAATATACATGTTATGTATATTTTACCACAATGAGAAAAAAATTAAGGGGTTGCCTCTGTCTGCTGGAGGTCAGGGTAACCATTTTGGTTTCTCTTTTATTTTGCCTGAGAATCACAGTTTGGGCTTCTATGAATTCTCTGATGGATTCTGCAACCCCTTCTTCCTCCTTTAGGCTTGTAGAAAATTACCAAGGGAGTTTTCAATCAAAGGAAAGCCTGATAATAACACCCCCAGAGGAATCTGGGATATTCTGGAGGCATGTCACTAGAGGAGAAGGAGGAGAGGCAGTGAATTCTAGTTTAGATAACTGCTAATACCTACCAGGATACAGCCTGCCTCTGTATGGTTGCTAGTCACCTCTATTCCCTCAGCAGTGTTACACAGGGTCCACTAGAGGAAGCACAGTGAGACATCAGTACAGGTCCACCTGCTTCAGGTCACTAAACAGACAGGTATCTGCAGCTGCCCAAATGGAAGTGAAGTAAGCACTTTTATTTCCATGTTAATGGGACGGGTGCAATAGGGAAGGAGGGGGGTAGGTCCAGGGAGATTGTGGATAAATGAAATCCAAAGGAGAACAATCTTTTGCTTGCTTCCCCTCCTCCCTCCACACATTTAAAGAAAAGAAGCGGGGGGGGGGGGAGAGGGAGACAGGTGTTCTCAATAATTCCAGTCTTTTCCACAACCAAAAACTTTATCTGAGTGCTAATAAACAGCAAAATAGGCCAGATAGTCTTCCCACTTCTCTCTCTTCTCTCCATCCTCTGGTTGGGGTGCTAATGAGAAGAAAAGTGTTCACAAAGGAGAATCAGAAGGAAAGCCCATGTTCTAAATGGCCCACCACCTGGTCCTCAGCCTTAGGCCCTGAGAAGGGAAAGGAGTGCCATCCCGGTTAGAACCCCAACTGGTAGCATGATGGGGCAGGACTGAACCCGAGCAGATGAAACTAACGAAGACTCCCCCAGTCTTAACAAATCCCCTTTAGAAACACTTTAAAAATAAGAAAGAATTTGAACTTTGGGCCCTAACTGCTCCCCCCGCCCCATCCTAATCGACCATAGTAAGAGCCACCAAGCTTTTGACCAGAAAGGAATTTGGGCAATCAAGGTGCATCACCCTCATCTTAAAGACAAGGGATATGCAGCTCAGAGAAGCTCTGTGTCCAAGATTCAGTAGCAGTTTGGTGGCACAACTCAGAGCAGGTCCTCAAGTCTCCAGATTTCTCTCTCAGAGCTTTTTCTCCTCTACAACGCTGAAGTCATCCCAGCTACCAAGACTAGCAAGTGGTGAGACATGAACGTGGAAGAGGGACACAGTTCGCGATAGGGCCACAATGATGGCAGGTGGAAGGTTGGAGATGCGAAACCTCTTCTGGTGGAGCTTCCAGTGGCAATCCATACACACAGCAGGTTTTCAAAGTGAATAACGACAAAAACATGCTCATTTCACAGCAACCTGAGATGACCACAGTCTCTGGATTCAGCGGGGGAGGAGAAGGGGCAAAAGGGGGATTAGACATGTGCCATCATTGTTTCCCAGACTCCTATCCAAGACCAGGGTGGCAGAGGACTCACTGTGGGCTATTTGAACCCCATTATTAGGCACTCTGAGTCTAATCCCCCCCGCCCCTCCCTGCTTCCAAACGTAGCCCCTAACTCTTAGCCTTCTCAAGGCTTCTCTCTTCCCTTCCCATCCCCCACACCCCTACTATTCACAAACACAACCTAGAAATTCCCAACACGCCAGCTCCTCTTTTCCCACCCACCCACCCCCCACCCAACACCTCTAACCACTGCTTTTAAAACTGATGCAAATCACAGGCTTCAAAAACCTTCCTTGGGTGACAGTTTTACGATGCTAAGCTCCATTCATCCATATGGTCTGACAGACTGTGAAACACTAGTAACCGGACCAATAAGAAAAACAAATTAGAAAAACACCACAACACCTCATCTCGTCCTAGTCACTCACACAACTAAAGAAAACTTTGGAACTTGCAATAGATCATAATATCAGGCTCTCTCCCTGTTAAACGATAATCTTTTCAAAGTTCCGGACCACACAGAGGTTTTATCCGCTCACCTACTGCCTTCCCACCACCCCACCTCACCCCACCCCACCCCCAGACCACGCTTTATCTTTCTTTGTTAAATAGCTACCTATTTAAAGACTATTTCGAGCTAGGATCATGCTTACATAGGCCCCTGCTGGAAAAACGGTGCCAGAACCCAAGTAGAGGCAAAAACTATTTCAGTGGTTAGGGCATTTCTTTGGCCAGGGGCTTGCCACATTTGGCTACATTTCTGTCTTCCACTGACTTTCAGAACACTCAAAAACCACAAAAGTTACTTTGCAGAGGTTGGGATAATAAACAGACCTGGATTCTGTGCCTTTTTATGACCCAGCCCCCACCGCCACTACAAATCAGCGGAGGCTGCACTTTGAAAACAGAGAAGTCAGCCTCAGTTTCCTTTCTGTTTCTGGTGCAAAACAAAGCCTGCTGACCATAGCATTTTATTTTTTGCATTGATCTGAGCAGATGGCTCTGAAACCGCTTTAGACATTATGGCCTTTCTCAGATGTATCCAAATTCCAGCTACCTGCATGACTGCATAAACACAGAGGAATATGAGAGGTCTCCAATTAAGTGGCCTCTGAATGCCAGCCCACCTTAGGGATCTCAGCAACTCCCATTCTCCTGGCCATCTCTGGATGTCTCCCAGGTGGTCTGCAAGGCAGGCTATTTTCAGAGGTTTATCCTGTGACAATGCCTCTACTTGGGTTCGGGCAGAAATTAACATCCTTCATGGGTGTATCGTCAAAACCAGACATTCTTCCTGCTGAAAAATAATGTGTGCTAATGAAGTTTGGGGAATTCAGGGTTTTTTTGTTTTTTTGTTTTTTTGGGTTTTTTTGAGTAGCAACCAGAAGCAGATGGAGAAGGTGGCTCTTAGGCATCTGTTGGCTTAAAATATCTGAGGGTCCTTTTTCATAAGGGGCTAAAATAATGTCCATAAAAGGCTACAAGTTCACAAAGTCCCAACCTCCATATCTCCCACTTAGTACCTACCCACGTTCCCCCACTCCGACCGAAAGAGCTAAGAGGAGATTAGAACCAGGAATGTGCCCCCCCACACACACACACCCCTTCTTCTCTGATATCTAAACTGAGTGCCACAGCAAGAGTGAGGTCTGGCTTGTAAGTGGCCACAATTGCACAACTTTCACAGGCACCGAAACCACTTTAGATTATAATACAGTGTATCCAGATCATAGGATGTATAAAGAGATGAAGATTTGAAGATGGATGTATAAAGAGATGAAGATTTGAAGTCCATCTACACACATGACCTGCTGTTTAACCTTGGCTAAGTAAGTGTGTATTTACTTCTCCCAGAATTGTTCCTTAATAACAAAACAGATATAGACACATACCTCCAAGCAAGGGAAACTCCTTACCAAAGAAAGTTTCAAAACGATAATGTATTTGTATGTTCACAGTTAGAAGCATGACAAAATAGTTTGCTGGTCTCATTCTTTTTAAACAGTTACTTGAGGAAAAGCCCTGTTGGTTTATATAGAATAATTAAATAATAATAACAGTTATTCTTTTCTAAGCTGGCAGTTATAATAATAGATACATATGTGCATAATCAAGTCTGGCAGAAGGTGGCAGACATTCCCAGTTAAGTGCATACAAACCAGGGTTTTGATAACTTAATAAAAGAGTAAGTTGTCTAAAGCGTTGATAGCAAATTTGGGGGAAGGTGGTTTACTTGAACTAGAATATTGAGTAAGATTAGAATTTATATTAAAAGCATCATGTTTCCTAGGTATGCAGAAATCAACCAGAATATGTTATGTGACTTCTACATAGACCTTTACCAAACCCATATCTATGTTACCTGCATGGGTTTTACCTCACTACATGGCCCTTCTCTTGCTTGTCCATGTAAGAAATGAGGGTTACTCACACATCTAAGCTCAGACAATGTAGCTGCTAAATTAAATAATGTGTAATACCCATTTACACATCATACAAGTCTATCAATGCTTTTAAATTCTATTTGTCCAGATGTGACTGCTTGGTTGTGGGGCCACCCGCCGTGTCCTCTTTGTGATCTGATCAGTCCAGGCGGCTCCTGTTTCTGCCTCTAACACCCTGTTGGGCAGTAATAAGATGTTAAAGGCGCCAACAGAGAGAAGCCAGGCTGTCAGCTTCAGAGAGGAAGGGGCTGAAGGGTCCAAGGAGGAGGAATAAGAAAGGGAGTTGAGGGGAGATCAAAGACAGGCAGGAAGAAAGCCAAACTGCTAAGAGAGGAGATGTGGTTCCAGGAGCTTGGGACCCTAAGGAAGACCCCAAAGCAATGAGATTCAAATTGTACCATCCAGTCACCCGAGCTATTGAATTATTAAATGTCCCACATGGAAAAGCCAGTATAATGAAAAATAGTCCACACTCAGGGTAGGCAGAGCCCCACGGAGGTGTTGCATGAAACCTGAGCTTGTTTCTCCCCAGCATATTAACCTACCACCACTTTATTCCCCAATCCTAGAGGAAACCTTTGTGTGACTGGTTTCTGTAGGGGGCGTCCGTGTTGTTGGCTTTTTTTTTTTTTTTTTTTTTTTTTTTTAGGAAAGGGAGAGACTGACTCGGCCGCACACAGAGAAAATGCTAATGTCGTTCAGCTCTGTTTCATTGTCAGGAGGGACACAAGAGGATAAAAACCTAGCTCTCCAAACCATTCTCCCTGCTCCCCTCCTCCCAACACCACCATCCATCCCTTTAGCGGGATGTGTCTCTGCGCTTTGTTCTAATTTATCCCATGCATAATTTATTTACGTGTGTATTGTTTCCGACCAGCAACTTTTAAAAAACAAATGAAATGTATAAGATGTTTCATTAAACAAGTTGTTTCCAAAAATAAAGGCAGATGGTGTAGGTCTCCCAATAACAACGCGTGTGCTCCTGCATTAGGAGTTTAAAACCCGTCCGGAGCGCCGGAGGCTCGGCTAGTTGGGGAGAGGGGGTGGGTACTGTTTACACCCCCTTACCTCCAGGGAAAGGGTTTGGGATGCAAAAAGGAGGGGCTAATTAAAAATGACCACTCAACTCCCATCTAGAAAAACCAGGCAGGGGTGTTGTGTATATGCTAGCGCGTGCGTGTGCGTGCGTGCGTGTGCGTGTGTGTGGTGACACAGAATTACAAAACACCTCATTGCAACTGTCTCTACACAAAGTACAAGTATAATAATTCAAAACTAATTCCACTAAACCAGCCCGCTGCTCTGTCCCTTCCTCCACCTCTAACCCCACCCCACTCAGACACCCTCGCCAAACACGCACCCTTCTGCAGTTCAAAAAACAAACAAACAAAAAACTGGAGCGAGCTGGGAAACCCTGGAGCGTAGAGATACTGCGCCTGCCCGCGCGTGAGCGGGCTCCAGGGTAACGATGGTACCGCTTTCCCAGTAGGAAACAAACCTGGCGCACATATGAAATAGATTTCTCTAACTTGAGTTTACCAGGTGGCAGCGGCCCGCCTATGTGATTTCGGCTGGAAATGGGGAAACTGCAAATCAGCTGTAGGTTCGGTAGAAACTCAGCATCAGCGGTGTGGCTGCGCGAGCGACCGGGAGCGAGGATGCGGCGAAGTTACGCCCATTTATTCTGCCATAAAACATTTTCTTTCTTGGGTGAACGCTGTGGCGTTCAAGAGCAGTGTACCCGAGCTTGCGAGCGAGAACTAAAGCCGGGAGGTTCTCTGTGATGAACATCAGCTTCCAGGATCCTCTTAACGGCAGCTTTAATATATATGTATATGTAAAACTCCGATACCGGGGATATTACTACCTTTTTCCCTATTACTGATGGGAGATAAGCTGGTGCAAACACGTCCGATTACCCTCGCGCGTTCCTTCGCGCTAGGAACCCCCCTGCCGCCCCCCCTCCCCTGCCCCCGGTGCGAACCTGGTTTTCAACTCCAGGAGGACCCCGGGGTGCCAACGCGGTGTGCTGAGTTGAAAGAACCTGCACGGCATCGGCCACACACCCGGCAGAATTCTGCATGAAACGCCCCCCACCCGCACCTCCCCCTCCCTTCGCCCTCGGCTTCCAGCCCAGCTGGAAAGTCCTGGTCCCAGAGGCGCGGACCGCGACCCACGTCGCGCGGCGATCGGGAGGGGAGCTCTCCTCTGCCAACATCATTGCCAATAGCACCCCTTGTAGAGCGACGCTAGTTTTCAGAAGCTCCGCGATCACGATTGGACTTGGCGACTTAACAGTTCCACCGACTGGAAGGATGGAAGAAGGAAGGAAGGAAGGAAGGCAGGCAGGATGAAAAGGAGGAGGAAGGAAGGCAGGCAGGAATTGGCTGTCGGACCCGGGGACTGGTCCCCGCATGTCCTCACCCAGCCCGCCCCCCTGCGTCCGGGATCTGGGCGTCCGCTCAAAGTCTCCCGGCGGCGGCCAGAGGCACCTGCCCCTCGCTCTGGCCGGGAGCAGAAGCTGCCCGCTCAGACGGGGAGCCCCAAGCTGCCTCTTCGCCCGCCTCGGCTTTTCACCCAGAGGAGGCGAGAACACCATTCATAAGACCTGCAGCTTCCCTGCGTCCAAATCAACCCCAAGTTAACCCGAGTCGTTAATATACTACAGCCAGTTCGCCCACAAACACACACACACACACACACACCGGTGACCGCCCGGAGCGCAGTCATGCTCGGGGGGGCTGCCCCGGCAGGAAAGCCCCGGGCAACCACCTGGGCCGCAGGGCTCCCGGGACCCACTGCTCCCCCTGCGGTCCTCCCAACTCCGGAAGGCTTGCACAAACTCCCCGCAAGCGATCGGAAGGCGTAAAGCGCCCTGCAAACTCCGGAGCTGCCACGGTCCGCTCGCCCCGGCGGACCCAGCAGTCGGGCAGGGGCTGCGGACTCAGGAGGCGCGGGGCTCAGCCAAGTGCACCCAGGCGGCCCCTGCCCGGCGCTCGCCCCCAGCTCCGCCGCCCCCCGCGCCGCGCTCGCCGCCCCGCGAGGCCGGGCACTCGGGGGACCGTGCTGTCCCCGAGCTGCCCACGACCGCCCTGGAGAGCGCTCGAGCGCCTGGTTCCCCTGCCGAAAACCCCTCTCGGTGCGTCCTCCAATTAAGCAGAACACAAATGTAACAATTTTCTTCTTGTTAATTGCATCTCTTGACATTTCTGCGCGTTGGGGGGAAAAAAAGAAGATGAAGAAGTAAGAGCTGAAAGAAAAGAGAAGCCCCGCCGCGGCTGCAGGCGCCTGCAAGCGCAGTGCATTGGCAGCGCTCGGCACGCGGAAGGCGCCTTTTTTTTCATATTGAAACCAGGCGGAATATGTACATTTTTTAGTCTTACTTACGCTTTCAGGGGGTTGTGAATGACAGTCGCCATTTTGCTACAATGTAACAGAATATTGTCTGTCTCAGAGTTCTAAAGGTTCGCTCAGGGGAAGCGGAGAACCAATCAGAGCACGGGATACCGGCCCGCTGGCCAATTGGCGCTGCTGGTCGCCAGATGGGCGGGGCCTGCACGGTGGTAGTTATTAGGGGAGCTGTCAAAGCCCAGAGGTCACTCCCTTTTGTAGAGCCCGAGAGCAAGCAGGTCTTAAAGGGGCAGTACCGCGCGAGCAGCTCCTTTTCCGATTTGGGAAAGTGGAGACGCACGGGAGAGTATTCTAATTTGGCTTGAGCCCCTACTTTCTGAATAACTGCAGAGAGTTTGCGCTCCTGGACAGAAATATTTAAGTATTGCCAACAAACCACTGAACCCCATTCATTAGCTTTTGGCTTTGCTGTTACGTTTTTAATCCCCCAAAGGGCAAATCCCCTTGTTCCCGTGCAAAAGTTGGAAGGCTGCCGTTTCGTCTAACAAATTACTACACGTGCCCAGCCGTTTGCTAATGCTCTGGGTCCTAAGGCTTTTTAACATTCTCATTCCCGTAGTGTTTTCTTTATCTCAGCCACCTTCCCTCCCTCCCTCTCTCTCTTTCTCTCTCTCTCTCTTTCTTGGAACTGCTACCGCCGTTCCTGGCGACTCCAGGACAGCAACTCCCCTCCCCCTGGAATGTCTCAATGTCAGGCTCGCTCCCTCCTGCAGCCAGGGCTTTCGTTACGTAATGCGCGGTGGTCACTCTGCGCGATTCCCCACCACCACCTCTTCTCATCTACACACACCGCGGAAACTTCTGAAACGATCAGATTCCGGCCGGCTGGGGAGCCAAGTGGGACCTGGCGCTCTGACCTTTAGGCTTAGGAACAGACGAGGTTTAAGGAAACTTTTGGAAACGCTTTCTGCTACTAGGAAAGAGTAACTTGACAGAAGGTGTTGCCAGAGTCTCTTTCGGGGAGTAGCACACGCGATTCTGGCGTCACTTTTCACTACTTAGATACAAGGTGGAAAAATCTGCTACTGAATAATCCGGTATAACCCGAGGCTTTTGGAGTCTGTGTCTGCTCCAAGTCAGCGTGAACTCCTCACTGGCGAACCCCTGACAAAATTGGGAGACTTCTGTGAAGCCAGGCTTCCACTGAACAGCCGGGAAGCTCCCGGTGGGTGAAATCTCACTACATCATGAATAGGGGCCTCGTTAGCATACAGAAATCTGGCTAACATCCCAAAGTTGTTTAATCAGGTCAAATAGCTAAAATAGCGGAGGAGGGGTGAAAGGGGGAGAGGAGATGCCAAATTGCCAGTTCTTCAGAGCTGTGCCCTCTCACTTCCTTTCTCAGGGCTCCTCAAGGCAATGAATTAAAAAATAATAATAATAAAAATAAAATAAAGCTCCAGGACTTTCAGAGTTCAATTCTATACACTATTCAAGTTACAGAAAAACAGAACAAGGCTGAATGGGTATGTGTGTAAGACTTGAAATTTTTAACTCCTTTCTCCTAGTTAATAGCATAGGCGAGTCCTATAGATTGCTTTGTAACTCCTTTGCGCAGCATCTTGCCATTTGAAAATAAGTTATCCATTTTTCTAAAATTAAAGTTTAAAAAAATCCCTTTCTTACTAATTTGTCAAGGGAATGGTTCAGAAGCTAGTTCTTGGCCTGAGATGGGATTTGAGAACATCAAAAAGCAAGCACTGTATTCAGACCCAAGAACTACGATGAGTTTGAAGTATCAGCCAGAACTCCCACCAACCTCTTTGAGATATCAAAACCACAGCAATTCAGACTGGAAGACAACAGCATATTTTAATATACACAGCTTGATAAAGGAAGCAGGAAATGTGGAGCCTACCCTGAATGAGGCTTACAGTTTAATAGGAGAGGGAAGACAAATTCATATTACAAATTTAAAAAATATATAGACTCTCAGCATGTATAATTATTTAAAATGTGTTAAGGCCCAGATGCAGAAACCAGCATAATTCCTAACTACCTGGCATACTTGAAAATGGCAGATCAGATCTGTCTTCACTTTGAGAAATTTTAATCTAGAACTTAAACACTTAAGTTGCATTTTATAATGATTGAACTGAAAAAAATAATGAATTAAAGACAGAATTTTTTAAGTAGGATATGCATGCTTTTTATAATCTAATGGAATGTCATTTTAAGTCTACCAGTGGTATGACTTTTGAGTAAACAGAATTGTTGTGAATCTACCTTTTATAATTCTAAGACATGTAAGAGTTATTATCTTAACTTTGGTTTTTATATAACAGATCACATTATTTTTTTGCCAATGGTAAGGCAGATTCTGTCAGTTTGCAAATGGCCTGATCCCTCTACAGTGAGGCCAGATTTTCCAAATAGGGCTTAAAATGTACTGATCCCACCCCACGAAAAGGCATATATTTTTTGCCAGAACACTCAAAAGCAAGGGTGTTTAGAGTGGACATGTTTAAAGGAGACTGGAATCTTGAACAGTTCTGGAGAATGTTAAGTTTTACATTAATTTTGCAAAGAAGTAGTATATATGGTTAGAGGTGTGGGCCTTGAAATCCACTTGCCTGAGTTCACCACTTACCAGCTGGGTTATCTTGGTCAAGTTTACTTAGCAACTTGAATGTTTTGGTTTCTTCATCTGAAAAATGGCAATAATGATGGAACCTACTTCATATGGTTCTTTTTTGAGACACATATCAAGTGTCTGGCACATAGAAAGCTCTCAATACATGTTGATTATCATTTTTTATTGAGATATTTAATTCCTTCCTGATTGCATAAGGAATGTAGGGGATCTGAACAAAAAGACACAACAAAAAGTAAAACTGTCTATCAAGTTTAGTTTTTTAAACTCATAAATTCAAGAAGAATGAACAAAGAACAACTTTCATGAGAACAAAATAATAAATCAGACTACTTCAGTTAGGAGCCATATAACTACTTAAACCCAAAAAATGTCTTCTTGCTGATTGTGACATCAAGACGTTTTTAAAATCCCATCTCTAAAGCTCTATAGATATTCTATAGCTATAGATAGATATAGATTTAAATACACTCCATCCCTCCCCAACTCTTTCCTTCTTTTTTGCGGGGGGGTATAGTTGCCCATCTCTTTCATCTTGATTCAGCGGTTGGGTAGCTTAATCTGGAGGTTAGAGTGGGCCCAGAATAACCACTCTCCATCTCACCTGGAAAGTCTAGAGCTGTGCTATCCAACGTGGGAGCCGGGAGTCACATGTAGCTACTGAGCATTTGAAAATGTGGCTAGTTCAAATGGAGGTGGGCTGTAACTGTTAAGTACACACCAGATTTCATAGACTTAGTACCAAAAAAAGAATGTAAAATAGCTCATTAATGATTTTCATATTGATTTCACATTAAAATGACAATATTTTGGACTTACTAAATTAAGTAAAAAAATGTTATTAAAGCTCATCTCATCTGTTTCTTTTGAAATGTGGCTACTAGGAAATTTTAAATTATTCATGTGGCAGGTGTTGTATTTGTATTATACAGGATTGCTCCAGATAGTGTGTGTGACCAGGAGAGGGAGGATGAGGACTTTCTCCATCATGTTAATCCATGAAAGGCTGAAATTCAGCCTTAATATCAGTTAGCAAAACTCCCTGGCCCAGTTCAGGTATGTGTCCAACACCACCATCCAAAGGATCACTGGGGGTGTGACCACAGACCCAAGGACCCAAACCACTAGGGGCACCCAAATCTGTTTTCTTTTAAAAAGTTTGAGGGCTGGGGCACCTGGGTGGCTCAGATGGTTAAGTGTCTGCCTTCGGATCAGGTCGTGATCCCAGGGTCCTGGGATCGAGCCCCACATCCGGCTCCTGGCTCGGTGGGGAGCCTGCTTCTCCCTCTCCCTCTACTTCTCCCCCTGTTCATGCTCTCTCTATCTGTGTCTCAAATAAATAAATTTTAAAAATCTTAAAAAAAAAGTTTGAGGGCTGTTTCAGCAGACCATGAGTCAAAGCTGTGAGGAGATGCCCGTGCAGAAGCAGGGAAGAATGGCATTTCTGTAGCAAGTGTTGGCCTTTGTGGCTGACTTTTTTTTTTTTAAGAGTTTTTTATTTATTTATTTGACAGAGAGAGACACAGTGAGAGAGGGAACACAAGCAGGGGGAGTGGGAGAGGGAGAAGTGAAGCAGGCTTCCCGCAGAGCAGGGAGCCCGATGTGGGGCTCAATCCCAGGACCCTGGGATCATGACCTGAGCCGAAGGCAGACGCTTAACGACTGAGCCACCCAGGCGCCCCTGTGGCTGACTTTTTTTGAGGCACATCAAAATAAGAGAGAGGGCGGAAGGAGATGCAGAAATCACCAACAGCCAAAGAGTTCACTTGAAAGAGGAAGTGTGCCACAAAAGCCATCCAAAATAAATGCACTACCTAGCAGTCTCGGGGAGCTGAAGGAGTTTTAAGTCCTATGGGCATTTAAAAAATAAGAACAAGCTCCCACCCTCAATCCCTCTATTCATCCACAGAACAATCAGTCATGGCCTTGGCAGCTGATTGGCCATGATTGGCCACACTGGTTCCCTGAGATCCAGAATCAGCTCTGGTATGTTCTAGACACTAAGCCGAAAAGGGGGCATCAAAACTATAATCTGGTTTTCTCTTCTCTTGGGGATATGGGTGGAGAGGGTCTTACTCCCCTCACAATATCTCAAAGCACAGAAGAAAAAAAAAAAAAAGTCAAGTTCTGGGTATCTGAGATGCTCCCAGGGCCAGACCTCTGAAACCTTTACCTTATTTCAAGGTAAAGCCAAAGAGAAACCAATGCTGCCTGCTTCCCACTAACTCAGTCCATCCATCCACTCATCCACTGGAGGCTCTCTTTGAGGGAGGCATTGTGCTAGGCACAGGTGGTGAAATAAAAATAAACCAGACAGGGAAAAAAAACCCAAAAAGCAATTCCCATCCATCTGGAGAGAGAATAAAGATAGTAGGCCCAACCCTACAAGCAAGAAGAGTAATTACCTGATGCGACTTAAAAGGGAAAAGCAGCCTACCCAGCCAGGCTCTCCTTTTCCTGGAATGATGCCCATAATCCCAATGGAAGCATCCTTGGGTGTTTACGGAATGCATTCACTCCTTTGGGTTTTCAAGGTTTCATGGTATTGAGATTTTCACAAATTGGTCTAAAACAGGGGAGAAGAGATATATGTCAAGGAACCTTCGTGGAGGGAGCAAGGACCTCCAACACTGGGGGGAGGGAAAGCTTCATAGAGCCAGTCCCATTCAATTCAGGCCTTGGTTGGGTAGACATCAGAAATGAGCCAAGGAATGACAGGACTTCCAGACCCAAACCATAACCCAAGAACAGTTCATTCATCCAGCAAATATTTGTAGATTCCCTACTCTGTGCCACCATGTCTCCTTTATGCTGGGCCTTGGGATCCAGAGAGACCTAAGACAGTTCCCACCTTTAAAGGGGAGGGAGGGAGAAGCAGGCAGTGACAACACAGACCCATGAAGCAGTGGAACAGGGCACACTGTGGGGTTGGATGAGGCACAACAACCAGACAAGAAGGTCAGGGTTGCCCTCCTAGAAGTGACTCCTGAGCTGAATCCCGAATACCCTGTAGGAGGAAAGATGTCCCCACGGAAGTGGCAGCACGTAGAAAAGCCCCCAGGGAAGTGAGAGAGAGCACCGTGATTTCGGGGATCCCTCTGGTAGGAAGGGAGTGGCAGAGGTCTGAGAGAGCCCGAAGAAGCTGGAGAGACGAGGAGTGGGCGCCGACACTATGACAGGAAGAGTTTTATCTGGAAGGCAACTGGGCAACACTGAAAGATTTTTAAGCTGTGGGTGAAAATGAAGAGGTTGCCTTTTTAGAAAGCCCTTTCCATCAGCAGTATGACCATGAATTGGAGGGAGGGCAAGCTGAAGGTCTGGGGCATCAGGGAGAAGACGAGGGGCAGAATCGGGGATTTCTAAGGAAGTAGAACCTGCAGGCCATGGTGGCAGGCAGGCCATGGGCCTACAGCAGATGGGAAGGCCCAGGATGCTGCCAGGTTTTGAGCTTCTGGGAACGGACATCAGGCAGCTCCACTTGCCTGGAGAAATATGAAGTCAAAGCCAAGGCCTGAAGGCTGGAAGCCAATGAAGTACCGAGACCTTCAGTTGTGGGAGATGGGCTTGCCTCACTAGAATACCTTAGCCCCCATCCCTTTATCACCGCCCTGAAATTGGTATAAGTCTCTTCTCCTGGCAGGACAGTGACCTAGGCTGGGATTCTCTCAAGCCCGCATCCTCTGGCTCTTCCTGTATGGATTCCACCTTGTGTCAAGGGCCTCTTCCAAATCCTTTGCTGCTAATCCCCACCCTTTCTTTCAGGGCATGCTCTGAATCGGCTTAAAGGACTCTCCCTCCTGGGTAGTTGCATCTTAATAGGGGATTCTAGGACACCCCAAAACCTTCACAAGGAGGGGAATCAAGACTTCATGAGACACAGTCTACACACACACACACACACACACACGCGCGCGCGCACGCACACACACACACACACACACGCACACACACACGCAGGCATGCAGAAACAATGGCTTCATTAGAATCTCAGGCACCAGGAAAGACAGCAAACTCTCACATCACACAGAGTGATCACAGCCTACTCTGAGGATTGGTCCAGGTCCCTTTTCTCCCTCACTAATGCTAGACCACCACCAGTGGGCCTTGGTTCTTCTTCCTGGTAAGCCACTGGTTATAGAGCTTCTGCTGTGTCTATTTGTCTAAGAGAACTGATTCCTCTCTCTTATCCCCCCCTTTACCTGCCAATCCATGTTTTCCGAGGCCCGCCTTGGCCCGTCTACATGGACACCAGATCTGAAATACAGGCACTAACCAGACGGGAAGGTCAGGGCTGCCTTCGTGGCTGCCTCGTTGCCTGGCAGCCCCTGCATCCTAAATCAAAGCAACTGGCAAGGTCCTCCTGCAGAGAAGGACAGGATGAAACAAAGGAAAAAAAAGAAAAAAGAACTCCACCATTATCACCATGGGGAGGGACTAGAACCATGTTTGGACCAAGACACGCATGAACCAATTTCTCTTAAGCCCGAGTCCACGTATAAAGAAATAAATGTATTCCCTTAGCCATTTCCTGGGGAAAGAAATGTCTTTTCATCTGCAAAAGTGGCTGCCCCAAGGGCCCCCAGAGAGGCCTTTCTGTGGGGTATTGCTTTAAGTATGGTGACACTTCCAAGGCACCTGTTTCTCTCACTCACACCATTTCTCTGACCTCAGGCTTCTCCTCTGCCATGAGAAGCTCATCCCGGAGAAGTCGGAAAGCCAAGCACAGGAGAACACATTAAGTCTGGTTGTTCTGCAGATATTTATGCCACCCTATAAAAATAGGTGTCCACAAGCAGGAGAGATGGACGGAAGCCACAGGACCTAAAATGTCCCACATTCTGGCAAAGAGTGGGACCCAGCCCTGCCGAATTGCAGCAGGTGCTTTCTGTTCTCTGACAGCTCTAGGCAGTGAACTCTGGTCTGCAGAGCTGCAAAAGGACAACTCCATGTTTATTCTACTTAAGAGGGCAGAGGGAGGTGGTAAGAAAATGCTCCAGAAGCCCACAGAGGGCCCAGTGCGTTTTCAATGCATCTAAGCCAACAGGGGCAGACACCCTGATGACCACTTCTGCGATGCAGCTTTGGATTCCAGGTCAGAGGTTTGGCGGTCTAAAACCCCCAGAAACTAATGGCAAAGGAACCGGGCATGGAAATGAGTAAGGGGTACTTCTGGGAGAGGAGACAGAATGGAAGCAACCGGTTCTGGTGAAGGAGAAAAGCACAAATCCAATGAAATGGGATTATTGAGGTCTAAGCAAGAAATGAAATTTATTTTGGTACCTGGATTCCCAAAGTCACCATATGTTCTTGTCCTCTGTTCTCACCAATCAACTTATTTTATTCCCATTCAACAGGCAAAAACTTGTATTGTTGCCATATTGTAATAGTTGGAACTCAGTGACGGTTCTGAAAACCAGGGCTATTTTCTAGACATGAGTGGGTTCAATGACGATGACTCTGAAAGCCATCATGTTTGTAGAATGGCTTTTCATAAAGCTGATATTAAATACTTTTATCTATTTCATAGCTTGAATGTAAACCTATGCAGATTAAAAGGATCTCAAATTAGTCACTTGCTACTGTTGGCGTTCACAGAGTTTTATCCATAGCTATATTAAAATACTTGGTTCCTTAAAAAAATAAAAATAGTAATGCCATATGATCTAGTAATTCCATTACTGGATATTTACCCAAAGAAAATGAAAACACTAATTTGAAAAGATATGTGCACCCCTGTTTATTGCAGCACCATTTACAATAGCCAAGACATGGAAGTAACCCAAGTGTCCGTCAAGAGATGAACAGATAAGGACGATGTGGCGTACACACACACACACACACACACACACACACACACACACACACAATGGAATATTACTGAGCCATTAAAAAAGAACGAGCTCTTGCTATTTGTGACACATGGATGGACCTGGAGGGTATTATTCTAAGTGAAATAAGTCAGACAGAGAAAGACAAATACCATATGATTTCATTCATATGTGGAACCTAAAAAACAAAACAAATGAACAATCAGAAATAGACTAATAACTCCAGAGAACACACTGGTGGTTGCCAGAGGGGAGGGGGCTGGGGAGATGAGTAAAACAGATAAAAGGGGGAGAAATGCTTATATTTTCGTGTGTCCCACTTGCTGTCTCCCTGTCCCACAAGATGTGGAGGGCAGGTGTGGCACCTTTAAATCTCCTGAGCCTGACCCAAGGCCTGGCAGATGGTTAATAATTGGTAGTGGAAAGAATAAATAAAAACATAAATAACTACATAGGGATATAAATCCCATCCTGTTAAAAAAAAAAAAAAACTCTACTTCACACCCACCAGGATGGCTAGAATCAAAAAGTCAAATGACAGCAAGTGTTGACAAGGATGGAGAGAAGTCAGAACCCTCACCCAACGCTGGTGGGATTGTAAAATCGTCCAGCTGCTTTGGAAAATAATCCAGCAGGTCTGCAAACAATGAAGCATAAGTTACCCTACGATCCAGCGATTCCACTCCCAGGTGTATATCCAAGAGAAGGGAAAACATGTCTACACAGAAATGCATACACGAATGTTCCTAACCGCCAAAAGATGGAAACGCCTCAATGCCTTTCAACAGATACATGGATAAATGAAAGGTGGTGCATCATCCAATAGAATATTAGCCAGCCATAAAAAAAGGAATGAAGCACTGATCCATGCCACAACGTGGATGAACCTTGAAAACACTATGCTAAGTGAAAGAAGCCAGATACGAAAGCCTACATACTATATGATTCTGCGCCTGTGAAAGTCCAGAGTAGGGAAATCCACAGAGACAGAAAGTAGATTAGTGGTTACTTAGGGCTGGACGTGGGGGTAGGTATAGGGGAAAGGAGTGTGCCAGCTAAAGGATACAGGATTTCTTCTGCAGGTGATGAAAATATTCCAAAACCAACTGTGGCAATAGCTGTACGTAGCTGTAAGTATCCTAAAACCCATGCAATCATACACTTTAAACAGGTGAATTGTATGGTGTATAAATTATATCTCAATAAAGCTGTGTTTTTAAAAATCTCTACCCATAATAAATCCCAAACACTCGCTAACCCAGACATTTCCGTGGTCATTTTCTTCTTTAGAACCACATTAGACATGTAGAAAACATAAACTATTGGAGAGAATTCAATTTCCAACCTGGTGATTCTATATTCATGTTAGCCTCTTGTTTCATACTAAGTAACACAGAAATTCCTTGCCCTGAAAAACTCGAAATATTGAAGCTATAACTACGACCCAACAAATGAGCTCATTGACAGAGATCCTGAAAGCCTTTGGGTTTCTAGGAAGTCTTCCTAGAAAGTCAAATACAAATGTTTTAATCTTGCATATTAGCCACTCTGGCGTGACTCCTAAGGTGAAATCTTCATCATAGAAGGGCAGAACCAAGAACCTGTTTTACCTAAGGACCAAAGCGACTCCTATCTCAAGTTTGGCTTCTTTTTAATTCTGAAATATAATGGGGGTAGGAGAGGCAATTTCATCCAACTGAGGTTCATTTCCATTTTTATATTGTCTTTCGCTAGTTTTTATCATGCATTGTGAATTTTGGTTCAACTTTCACCTGGTAAAAACCAAGGAGCATGACCAGGAATGATACAAGCGGATGACACTGATGACAGTACTAAACAGTGTGAAAGTCTGATTAAGGAGGGCAGTGCAGAACAAAATGAATCAGAAAATCTTAGAACTAGATCCTGACTTGACTACTTACAAGGTACACAAACTCTGGCAGGTGACTTAATCCTGACCCTCAGTTTATTCATCTGTAAGATGGGGAGCTTGATACCAGTTTCTAAGGGCGGTGGTGAGACATACATACATGTGATAGTGTGAGGGAAATAAAGGAAAAGCAACTGACGCATAGTGAGCATTAAAGGACTGAGTACTGGTTGATACTGAAGAGGTACAAAAAAAGAAAGAACGGAAGATACAGGATGGGGGAGTTAGGTGGAGTCCAGGGGTAACAGAATGTGATCCGTTAAATCGGCGAAAGCCAGAAAATCCCGGGGCCAAAATGGGAGGCCAGACTCGCTTGTGCTCAAGGGGAAAGGGCGTTGGACGCAACAGTGAATAAGAGCCGAACTGGCCTGTCGGTAAATTCTTTTGAGTTCCTAAAGGAGTCCGTCCTTTCCAGAATTTCCTTTTGGCGTATCATGGAACTCGATGTGGATGTGGTGGATGGCAGTAGGATGCGATTAAATGTCGTGTGCAGCGTGTGCAGTTCCTAGCAAGTTATTCACTATTAACAGGGTATTTCAAAAGTCTGGATTTTAAGGGAGAAAGCCTTCATGGAAACTAACGTGTAGTCCACGATAGAAGGTCCCCTCTTTTGACATTCCATTAGGAGGAGAATGGAGTTGTGCAACTGTTCTTTCCTGAAAAGACTAAAACCAAAGTCTTGAAATAGTGCGCAAAATCCAAGTACCCAAATTTGTTACTGGCGATTGAGCGCCCTCTAGTGTCAGCCAGTGGGGAAGGCCCCCTTCGAAAGTCATAAAATTGGGAAACCCTGCAGGGTTCCAACTCTGGAAGAAACTGACAAACACAGCAGTGTTCACATGGATACCTCGAAGGCAAAAAAAAAAAAAAAAAAAAGATTGAAAACGCATCAATATGACACAATTGAGTCTTTTTTTCATGATGTTCTGGAACATAGCAGTATTCACAAGATATTTGCTGAATGAGTGAATGGCATTAGGTCCATGGCAAACGGTCCTGGATTAATGCCACATCAGGGCATTGACATGCAATGAATGCACCACCTGTCAAACTGATGCAGCAGTGGAAAACCTGACTGTCTGGATTTTAAGATACCTTCTGAGTGATACAGTTGAGTGAGAACTACGGCTAGGTCACCTGGTTGAAATTAAGGAAACTGCTCCACTGGGTCAACCAAAATGTGCATGTCATAAAAGCAAGTCGTCTTTTCCTCTCTAAGCTCTGGCGAGTCCATCTGCAAAGTTGGGGGGAGTGCGGAACATGGTTTGCCTCTGAGAAAAGATTACCCATGATCCTACATACTGTTAGAGCAGTAAAATGTACTTGATTTATTTATCACCCATGCTGAGTCAGGTGGAAAAAACATGCTCAGTTCTATCGCCAAAGCTGTTTTGGCATCAGATCTGTTACTACATTGAGAGGGGAAATAAAAAATTAACCACACAGCCTTACTTCAAATTGCTTGCCATTCCAGTTTCTTTTGCTGTCAGAAACTTAGATTCAGTAGATTCGACATAATATGGAACGATTCTTCCCTGACTATTCCAATTTTGCCAAGAAGGATCGAAAGTCTTAAAGGGCGGCGGGGGCGGGGCGGGGGGGTGCAGAAGCCCTAGCATGCAATGACCCACTTTGATCAGGTGCCTGGATTTCTGGGAAAGCCAGCAATGTATTGGGACCTGCATTATCCCCACTTGGAGAGAACTTCGAAAGACATGCCTTATACAACTGCAATGCAAATGATGACATGCACTATGCTACTTAGCTTACCAAATCTGCAATACATCCCATTCCTTCCGATGTGAATGGCAGCCTAGTATACCTACGTATTGTATCTCTAGCCTGTATCTATGTCCCCCGAATAGTCGATCACCTGAAATTGAACATCCAAGCAGAAGTGCCTCAGATGATATCTTACAGATCAGGCCTGCCCTGCCTTTTGGAAAATCCCCAAAAGCCATACCTACTGACTGTTGATGCTTCCGATGACTATTCATTTGGCCTAGAAGTCACAGACAGATGTGTGCCTCAGATACTCTGGCGAGAGGTGCCCAGAGCACACACTATGAGAACTCCAGTGATCATTCCCAATCTTCTTTCCAGGACCAAGAGGACAAAGGGAGATCAGATGCCTTAAATGCATCAAGGGCAGAAGGTGTCACTGGGAAGGGGGTATAAATCTGTTCCTCAGATAAAATCCCTTAGGAGAGGGTGCCCAACAGGCACTTACTCATCATTTCCAAAAGTAAGGCAGGCAGGTGAGCGCTGGGAGTAAAAATTCAGGCTACCACTGGCCACCACATTTAACTGGTTACTATTTTAAGTAAGGACTACAAGGAATGAGGTCAGAGAGGGGCAGAGTCCTCCTACATTTGCTCTGCACTCCCATGATTGTCATTAGGCACCAGGGTACTTTTCAAACATGGGAGCCCTGCAGGGGGTTGCTTTTTCTGGCTTACAGCTAACACAGAGGAATGAGGCCTTCTCTTCTCCAGCCTTCTTGTCTGGGCTCCTGACCTTCCCACACCAGGAGTGCTCTCCCAGTGGGTGGGTCAAAATAGCTTATCCAGAATTCAGGGAGGGTAAAGGAGGTAGAAAGCGTAGGGCATTCGAAGACTCTGCTCTCAGAACTATAGAGGTCATAGAGGTGGTGGGACATTGTAACAGGATGAAAGAAAACACCAAACCCAAAAGCAAAACTCCTTAACTCATCCTCATCGCATGATGTTCTCAAAGGTTCTTCTTTTAATTACTAGAAAAAGACATCCTTGGTGAAAACTGCTGGATATCCCAATAAGGCTATACTTTCTCCGTGTCCCATCCCAAACTGAGCATGGGCAACACCTGATTTTATTGAAAAACACATTTATCTTTAAAAATCAAAAGTATTGGGGCACGTGTGGCTCAGTCAGTTAAGCGTCTGCCTTCGGCTCAGGTCATGATCCCAGGGTCCTGGGATGGAGCCCCGCGCGCATCAGGCTCCCTGGTCAGCGGGAAGCCTGCTTCTCCCTCTGCCACTCCCTCTGCCCCTGCTCATGTGCTCTCTCTCTCTCTCGCTCACTCTGTCTCTCAAATAAATAAATAAAATCTTTTAAAAAGATCAAAAGTATTTTTAATATCCTATTAAATTGCTAAGGGTCATTATGAGGTGACTATAAGTAACTATTGATATAATTCTGCCATCAAATAGAATAGAGTGCCCTCCAGTCGACAGTGTTGGGTGAAGTATCATACACAAAGTAATTCAGACAGCATGTCAGAATCTTAAACTACATCAGTGCCTTACATTGTAAGCCATTCCCAAAACAAAGTAAGTGCTTCTTATGCAAGCAGTCGAGCCCAACCAAAGAGACAAGATTAATAACAGTAATAGTAATAATAGAGAAACACTTACATAGTGCTTCCCAAGTGCAGGCACCGTTCTAAAGCGCTTTCTTCATTTTAGCCCATTTAAATGTACGTACTCTTAGGATCCTCGTTCAACAGGCAGGAAAGATTTCCCTTGTTTTCTCGGTTTGTAAAGGGATAATTGGGTAAAAGCGAACACATACTAACTAGCAGCCTTGACTTAAAACTAGGTCAACACATTTCCTGCTCTCTAAACCCCAGTGCCAATAATTCTCCTCTCAAGTCCAAATTACAAAAATGAATTTCTCCCCCAAATCTAAAATTTGCAATGCTGGGTTTGTAATATCCCATAGTGCTATTTTCATTAGCCATCTGAAAAGTAAAGAGGAAACCTCCCTCTCTAATGGCTAAAACCAAACACCTTCAAGGCAGCAGGCAACACTGAGCTAGCGCGCCCCCAACTGCTGGAGACGCCTCCCCACCTTTTACTTAACACTGCTCTTTCCCCTCCCACAGCCCTCCCCACCGCCCCATGTCCTCCCATAAAGAAAAACCAAACACCAAACTATCAAACTTCTACTAAAAGTTTTGAAAAGTTTATAAAAGGCAGCAAATAATTCTGCTGACACAGTGAAACCAACAAGAAGATGTGCCGTAACAAAATATACGTGCAAATTTAAACATTTTCCCAACTGCCCCATAATTTGTGATGAAGGTAATACTTCAGAGCAACAGACATTTGCTTTGTTCATTCTTTTGCATCGCTTTTTCAAGTTGAGTCCCCTCAAGCCAACTATAAATAAGAACGTGTGTATTACGGAGTCATATTAGTATTTGGAGTTTGGGGTTTATTTGGTTTTTGTTGTTATTTCATTTTCAAAATGAAAATAAGTTCGTCTTCTTCCTGGATATAAAAATAATACATGTCCCTTATAAAGAATCAGAACACTACACAAGAAACGATCGTGAAAATAAAAGTGCCCTGAAATCTCACCATCCCAGCCGGTGACACTGAAGGGTGCATCCTTCGACGCATTTCTGTACGCGCGTAGTCACACACACTGTGCACAGAAACCTCCACAATCTTACATGAACGGGATTATATCACATCTGCTGCTTTTATTGTGGGCAACTCTTCCTCTCTCCCCCTAACATTAACTAGAGTGTGTCCATGTAGGTTTCCCTTTGTTAGAATCACACACACACATATATACGTTCCTATGTGCCCACACATATAGGGAGGTTTTTATGTTCTGCTTTTTGCCATAATGGAATCATATTACACTCCTTTTGCATCTTGCTTTCCTGACTCACTGGTGTCTCGTGGAAATCCCTCTCAGACATCTGGTAAGGCTATAATTCATTTCATTTAACGGTCATGTAATATTCTATGGAGTAATATATCTTAATTTTTCAGCCATTCCCTGATTAACGGCCATTCACCATGTTTCCAGTTCTCGGCAGCTACAAACAATCCTGCAATAAACATTCTTGCACACATGTCCGTACCAATGAGCACTTTTATTTTTATAGGATAGTTGCTGAGGAGTAGGATTCTAGGGTCAAGGGGATTATGTATCTTTAATTTTAATAGATAGTGCCAGACGGCCTCCCGAAAAGGCTGGGACGCTTTACAACTTCAATATACGAGAGCCCACGTTCCCCCCCATCCCTGTTGGCAACAGGTATTATAGCTCCTTTTACGTTTTTGCCCGTCTGACAGATATAAGGCAATACGTCGTTACGAACTTGCATTTCTCTGAATCTGGGCTACTGCGTGCATGGTGCGACGTATGCATAGTTTGCTGGGGCCGAAACCCAGCCCACAAATGGCTTGCAAAACCAAGCGTCCGGGCTGTGTTCAGTGCAGAGGAAGGACCTTTTCCAGTTGATGGGAAGGTACTGCCAATGGTCCTGTCCTGACCTCAAGAAATTGGAGCATCTTCTTATAGGGCAGTTACATGGCAGGATATTTGAACTTGATCTTCTGTGCATTTTCTCTTGATAATCAGTTGCCCCTTTTCCTCCGGCATTATTTAATGTCTTTTCTTGTCGATTTACAGGAACAGAAATTTGTAAGATTACGTTTCTAGAAATTATTTGACTACCACCTCCAATATAGAGATGTTAGCTATCATTTGTCCCTTAACTTTGCTTATGGTACTATTTATGATATTAATTTTTTCCACCTTTTTTTAAGCCCCTTCCCCTTTTTTTCAACCCCTAATCTTCTAATCAAATATGTTTATCTTTTCTTTTATAACTTCTGGGCTTCCAGTCCTAGTTAAAAAGACCTCTTTGATCCTTAGAAAACACATGTGGCCTCCTAAATTATCTTGTAAAATATTTATTCTATTTTTTACACTTACCATTTTTTCCACCTGGAATTTATTTGTGCATGTGAAGTAAGACGGAGGTCCAAATTTACTTTCTTCCAGCAGGATACCAGTTGAACCCACATCATTTTATCTTTTTTTTTTTTTTTAAAGTAAGCTCTATGCCCAGTGTGGGTAGGGTTTGAACTCAGAACCAAGAGTTGCATGCTCCACCAACTGAGTCAGCCGGGAGCCCCAAACCCACATCGTTTTAAAGAGTTTCATCCTTGGGCTCCCTGGGTAGCTCAGTTGGCTAAGCAGCCAGCTCTTGATTTTGGTTCAGGTCATAATCTCAGGCTCAGGTTATGATCTCAAGGTTGTGAGATCAAGCCCTGCAACAGCTCTGTGCTCAGAGCTGAGTCTGTTTGTGAATTCTCCCTCTCCCTCTCCCTCTCCCTCCCCCTCCCCCGCCCCCTCCCCCTCCCCCTTCCCCTCCCCTCCCCCTCTCCCCACACTCCCTACACTCCCCCCTGCCCCCGCCGGACTCACGATCATTGCACGCTATCTCTAAAATAAATAAATAAATAAATAAATAAATAAATAAATAGATATTTTTTAAAAGTATTTCATCCTCTAGCTACTGAATTCGAATGCCTCCTTTGTGAATACTAATCTCTAATGTGCCAGTTCTGGATTCTCAGCGTTCCACTGCTCTAGCTAATGATTCCTAGACCAACACCAATGCCTATACTAATAAGTTCTGATAGCTGGTATTCTTTTTTCCCATGGCATATCAGTTATTCTTTGTATAAAGTTGGAGATTATTTTATCTGGTTCAGAAAAAAACCTATGAGTATCCTAAGTGGAATTGCATTAAATGCATATATTATTTTGTGGAGAAATAACATTTTAAATATTTTCTTCATGTCCAAGGATATGACAGACCTTTGCATTTATTCAGATCTTCATTTGTGTTTTTATCATAATATTTTGTAGCTTTCTTTATAAGTCCTCTGTCTTATTAGATTTATATCTAAGTATTTCATTATTTTTTTGTTGTTGTAAATGTAAAACTTTTTTCCATTTCCACTTTTTTTTAAAGATTTTATTTTTAAGTAATCTCTACACCCAATGTGGGACTTGAACTCATAACCCTGAGATCCAGAGTCACATAATCTACCTACTGAGCCAGCCAGGTGCCCTGATCTTTATAAGTATTTAAATTCCATTCCCATTACCAGATTACCTGATTAATTCTTGTACCTTTTTTTTTTTTACTAGAGTCTGTCACTTTTTTCTAGGTATGTAATCATATCAGAGGAAAAAAAAGATAGTTTGTCTATTTTTTCCAATTTGCCAGTCAAATTATAATAATGATTTTAATGGAAATTATTTTCATGTTTCACCACGTAGGACATTATTTGCTTTTAGTTTTTGGTAAATAGCTTTTGTCATATTTGTTTCATTCTTTTAATATTTCCTTAGAGTTCTTATTAGGAATGACATGAATTTTATCAAACACCTTTTCAGCATCTATTATATGATCATATAGTTTTTCTTATTATGAATTTCATCAGAAAGTTTCCTGATATTGAATCATCTCAAGAAAGCCTTCCTGATCCTGGTATATCAGGCAGGGATGTTATTTTTTTTGTTTTGTTGTTTTGTTTGTTTTGTGTGTGTGTGTGTGTGTGTGTGTGTGCACGTGTGTGGTTGCGCCTGCGCGCGCGCATTTAATAAACAAGGCTCCTTTTGCTAGATTCAATTTACTGATATTTTGAGTTTCTGCAAATATATATTCATTAGTGAGATTGTTCTAGAATTCTCTTTTGTACTACCTTTATCCGGTTTGGGCTGTAAAATTATGCTGGCTTTGTAAAACAAGTTGGGGGGGTTAATTTTTTCCTGTAGCTTGGAATATATTAAATAACTTCAGAATCATCCATTCTTTAAAGATTAGATAAAACTCAGCTTTAAATCTACCTGGTCCCCATTTTTAATGGCAGATTTTGAAACATCTTTCTGATTTCTTCTCTGGTTAGTAATCTATTCTGCTTTTTCATTTATTTTTGGGTCAAATTTGGTAGTTTGTATTTTGATAAGATACAGCCCATTTTCTCTGGGACTTCAAATTTGCTGCCATAGAGTTGTATTTTGCAGTCTATCAAAATTCCTTTAGTCTTTTTCTATTTTGTACTATGATTATGTCTCCCTTCTCATTCCTAAACTAGTCTGTTTTTGCTTTTGCTTTTTCCTTTCAAGCCCCTCAAACCAAATGTATATAAGAAACGGATGCATTATAAGCCATATTCAATACTGTATTTTCCTAAAGATAAATAAGTGCATATGATATGAAACTTAAAAGGTTAAAAAAAAAAAGACAGTGGAAAGTAATTCTTTCTGCTCATGTCCTCCAGCCACTCAGCACCCTCCTGAGACACAGCCACTGCAGGGTGGCTCTTTTCTCACTTCTGGAGATGAATGCTTATCCCACTAATTGTCCGTCTTTCTTCATTTTTAGCATAGGTATTTAAGTATGAATTTTCCTATAAAAACTGCTTTAACTACATCCTAGGATTGTAATGTGTTGGGGTTTTTTCATTATTAATTCAATTTTTTAATCTCATGTCCACTATAATTTCTTCCTTGGGACGCCTGGGTGGCTCAGTCAGTTAAGCAAGCGTCTGCCTTTGACTCAGGTCATGGTCCCACGGTCCTGGGATCGAGTCCCACATCAGGCTCCCTGCTCAGCGGGGAGCCTGCTTCTTCTTTTGCCTGCCACTCCCCCTGCTTGTGCTCTCTCTCTCGTTCTGACAAATAAATAAAAATCTTTAAAAAAAAAATCTTCCTCAACCCATGGGTTATTTAGAATTTCTTCATTTAAGTTATAGATATATTATTTTTCTCAATTATTTACTACTCCCTCCTCACCCGTAGTAGGATAATAAATGCCCGCTGAGTTTAGATTTGACCATGTGGCTTTCTTGGGCCAATGGACTACTGAGCAGATGGTACAGATGGTCCCTGACTTAGGATGGTTAGACTTACAATTTTTTTTACTTTACAATGGTGCAAAAGTCATACTCATTCAGTAGAAACTGTACTTTGAATTTTGAATTTTTATCTTTTCCCAGGTTAGTGATATATGTAGGATCCTCTCTCAGGGTGTGGGGCAATGGCTGCCAGCGCAGCTTCCAACCATGATCAGGAGGGTAAACAACCCATACACTGACAACCATTCTGCACCCATATGACCATTCTGTTTGTCACTTTCAGTACAGCATCCAGTAAATTACATGAGATATCCAACACTTAATTGTAAAGTTGGTTCTGCGTTGGATGAGTTTGCCCAACTGTAAGCTAAGTAAGTGTTCTGAGCCCATTTAAGGTAGGCTATGCTGAGCTCTGATGTTTGGTAGGTTAGGTGTATTAAATGTTTTCAACTTAACAATGTTTTCAACTTACAATGAGTATGTCGGGACATAACCCCACCGTAAGTCCAGGGAGATCTGTACGCTATATTACACAGAGTTTTAAGTTTGCTTCTGTGGCTTGGCTAGGGCTTTTGCACTCCAGTGACTTCTGCCAGGAGAAAGACATGTCCCACATGGAGGTTGCTCCTTCCTTCCTGGATCCTAGAATAAAAAGATACAGAAAAGAGACTTGAAGCTAGCCTATGGCTTGGAGCAGAGCTGCAATAGGGACAACATGAACATGAATGAGAAATAAATGTGTTGTAAGTCAAGGAGAGACTGACGTTGTTTGCATGATAACCTAACTAAAGCTAACTAAAACAATTTGCAGGTGCAAGGGGATTTATTTTCTATTATCTTTTTGTTATTGATTTCTGGTATAATTGCATTGTGGTCACAAAACACACAACTTGTTATTCCAATCATTTGAAGTTTGTCAAGAATTCCTTTATAGCCAAATATATATCCAGGTTTTACAAATATTATCTGGCCTTAAAAAGAGTATGTATTCTGCAGTCATTGGATGTGGTTTTATCTACTAATATGTCCATTAAGTTTGCTCATCATGTTGTTCAAATCTTCCCTGTGCTTACCATTTGTCCCCTTATCCTATCAGTTATTGAGACCCATATGCTAAAACAGCCAGTTAAGATTTTGCCCATTTCTCTTTGTAGTTCTGTCAATTTTTGTTTTATACATCGTAAGCCTTCATTATCAGGTGATTCAAAGGTAGATTCTTGAGGCGCCTGGGTGGCTCAGTTGGTTAAGCAGCCGGCTCTGGATATCAGCTCAGGTCATGATCTCAGGGTCATGGTATCGAGTCCTGTGTCAGGCTCCGTGCTTAGCGGGAAGTCTGCTTGAGATTCTCTCTCTCCCTCTGCCCTTCCCCCTGCTCACACCCACACTCTCTCTCAAATAAATAAATAAAACCTTCTAAAAAAAGAACAAAGGTAGATTCTTCACATCACTCCAGTAAATTGAACATGTAATCATTACAAAGTGACTATTTTATTTCTAGTTATGGTTTTTGTCTTAAAATCCATGCTGTTTAATGCAAACACAGCCACGGGCGCCTGGGTAGCTCAATTGGTTAAGCGACTGCCTTCGGCTCAGGTCATGATCCTGGAGTCCCGGGATCGAGTCCCACATTGGGCTCCCTGCTCAGCAGGGGGTCTGCTTCTCCCTCTGACCTTCTTCCCTCTCATGCTCTCTACCATTCTCTCTCTCTCTCAATAAATAAATAAAAATCTTTTTTAAAAAATGCAAACACAGCCACACAACTGTCTGTCCTAGCTCACATGAGGTTTTTACTCTCCTTTGACTCAAAATTTTTTGTATCTTTATGTTTTTGGATGTGTCTCTTATAAGTAACAGATAGTTAGGTTTTGTTTTGTTTTTTATCCAGTCTAATAATCACTGTCTTTAACTGAAGCACTTAGTTTAGATACAGTTAATGTAAATTCTGATATATTTGGATTAAAAAATATTATGTGCTTTGTTCTTTTTTTAACTCTAGTATAATTAACATATAGGGTTATATTAATTTTAGGTGTAAAATATAGTGATTTGACTATTCTATATATTAGTCAGTGCTCCTCACAATATGTGTACTCCCAATTCCTATCACCTATTTCACCCATTTCCCCACCCTCCCCTCTGGTAACCACCAGTTCTCTATAATTAAGAGTCTGTTTTTTGGTTTTTCTTTTTTTTCTTTGCTTATTTGTTTTGTTTCTTAAACTCCACATATAAGTGAAATCATATGGTTTTGTATTTCTCTAATTTATTTCACTTAGCATTATACTTCCTAGATCCCTCCATGTTGTTGCAAATGGCAAGATTTCATTTTTTATCATGGCTGAATAATATTCCATCATTTATATACACCACATCTTCTGTATCCATTCACCTATCCATGGACACTTGGGCGCCTTCTATAATTTGGCTATTGTAAATAATGCTGCAATGAACAGAGGGGTGGGAGCGCCTGGGTGGCTCAGTCAGTTAAGTGTCTGCCTTCAGCTCAGGTCATGATCCAGGAGTCCCGGGATGGAGCCCCCCATCAGGCCCCCTGCTCAGCGGGGAGCCTGCCTCTCCCTCTCCCTCTGCCCCTCTCCCCACTCATGCACTCTCTCACTCTCGCTCACTCTCTCAAATAAATAAAATATTTTTTAAATAATAAATAAATAAATAAATAAACACAGGGGTGCATGTATCCCTTTCAGTTAGTGTTTTTGTATATTTTTAGTAAATACCCAGTAGTACAATTCCTCGATTGTAGGTTAGTTCTATTTTTAATTTTTTTTAAAGATTTTATTTATTTATTTGACAGAGAGAGACATAGCGAGAGAGGGAGCACAAGCAGGGGGAGAGGGAGAAGCAGGCTTCCCATGGAGCGGGGAGCCCGAAGCGGGGCTCGATCCCATCACCCAAGCAGAAGGCAGACGCTTACTAACTGAGCCACCCAGGTGCGCCCTATTTTTAGTTTTCTGAGGAACCTCTATATTGTTTTCCCAGAGTGGCTGCGTCAGTTTGCATTTTCGCCAACAGTTATGTGCTTTACTCTTGTCCATATGTTTTATGTTCCTTTTTCTCTCCTTTTTGCCTTCTTCTGGATTGACTGACCTTTTTTTATCATTTCATTTTATTTTTTTAATTGTATTTTTTTCCATGCAGAACGTGTCCTCTTTAATACCCATCACCAGAGTAACCCATCCCCCCACCCCCTCCCATTTTATTTTCTTACTTTCTTTGAAGTTATATTATCTTCTTCTTTTACTCTTAGCGTGCTGCACATTAAAAATTACAAAGATACGGGCACCTGGGTGGCTCAGTTGGTTAAGCGACTGCCTTCGGCTCAGGTCATAGATCCTGGAGTCCCGGGATCGAGTCCCCACATCGGGCTCCCTGCTCAGCAGGGAGTCTGCTTCTCCCTCTGACCCTCTTCCCTCTCGTGCTTTCTATCTCTCATTCTCTCTCTCTGAAATAAATAAATAAAATCTTTAAAAAAAAATTACAAAGATGCGTTACAAAAATGCATCTTTGACTTATCAAAATCTAATTCAATCAGTACAACTACATTCTTCCCAGAAAATTCAATATATCCCCCTCCCAATTTACATGTCATTATTGACATGTATTTTATTTTAAAACTCTACAGTTTCTATTCTTCTAGATTACCGATTTATTTGCCCCTCTCTTTATTCCTTCCTTTATTTCTAACCTTCCATATGAGATCATTTTCATTTTGACTGGGGAAAAAAAATGTGCTTTAGAATTTCCTTTAGTGAGTCTACTGATAGAAAAACTCTCTCAGTTTTTGTCAAAAAAAAAGATCTGTTTTAATTTTATCCCCATTTTTTGTCTAGATAATTTTGTAACTTAGAAATAACCATGAGAGGGCACCTGGGTGGCTCAGATGGTTAAGCGTCTGCCTTCGGCTTGGGTCATGATCCCAGGGTCGTGGGATCAAGGCCCACATCGGGCTCCCTGTTCGGTGGGGAGCCTGCTTCTCCCCCTCCCTCTGCTTCTCCCCCTGCTCATGCTCTCTCTCTCTCTCTCTCTCTCTGTAACTCTGTGTCTCGAATGAATAAATAAAACAAAAAAATACATTAAAAAAAAGAAAGAAAGAACCATGAGAGACTATGGACTCTGAGAAACAAATAGGGTTTTAGAGGGGAGGGGGGAGGGGGATGGGTTAACCCGGTGATGCATATTAAGGAGGGCACGTACTGCATGGAGCACTAGGTGTTATATGAAAACAATGGATTCTGGATCACCACATCAAAAACTAATGATGTATTGTATGGTGACTAACATAACATAATAAAATTTTTAAATTTTTAAATAAATAAATAAATAAATAAATAAAATTGGTAGAGAAGGAAAAAAGAAAAAAGAAATAATTGTAGGGGCACCTGGGTGGCTCAGTCGGTTAAGCTCTGACTTTGGCTCAGGTCATGATCTCAGGGTCCTGGGGTCAAGCCCCACAGCTAGCTCTACGCTCAGCAAGGAGTCTGCTTGTCCCTCTGCCTCTGCCCCTGCCCCCGCTCATGCTCTCTCTCTCAAATAAATAAATAAAATCTTTTTAAAAAAAGAAAGAAAGAATTGTGAACATAACCTCTTTTTTTCCTGAACCGTTTGGAAATAAGCAGCCAACGTAATGCCCCATCACATTTAAACACTTTAATGTATAATCCTTACCAACAGGACATTCTCCTATATAATCAAAATACAAACATCAAAATCAGAAAATTAACATTATACACTACTATCGAATCTAGAGACCCACTCAAGTTTTGCCAATTGTTCCAATAATATCCTCTGGAAAACTAGAAGATCCAAATCAGATGACATGTTGCATTCAATTGTCATGTCTCTTTACTCTTCTTCAATCTGGAATAGCTCCTCAGACTTTCCTTGTCTTTCATGACCCTAAAATTTTTTCAGATTACAAGATAGTTATTTTGGAGATATGGGTTTGCCTAATGTTCCCTCATGGTTAGATTCAGGTTCTGTGTTTTTGGCAAGAATATAACAAAAGTGATGCTGTGTTCTTTTCATTGCATCTATCAGATGGTATCCAATCAAGATATGTGCCATTACTCGTGATATTAACTTGGTCACTTGATCAAGGTGGTATCTGCCAGACTTCTCCACTGTGTAATTACTCTTTCCCTCCTTGTCATTAATAAGCATTTTTAGGAGCTCTTTTGAAATTTTGTCTATGTCCTTAACTCATCAAACACTTGCCCCCTAGTTTCATCATCCATTGGCGTTTCTTTGCTGAATTAATTATGATGATGATGGTTGCCAAATCATGATTTTCTAACTCTGTCATCTCTATTCATTGGCATTCTGCTGGAAGAAAAACTTTTCTTCTCTCTACATTTGTTTATTCATTTAGTTTGTTATATCAGTATGGACACAAAGACTCCTACTTATTCAGTGGGCTAGAATCCATTAATTCCATCATTCATTTAAGTGCTCAGATAGTCCCAGATTGGGCCAACAGGAGTCCCTTCAAACTGGATATTCCAGATTCATCTTGGACTTTCTCTGCCCTAACCCTGAAGTCAGACATTTCTAAAAAAATTAAATTAAAAAAATGGTTCCTTTTACTAAAAAATAGTGTTTAGGGGCCAAGATCTGAACTTTAGGTATGCTTATTGTCATTACAGTGTTGCTGCTCCTGGACCCTCTCAGGGGCTAAAGGGAGGGAATCCGTGCATGTGGACACACGCACATATATATCTGTATTTGTTTTCTTTCTATGGAAAATCATGATTCACTTTAGTACCTCAATTCCAATATAGCTTACTATCTTTCTGTATTGCTAGCTCCTTTCTTTGACAGTGAGAACCCTGTCTCCTATTAGTCTCAATATATTTATTTACTGGGTCATGTTACGGACTAATTTGTCTCCCCAGAATCCATATGTTAAAGCCCTAAGCTCTCCCCCCGCCCCGACCACCACCACCACCATAGCTCAGAATGTGGCTGTATTTGGAGACAGAGAGCCTTTAAAGAGGTGATTAAGTTAAAATGAGGCCATTAGAATGGGCTCCAATCCAATCTGACTGGGGTCCCTATAAGAAGAGGAAATTTGGACACATGGAGAAACCCCAGGAATGCGCACACAGAGGAAAGACCATGTGAGCACACAGTGAGCCAGCAGCCATCTGCAAGCTAAGGAGAGAGGCCTCAGGAGAAACTAACCCTGCCAACACTTGATCTTGGACTTACAGACCCTGAAACTGTGAGAAATAAATTTCTATCGTTTATTTTTTTTTTAAGATTTTATTTCTTTATTTGGCAGAAGAGAGAGACACCGAGAGAGGGAACACAAGTAGGGGGAGTGGGAGAGGGAGAAGCAGGCTTCCCGCGGAGCAGGGAGCCCGATGCGGGGCTCGATCCCAGGACCCTGGGATCATGACCTGAGCTGAAGGCAGACGCTTAACAACTGAGCCACCCAGGTGCCCCAAAATTTCTATTGTTTAAAGCCCTCCCTGTCTGTATCATTTTGTTATGGCAGCCGTAGTAAACTAATACAAATCAACCTCCCTTCCTCCCTCCCTCCCCCACCCAATATGTAACCAGTCTCTTATCATGGTCCCTCACATCCTCCCAACCCACCCCTCAGCTGAGTGGGTACCCTCCTTACCCCATTCAGGCTCCAACACCCTGTACTGGGCTGACCCTGCTGCTACTAACATCATTAACATCACTCCCCCATGTATTTGCCCACCTCACCCAACCTAGGCTCTGATTCCCCATAATGGACCACCACAGCCCCTGATGCACTCCCTCCCCTGTACCAGCAACCCCCCTTGCCCCACTCAGGCCTTGACACCTTGCGCCACGCCACAGACGTCATCACGTGGATGTTTACCTTGCTTATTAGCCTTACTCACTGACTTTTGGTCTAAACCCCACCTTCATTCATCCAAGATACTCTCACCTTTTCCAGGCCAGCTTTCTCTGGGCATCAGTGCCAGCTAGAAAACCGATGAGGCTGCAGGGATGTGTCCAATCTATTACACACATTGCTTAGACCTGAATCAGCAGGACTGACCTGCAGAAATCAAAAAGTTCTCAAGCACACAGACCTGGTTTGATATTTATATAATATAAAAGCCTCTCTTCCTTCTGTTCTGTCTCCTGACTCAACCCAGGTTCCTACCTGGTAATCACTCAGGGTGGTCTGACAGTGCTGGTCCCCTCCACTGTGGTGTTAGTAGAATCGGGGGACCTGGATGTTTCCTCTCTCTGAGGTGCTGGTGATGCCAACTGGAGATCTGAATCTTTTTTCATTTTCCTTAAACTCTGGGATTTACTTTTTTTGGGCAGAGGTCTCCTTCCCTTAGATTTTTTTTAATTATATCTACTCATTTCTAAAACATTATTATACCTTTTCTATTTTATTTTACAGCTCATCAGAGTGAGCATGAGGCTGCAGAGATTTGTGTCAAGAACAACCAGGTTGCAGGGGTGCCTGGGTAGCTCAGTGGATTGGGTGACCATCTCTTGACTTCGGCTGGGGTCATCTTGGGGTCATGGGATCAAGCCAGGCATTGGGCTCCATGCTCAGCAGGGAGTCTGCTTGAGATTCTCTCTCTCTCTTCCTTTCCCTCTGGCCCTCCTGGCCCCCACGCGCTCTCTCTCTCTCTCTCTCTTTCTCGATAAGATGAATATATCAATCTTGGGAGGGGGGAGAACAAGAACCATCAGATTAGAGTGAGTAGCAGAGCTAAAAGATGACGTAGCTCTCAGGGGGCAGAGAAAAAAATCACCTGGGTTCCTGACATTCCAGTTTCTAATTCCAGTGCTTCCTTATAGATAGGACATACCTGCAGAATCCTTCCACTAGTTCTCCTTTGGCTTGTGCTAGCCTGATTGGGATTCTGGAGCTTTGCACAGAGAGGTGTGTCTTAGACATTCATTGATCTGCAAATCTCAGTCCATCCAGCCAAAAATATCATCTAAAACCAGAGCCTACAAATGCTTCATGCTGGATGGTCCAGCCTGCCTTCAGTGAATTCTAAGAAGCACCTATTTCTGTAGCGATCTCTCGTTCGTGTAAGTTCAGTATTCACTGCCAACCAACTAGCCATGCGCAATCTCAGGGTTTGTAGAGCCTGGTTTTGTGAAGGAACCGATGGATTTTGTCACAACATATATTCTGTGTATATTGCACTGCGATAGACCCTATTCATTCTGAAGATCTCCCCAATGGCTCAGCCAATCCACAGCACCTACGATGCATATTTACTGAGCACTGGAGAGTGCAATCTCTAACAAGGAAACCAACTCAGAGCTTGTACCTTAATAGGGCATTGCTCAGATTGCTACCCCTTTAGGCAGTGTGCTTTCATTTGCACTACCATATTACCTTAACTGACTCAAAATCTCGGAAACCTGAAAAATGACTCTAAATCACAGACCCCAGTTCCCTTATCTCACTCATTTTTATTCCTCTTGGAATTTATGTCCTGACTTCACAAGTCCAAGAATGATTGCTCCGGCTGTCTGCACCGCACGACCTGCTGGGGGCTGGAAGCCCCAGCTGTGCTTTCCCTGCCTCCGACACCTCCCCTGGCAATAAACAGAACTCTATTAGGGCTTCCCTAATGGCTCCTGAAGCAATGGGCAACATTGCAGCTTATTAACAGTGGCACTATCACAGTGGGGCTGGAGGGAACAAATGTTTATTTGGTTCCAGAAAATGAGCCCACCCCATTAGACAATGCCCACAGAGGTGAGGTGGAAAGAAGCCATTTATAGAAAGAGAAGCTTATTTTGCTGAAACCTCCACTGCAAGATGAAGTTGTTAGTTAAAGCCGTTGCAGCAAAAGCCCACTGTGGCTGATGCTGAGCCTTGTAGGAAGGAGTGGCCTCTCCAGGGGGAGGTAGGAAATCACACCCATGCCTCAGATTGGGCAGACAGGTGCCTGGAAAACCTCCCTCTGCAATTCTCCCTTGCCTTCCCACCTCTTCCTCAAGGAGGTCCAGCGAAGTGGCTAGGACTCCCGCTATGGAGAAGAAGGGTTTGTTTTTCGGTTTGGGGGTGAGGTGGGGGGAAGGTTTGCCTTCAGTTTCCCTGAGTTCTCAGGTGCTCACTGTGGGTCAGGCACTGTTCTAAGTGCTTTGTGGGAACCAAACGCGTTTAACCCTCACACTGAAGTAGATATCCTTGGTAGCCTCATTTTTCAGTCGGGGAAACTGAGGCTCAGAGAGGCCAATTAACATGCCCAGGGGCCCACAGCTAAACTGTAAAGGAACAGGAATGTGGACATAGGCCAACTGGTTCCAGAGCACATAGTCTTAACTCTAGGCTGTATATCAAATGATGACCAACAATATTAGGCAACACAATGTTGTATGTCTTCCTTCCAATACACAAAACACCTTCAAATATGTCGTCACACTTATCCATAGTGAAATACTTTTCTAATCAGGAAACGTGGGGTCTAGGTAATCAAATCTGGGACAGAACAAGGAAGAAAATAATTTTGTGAAAGCATCTGGCTTTCAGTATGGATTCATCTGAGAAATGGGGGCTAAAGAGGTCCCTTAATTTAGCCTTCTTGAGTTATCTGATTTTCTACATATGTGATCCCACAAAACAAAAGAAAAGCTTAATACAGTCCCTATGTCCTCTCCTGAGGTCAGGAACAACATGCCCATCTGATCTTCTAAAAGCCTCCCCAGGCACGTGCTTGCACAGGTTTCTTGATAAAGCAGGTTCTGCTTCAAGTCTTTCGCTGTCTCCTAAGGCTAAGCTGAAGCCAATTCTCCCTGCTACCTCCCTCATGTCCCCTAAAGACAATCCCCTCCACCATCAGTGTTAAATACAAATCCAAACGCAGAAGAAATCAGGGATGCAGTAAGATTTGGAACAATTACAGGCCTCAATTTTTTTTCCTGCTCTTAATCTGCAGGATTTTTTTCTCTTTCTCTCAATCTATACCTTCTTATGTCTATAAAGCTGTTGTCACTGATAAAGCCCGTCACGGGAAACAGGGCACAGCCTTTTAACATTCTTCTAGCTTGCCAAGAAAATGAGTGATGCTAATTGAAGCTATGGCAAAGTACTCATCCTGCAGGCCCCTTCTCATTCTCAAATCCAGGCCACCCTGGGAAGACCCCAGGCTTGCAAATGCTCAGTATTTGCAGAGGAGGAGAAAAGTTTTAGGAATTATTTGAAGAATCCCCCAAATGGAAGCACAATTCTCAGCACCAAGTAGACAGGGTAACATAAGAAGGTGGAAAAAATAGGCTCCTGCAGTGGCCTGTGTTTCCAAGAAAGGCCTCCATTGACTCCTGATGACCAAGATCCCTCCTTAGGGGGCAGAGACTGGAGAAATGCACAGCTGAGGATGAAGCCTGATGAAGGAATTACAGTCTGTAGCATAAAGAAGCCCAAAATGGAATTATCTGGATAAACTGGATGTCTGCGGTGGGGGGAGGGGGGTCACAACAGCATGCGTTCCTCCCCCAATAAAGCACAGCGTAAGCCACTTAGCCCTCAGGTCAGGGGCAGGACAAGAAGGCAGTCCATTCTGCACTCAATTCCAGAAATACAAACCCGGCTAACGTTTTCCTTTTTTAACTAATCAGACTGAGTTTTTGAAAATCATATTGTATAAGAATATATATTGACCTGAAAAAAACATGGTTCACAAAAATTGTTTAAACAAAAAGAGTCATTTCCTCAAAGAGCCCTTTCCTGAAATAAAATCCAGCTCAGATGGTTCAAGAGACTTTAATGATGGAACTATTAACAAAGGTGGAAGCAGGGTAAAGAGAAACAAGATCGTTGGGACACCCATATGCTAGCGACAGTGGGAAGCTATTACTACCAGGAGGCTTGAAGGGACAAGGGGAGGAAATGGCATTTCTGGAGCCTATGAGAGCTGGAGCCCAAGAAATGCCCACTGCATTCCCAAAGCAGGAAGAGATTTCTCCCTCTTCTCACCCACCTGTCTCCTACTGGTTGAATTCAATCAGAAAGTAGGCAGCAGAGGACCTAAAGTAATGCATTGTGTGGGTATGCATGGAACAGGGCGAAGAAGGATGGAGAGTGGGGCATGACATCAATTCACATCACCAATTCACAGTAGTATCTCAGTTCCTTCTTATCACATTATCCAGTTTTTCCACTGCACTAGTCATTACCTGATGTTTTATTTTTGTCTCTTTGTTCCCCATCTCCCATCATTAGAATGTAAGCTCCTTGAAAGCCAGGATTTTTGTCTCTCCAAAACTGTATCCCCACATGGAGTGTTAGAACCCAAGAATGAAGAAGGCATCCTCTCTGGAGGGGGGTGGAGAGTATGGCCCAGCACACATGCTCAGAGCATGTACAGGGTTAGGAGGGCATCAGCACTGGGAAAGGAATGGTGGCAGAGACTCCTATACGTATGGCTACATCTAGAAGGATTGATCAAATAAGTAAATACATTAAAGATAATTCACTGTTGGGCTGCCTGGGTGACTTAATCAGTTAGGCGGCTGACTTTGGCTCACGTCATGAACTCAGGGTCCTGGGATTGAGCCCCATGTCGGGCTCCCTGCTCAGTGGTGAGTCTGCTTCTCCCTCTCCCTCTGCTCCTCCCCCTGCTTGTGCTGTCTCTCTCTCAAATAAATTAATAAAATCTTAAAAAAAAAAAAAAGATAATTCACTGTTAGAGAAGATACAAATATGGAAAGGGAGAAAACTTGAATGAGCCTTATGGTGATGGATTTGAATTAGAGGTATTGGTGTGAATTCATGGTTTCCTATTTTTTTTTAAAGACTTTATTTGACAGAGAGAGACACAGAGAGGGAGGGAACACAAGCAGGGGGAGTGGGAGAGGGAGAAGCAGGCTTCCCGCGGAGCAGGGAGCCCGACGTGGGGCTCGATCCCAGGACCCTGGGATCATGACCTGAGCCGAAGGCAGACGCTTAATGACTATGCCACCCAGGCGCCCCAAATTCATGGTTTTCAAGATAGTTAATTACTTCTCAGCCTTTTGACTAAGATCAAGTGAAGATAGAAAGAAAGATAGATAGATAGATAAATGTACAAGTAAATATCGATGTAAATGTGTGTATGTGTTAGTGTGTACATTCTGTGTGGAAGTATGTGGGTGTATATTCCCAACTGTGACCCTGAGTGGGCCTTGCAAGAGGGACGCCCTAATAGCAATGAGTATGCTTAGCACTCAGATCTTGCCTTCTATTTTTTTAGATTTCTTTTTTTAATTTATTTATTTGACAGGGAGAGACACAGCAAGAGAGGGAACACAAGCAGGGGGAGTGGGAGAGGGAAAAGCAGGTTTCCAGCTGAGCAGGGAACCCGATGCGGGGCTCGATCCCAGGACCCTGGGATCATGACCTGAGCTGAAGGCAGACGCTTAACAACTGAGCCACCCAGGCGCCCCTAGATCTTGGCTTCTAAATACCACTGTCCCACTAAATGATACTAGGCCTCAGGCCTGGGGCAGGGGCAGTACAAGATGAGCCGACAACATCTTTTGCCAGAAAGGAATGACCAAAGAATAATAAGGACATGTCAAAAGGACACAGAAGTCAGTTTGAAGAGCTTCTACTAGCCAAACCGGGACTATTTTAGCATAAAAATAAATAACGATGAGACTGGATTTAACCCACCAAATAACGTAGGAAACTCTGAGCACGTTAATCAATTGATTAATTGAATGCTTGGTAAAGAATAGGATATTTACACAGACTCACAAATACTTACCAAGTTACCAAAAAAAAGTAATGTTGCACTATGGTTATGTAAGATGCTACCATGGGGGAAATTATATGAAGGATACAGGGACTTCTTTTTCTTTTTCTTTTAAGATTTTATTTTTTGACAGAGAGAGAGAGAAGGAACACAAGCAGGAAGATCAGAAGAGGGAGAAGCAGGCTTCCCTCGGAGCAGGGAGCCCAATGCGGGGCTTGATCCCAGGACCCTGGGATCATGACCTGAGCTGAAGGCAGACGCTTAAGCCACCCAGGTGCCCCGTACAGGGACTTCTTTATATCATTTTTGCAACTTCCTGTGAGTCTGTAATTTTTTCATAATTTAAAATAAATTTTAATTTTAGGGGCACCTGGGTGGCTCAGTCGGTTAAGCGGCTGCCTTTGGCTCAGGTCATGATCCTGGGGATCTGGGATCAAGTCCCACGCCCGGCTCCCTGCTCAGCAGAGAGCCTGCTTCTCCCTCTCCCTCCGCCTGCCACTCTGCCTCCTTGTGCTCTCTAACTCTCTGTCAAATAAATAAAAATCTTTTTAAGTAAATAAATAAAATAAAATAAATTTTAATTTTAAAAAAAGAGTAACTTTACATTAGAGAAGCCTGTCTGACCATGACCTTAATCAAGAAATGAAAGTTAACATCATCTGTAATGGGACAAACCAAAATTATGTGCAGCCTGATAGGATGCAAGGAGAAGAATGCAGTATCACCTCTGTGATTTCCCTGTTGGAAGACACAGTCCGAATCTAATCCTGGAAAACAGCAGGCAAACCTAAGATGAGGGCCCAAATTGAGGGACATTCTACAAATTAACTGGCTTGTAATCTTCAAAAGTGTCAAGGTCATGAAAATTAAAGATTGAGGAACTGTGCTATACTGAAGGAGATTTGAGACATAACTAAATATAGCATGTGATTCTGATCCTTTTGCCATAAAGAAAATTATTGGGGCGATGGGTGATTCTTGAGTGGGGCCAAGAATTGGATTGCAGAAAAATGCTGATTTCCTGATTTTGATGGTTATATTGCGGATATATACAGTGGTTATACTGTGAAAAATACAAACTAAGAGTATTCCAGTGTGAAATTCCTCTGTATTACAGCCGGAATTTTCTATTAGTTTGTGATTGTTTCAAAAAGAAGTTTTTAATTATTAAAAAAAAAATACAACTAATCCCCAGCACCTAGAACAGGCATGGCATTCCAAGTGCTCAATAAATATTTGAATGAATTAATGGACTATATAAACAAGTACAACAAACACATGCTTAGAAATAAAGACATCCAAATAGTAACAGTGGTTTATTTCAACGAATGGATTTATCATAGGTAATTTGGGTATTTTTTTTTTTTACTTCGTGCTTTTCTGTTTCGTAAATTTTTGCATCAAACCTGTATTACTATTGTTAAATTGGCCAAGGAGCCTGATGCGGGACTCAATCCCAGGACCCTGGGATCATGACCTGAGCCAAAGGCAGCTGCTTAACGGACTGAGCCACCCAAGGGTCACCCTATTTTTACTTTTGATGGTAATATGCACCATCCAGATATCCAGCCTTCCTCATAATGGAGGGTCTCAATCCATGGGCATGCAGACCAAGCAGTGAGGTGCTCTATAGTCATCACATCTACTCCTCACAATAACTCTCTTCAGTACATATCATCATTCTTATCTATGAGGAAACTGGGGTTCACAGACACCAAATGACTCTCATCTGAGAGCTCCCTTTGTGCCTTGATTTGCAAATATTCTTTAATCTTTCTTCTCTGGTGTGCCTACTGCACATCACCAAGGCAAAACCTGCGTCCGAGCCCTGTGCCTGGCTAGCAGCCATTCACTCAGCATGCCCCAAGCCAACTCCTTCCTGACTTCCTCCAGTGACCCTAGCTCTTCAGCTTGCAATCCCCTTTGACTCCTCCCACAGGGTTCATCAAACCTTGCAGATCCTCCCTCCTCTTAAGTGTGTCCCCCATCTGCCCTCCCTTCCATCCCAGCAACCACCACTCTGCTTCAGCCCTCACTGCCTCTCACAGGGACTGTGGTTGCACTAAGCTCCTAAGGAGGCTCCCAGCCTCCACAATCTGTCGTCTCCTGTCTCTCCCACTGTGCCACCTGGGTGATCTCTCCAAAGCTCAGCTCTAGTCCCGCACTCCCCAACTTTCAAACCTTCCGAGGTCCCCTCTGCCTGCTCCTTTCCCTGATATTTGACCCAACCTACCCCACCAGTTTTGCTTCCAAGACTCCCCTCCCATAAAGCCAAAATGAATGCCTCACTATTCCTTGAACAGACTTCCAGTGAGGTTGTTTGTTCAGCTTAGAATTTCTGTCTGCCTTCTCTTCTGGGCCATTCAAGCTTCACAAAGCTGTGCTTTATTCTGACTATACTCACTTCTCATTCTGCTCACCACCTCTCCCCGCTCCACACCCTGCATTTGTTTGTAAACTCCTTGAGAGCCGAAATTCTACCTTCTTCATTATTGATTGAAATGTTTTCACACTGAGATACAACTGATAAACCACACGACCTATTTTCTAATTGGTCCAGCCACTCACAGGGACCCTGGATTAATAAGGCACATGGTGTGCCAGGTCTGCTAGTGGCAACAACCAAGCTTGGCCTATTTGTTTAATTCGCCCCCCCCCAAGCCTGGCCTATTTGAACCCAGATCTTCTCACAAAACTGTCACTTCTGGCCAAGTGCCCATCACAGGCTTCTAGAAGTTCTGATAGCTGCCGGCTGATATCTGGAACAGTCACAGCACACAGAGAACATTCTGGAAATATTAGTCGTACGAACAGACTTTGCGCTGAAGAGAACATCAGAACATCAGACCAACTTCATTGTTCAACAACAGAAGAAATGAAGGCACAAAAAAAGAGAAGAGACTTGACCTACGTCACACAACAAAGCGGGAAAACACAACTAGACCTAAAAGCGACCCTCCATGACGGCCCTTTAGGCCACGCTCCTCTGCACCTTGGAGCCATACAGACCTAGAGTCACCCGACTCAGCCACCTGAGGTCACTGCCCAAGACGTCACCACCTGTTTTCTCTCCCTCATCTCAGAGACTCCTTTGTCCTTCCCACAGTAAAATCTTTCCTCCCCCCAAGTCTCAGGTTTAAAGAGAGTAGCCCAGGGCGGCGAGAGGACGACTCTGGGCTGGATCAGTTGGCTGTGGACAGAGAAGGTACCCGTTCCTGGGTCAGGAACCCAACCTCTTCGGAAGAAGCCGCCTCCTCCGAGCTTCGGGGATCAGAACTCAGCCTCCTACCCTGCCCGGCCCCGCCCCCAACGCGCCCGGCCCCGCCCCCAACGTACTTGGCCCCGCCCCAGACCCGCAGGCCGACACGCGGCCTCCTCGCCTGGCCTGGGCGGAGCCGAGCTCCAATCTCCGCCCTCCCCCTAAGATCCATCCTATTGGCGTAGACAGTCAGAAGCCACGTCCAATGAGAAGGAATGGGCGGCCGCCTGGACCTATCCGCTGCGACAACACAAAAAACGGACGCAACTAACTGGCAGACGCTACACCGTGGTCTTTCCGGGTCCTTCCCCGCTTAGACCGTACTCCTGCGGGTCCCGGCCCTGAGGGCGAGCCGGAAAGGACCGTCTACTAAGTAAGTGTCTGCCTCGGCGGTGGCCGTTGGCGTCAGTCCGGTAATCGTAATTATCCTGTTGGATTTTTAGGATGTTCTCACTTTTAAATATTAGAGTTCTCCTGCGGCTGCTCTCCGTCAGAGCTCGGGGTGGGATGGGCCGTGGGGGAAGGCCTGAGAAAGGGGCGGGGAGCAGCGGAGCACGTGGAACGCCGGCCTGAGTGTGGCGTGGATGGGGGGCTGGGCCGGCGAGCTCCGGGTGCGCCGGCTCGGTGGGCGTGTACAGCCCGGCCCGTCCTGTCGGGTCGGTTCTGCAGCCCTAAACGGTGGAACGTGGGGGGACCCCGAGTGTCGCTGCTCTGTGTCGGACCCGAAAGAGCGTTTTATTAAGCCCTGTTGCTGAAGGTAGCACCCAACACCTGCCTCTGGCTGGAGCGCGGACCCTTGGTGGCCGTTTCCCTGAAAGTTTGTGTTGTGCGAACAGCTAACGCACCTGGAGCGCGTACTGACTGCTCCGCGCTGTGCTAACTGCTTTACAAGCCTTAACTAAGTTTCCCCCCCGACCCCACCAGCCCTGTGAGGTAGGTAGGTGTACCTTTGTCAGACGCAGGAAGAGGCCTAGTGAGGTTTCGCTTGTCCGGGGTAACTACTGAACTAGTCAGTAGCAGAGCCCCGGTTTGAACCCAGGCGTTCCGAGTTAACCTCCACACCGGATCATGTGTGAGCGAGAAAGCCACCTTTTCGTACTCGTGCCTTCGGGGTCCTGGACGCCTCATCGCGCCCCGGCCCCGCTGACCTCAGAAACCGTGATACCACCCCCTTCCCCCCGCCCACCATGGGCGTGGGGTAGTCTACAGCCCTTGTCTTCTGACTGAAACAGCAAGGAGGAAAGAAAACTGATAACTTCCTGGAGGAAACAGACGAAATTCCGAACCCCCAAAGTCTGGTATTAAATAACAATGGAAATTACAGTTGTGGTGGTCGGTGGGTTGGGTGGGTAACCAACCCCCGGGGGCCTGACCAGCAGGGGTGGGATTCCTTTTTCTCCACTCTTTGTGTCCTGCTGAGTAAGATACTTAGTCCTGGAAGCCTCAGTTTCCTCATTTGTAAAAATAGTTAGAAAAACCAACTCAAGGTGGGCATGGCGAGCTCCTTGTAGAGGCCATTTTGTATTTGGCTTTACAAACCGTTCAGCATTAGCATTTTCCGTATTACAATCCAGTAGTCTCCATAATCGTAATTACCCCGTTGGATTTTTAGGATGTTCTCACTTTTAAGTATTATAGTTCTTCTGTAGTAAATCTTTTTTGTTTTTGAGATGTAATTCACATACCCTAAAATCCACCATTTTAAAGGGTACAGTTCAGTGGGTGTTGTAATATATTCACAAGGTTGTGTGACTATCACCACGATCTTATTCCAGAACATTTTCATCACCCCAAAAAGAAACCCTGTGGCCCCAGTGTGGCCCAGGCAACTCAGAGGAGCTTTGTTGGACTCCAGGCCAGATGTTAAGGCGCAGCTGCCAGGGCCTCCCAACCTGAGATCTTGGGTGGGGGAGATGGAGCCTCTTCCTACCCTGAATTTCAGCCCTGGGCTCCCAGCACACCTGCTGAGCAGAGGCCCAGGTAGAGACTGCCCCACAGCCCCCTGGCATGAGGAGGCGTCTTGGGGGAGGGGGAGAGCCAGTTATCCAAGAAACTGTGGGATGTTCTAACCACAAGCCTTTGGGAGAGCTGTGCCAAATCTTGGACATTCCTGTGGGGAGAACTGCCCGACTTCCAGGTCAAGCCAACTTCCAATGAGATCCCACAACTGGGCCTCAACAGAGACTGTAGATTTGAAGCAGGGCCTGAAAAACTCAGGAATTTGCCAAACCTCAGGATTATCAACAAGCGGAGGTTCAGACTTGGAGCCAAAGGAGGTGAACCTTTGAAAGCTCTTACAACCAAGGTAAAAATGAAATGGAATGACTTCATAGCAACACAACAGCAAAGAATGGAGAAGCTAAACTGAATTAGAAAGGACAAGACTGCAAACCCATCTGAAGGGCATGTTATTTCACGGGCGGAACCCAATTACAGGCAGCTACAGTGGATGCTATCCAAACAGCTTTCGTCTAGAGAAAGCTATTGGCAGTTCTGAAAAGCAAAGAGTAAAGGATACCAATACTGTATTTCAATTTTATCACTATTGAAAAGCATTTATTTAGCACTATTGAAAAGCACTGAAGCAAAGCGTTAGAGGTATACACTGCTGCCTACCAAAATGCACCAAAGGTTGATGAGGGAGATTTATAGGTTTTTCAGAAGCTCTAGGTATCCACTAGATCATCAACCTCATTTAGATAACGTAAGAATGTTACCCAGTGATCTAGCTCAGCCAGTAACTCCGGAAACCAAAAGGAAAGCTTTTGTGCACTGTGAGGCCAAGTGCTCCATCCCCAGGAATACCGAGGGAGCTGGACAAATCAAAAGCACAGCTCCTGGCTAGGTTTGCCAACGCTGTTGCCGAACAAACTCGGATAAACTCATCGCAAAAGAAGCCAGTAACTCAAGAGACCAGGGTTTGGAAAAGAGAAAGAGAAATTTATTTCAGGTGCCAGCAGCCAGAGGAGGTGGCAGACTCAAGCCTTAACTGACCTCTCAGCCCACAAGTTGGATACCTAGAGTTTTATAGGGAGAGGTTCAGAGGGGTACGTGCCAAAGAACAGACAGTGTGTGATCACAGGTTGGGGGTTTGGTATGTGTGCATCACGTGATCGTGGGCAGGGAGGGGATGTGTGGGATGTGGTCTTTCTAGGCATTCTGTTGCTGTTGGGGCTTTTCTGGCCTGGCGGTTACAATGTTCTGGTCATTACAAAACCTCTTCATCAATGCCTCAAGAAAGTATGATTAGAAATTAGAGCAATAGGTTTCAGTTAGAGCTTGAGTTAGGCATCCTGCTATTTCTGGTTTTAACTGTTGGGATCTGTAGTTAAGCAAGAGGGCTCACTGACAACAAATTCAAATTCAGAGTTTCCAGAGATCAGTGTCAGCTAAGTGTGTATCTGCAACAGGAAAGGTATCCACCTGTCGACTAAGAAAGGGTCAACAGGCAGATGATTGAGATGTTACAGAAGAAAATTAATTTTCTTACACTTGTTTCCATTTTCATCTTAAAATGACTCAGAATCCAGGATTACAGTGGTACCCCTTATCCGGGGGACACATTCCCAAACCCCCTGTGGATGCCTGAAACCATGGATAGTACCGAAACCTGTATATTCTGTTTTTTTCCTATACAGACATACCTGTGATAAAGTTTAATTCATAAATTAGGCAGTAAGAGATGAACAACAATAACTGATAATCAAAAAGAACAATTACAACAATATACTGTGATAAAAGGTATGTGAACATGATCTGTCTCAAAATCTTATCGTTCTGTACTCACTCTTTTTGTGATAATGTGAGATGATAAAATGCCTGTGCGATGAGACGACTTGTAGACATTGTGACACAGCATTAGACTGTTATTGATCTCCCGAGGATACATCCGGAGGAGGATCATCTGCTTCTGGATCTGATGGAGGCTAACTGAACCCCAGGGAAAGTGAAACTGGGTCAGGGGGTCTGCTAGACTGAATTGTAAAACTTTATACTGGCTTGCTATGTTAAACCTCAAAAAGAAATGCTACTGAAAATAGGGGAAAAAAATAAAGGAAGTTTGTGCTGACCTAAAATGAAGGTTTCAAAAAATATTACATACCCATTTTAACCTCTTACCTTGTGACGTGTATCAGTGTTTTATGAACGCGCAGGCATGAATCTTAAATAAAAGTCACATTCAACCTGATTCTTGTTCTAAAACAAAACTGTCATAGTGAAGTATTATATATGTGACTATTGCTTTTGGTACCAAAGCTAAAAATTTGGTGGCATGAAAACATAAACAGGTACACATGGAACATTATAAATCACTTAAAGTTCTATAAAAATTTTACTAAGCTACCACCTAGATAATAAAAGGATATAACAGTGACTCTTATTCCTAAAAATAAAAAACAATTTAATCAGAGCCTTTATAAAGTAATTTGGGGTGACTGGGAAAAGCACTTACTCATAACAGAAAAATAGACTCCCAACAAGCTTCTTTCAAAAAGAATATTTGGGAGTGGAGGGATCTTTGTGCCAGTTAGTCATTCCCCATTCTCTGCCTTCTCTTCCCCTACTTCCAGCCCCTTGGAAACCACTTCTTCCCCCCCTCGTTCCTCCCCGCCCTCTCTGTATCTGGATTTGCCTACTCTGGAGGTCTCATGTACATTGATTCATACAACATGTGGCCTTTTGTGCCATCCTTTTGTGTCTGGCTTCTTTCACTTAGCTTAACGCTTTCAAGGTTTGTCCACATTGTAGCACGCATCAGTACTTCACTCTTCCTGATTGGACTCTTTTGTGCGGTTCTGGCACGTTTTGTTTATCCATTCATCAGTTGATGGAAATTTAGGTTGTTTCTACTTTGGGGCAATTATGAATAATGCTGCTATGAATGGTACTGTCCAAATGTTTATATAGCCTTATGTTTTCATTTCTGCTGGATTTTGCTAGGTCATGTGGTAATTGTTGAACCTTTTGAGGAACTGCCAAACTGTTTTCCAAAGTGGCTGCTGCATTTTCCCTTCCACCAGCAATGTATGAGGTCTCTCCACATCCTCACCAATATTGTCATTACCTGCTTTTTTTTTTATTGCAGCCACCCTAGTAGGTATGAAGTGGTATCTTACTGTGGTTTTGATTCGCATCTACTTAGTGACTCACGATGTGGAGCATCTTCTCACATTCTAAGTGGACATTTGTATGTCTCGGAAAAAAAATGTGTTCAAATTTTATTACTATTTAATTGGGTTATTTTCCCTGTTGTTTATATGTTCTGGATATTAGACCCTTATCAAATATATGATGTAAAAATAATTTTCCTGGGACGCCCGGGTGGCTCAGTGGGTTAAGCGCCTGACTCTTGATTTCGGCTCAGGTCGTGATCTTGGGATCGTTGAGATCGAGCCCTTTGTTGGGCTCTGCACTCAGAAGTGAGTCTGCTTGAGATTCTTTTTCTCCCTTTCTCCCTCTCCTCTCCCCCACTTGCGCACATGCTGTCTCTCTCCCTCTCTCTCTCAAATAAATAAATCTTTTAAAAATATAAAAATAATTTTCTCCCATTTTGTGAGTTGTCTTTTCACTTTTTTTTTGCCTTTACCTTTTTTAATAGTGCCCTTTGATGCACACAAGTTTTTAATTTTGATGAAGTCCAATTTATTTTTTCCTTGTGCTTCAGGTGTTCTAAGGAACCATTACTTAATCCGTGATCATGATGATTTATATCTTTATTTTCTTCTAAGAGTTTTATAGTTTTAGGGGCACCTGGGTGGTGCAGTCAGTTAAGCATCCAATTCTTGGTTTCAGCTCAGGTCATGATCTCAGGGTTGTGGGATCAAGCCCTGTGTGGAGCTCTGCACTTAGTATGGAGTCTACTTGGGATTCCTCTCCCTCTCCCTCTGCCTCCTGCTCATGCTCACACTCTCTCTCTTTCTCTAAAAAAATCTTTTTTTTTTTAAGTTTTATAGTTTTAGATATTGGATCCATTAGAGTTAATTTTTATATATGATGTGAAGTAGGGATTCAAATTCATTCTTTTGCAGGTGGATATCCAGTTGTCCTAGCGGTTGAAAATATATTCTTTCGCCCACTGAGTAGTCTTGGCACCTTTTTCAGAAACCAATTGGGGGGCACCTGGCTGGCTCAATTAGTAGAGCATGTGACTCTTAATCTCAGGGTCGTGAGTTCAAACCCCACATTGGGTGTAGAGCCCACTTTTAAAATTTTTTTAAAAATCAATTGGCCAGAGATATTGTGGGTTTATTTCTGGACTCTCAGTTCTACTCCAGTGATCTACATTTTTGTCTTTGTGCCACTACCACATTGCCTTAATTACTATAACTCTGTAGTAAGTTGAAATTGGGAAGTGTGAGTCCTCCAACTTTGCTCTTTCTCAAGACTTTTTTTTTTTTTTAACTATTCTGGGCCCCTTGCCATTTCCATGTGAATTTTAGGATCAACTTGTCCATTCCTCAAAAAATAGCAATTGGAATTTTGATAGGGATTGCATTAAATCTCTAGATCAGTTTGGAGGCCATCTTAAGTCTTCCAATTCCTGACATGGATGTTTTTCCATTTATTTAGGTCCTCTTTAATTTCTTTCATAGTGTTTTATAGTTTCTTTTGTAGTTTCAATATACAAGTTACCCATTTACCTTATTATATGTATTCCTAAGTAATTTATTATTTTTGATGTTACTGTAAATGGAATTGTTTTCTTTAATTTCATTTTCAGATTGTATCCTGAAACTTTAACTGATGTATCTATCACTTCTAATAGTTTTACTGTGGATTCTTTAGGATTTTCTATATATAAGATCATGCCATCTACAAATAGAAGTAGTTTTACTTTTTCTTTTCCTGTTTGAGTGTCTTTTATCTATTTTTCTTGACTAATGGCCCCTGGCTAGAACTTCCAGTATAGTGTTGAATAGAAGTGGTGAGAACAGACATCCTCGTCTCGTTCCTGACTTGGGGGTGGGGGGGGTGGAGCTTGTACTTTTTCACCATAAAGTATGTTAGCTTTGAGTTTCTTGTAGATGCCCTTTATCAAGTTGAGGAAGTTACCTTCTATTCCTAGTTTTTAATCATGAGAGGCCATTGGATTTTACCCAGTGCTTTTTCTGCATCTTTTGAGATAATCACATGGGGTTTTCCCCTACATTTATTCTATTAGTATGCTGTATTACAGTGATTGATCTCCTATGTTGAATCAACCTTGTATTTCTGGGATAAATCCTGCTTGCTGCTCGTGTATAATCCTTTTCATATGCTTTTGGATAGGGTTTGCTAGTATTTTGTGTGTCTGTGTCCTAGATATATTGATATATAGTTTTCTTTCTTTTTTTTTTAAGATTCTATTTATTTATTTGACAGAAAGAGACACAGCGAGACAGGGAACACAAGCAGCGGGAGTGGGAGAGGGAGAAGCAGGCTTCCCGCGGAGCAGGGAGCCTGATGGCGGGGCTCGATCCCAGGACGCTGGGATCATGACCTGAGCTGAAGGCAGACACTCAACGACTGAGCCACCCAGGCACCCCAATATATAGTTTTCTTGTGACGTCTTTGGTTTTGGTAACAGGGTAATGCTAGCCCCATAAAGTGATTGGAAAGTTGTAGTAATTTTTATAATCTTTTGGATTATTTTTTTAGGATCGATTCCCAAAAGAAGGCTTGTACATTTTTAAATTACTTGATAAGTATTGCCTGGTCATTTTCCAAAAAGTTAAATCATGTTTATTTGTTTGAGATTAACATTGTCTTTCCAGAATAATGGTCTCTCAGAAATTATTTTTGTTTACTCCTTCAAGTACTTAAAAGATTCTCTGAAAGGCAAAGCCAGGTCCAGCCTTTCACAACACATCTTAATACCTGCCTGGCAGAGCAGCTCCAAAGGAGCCGGGATTCAGCATTTGATCCAGCAAATTGTTAGCACTTCTAGTAAGAATAGAGTTTCTCCACCTGAGCACTATTGCTGGATTAACGCGCAGTGTATTGTGAGATGGTAAGCATCAATGGCCTTTTCTCACTAAATGGCAATAGCAGCCACCACCAGCCCCACCTCCTCCCCCCCCCAAGTTGTGACAAACAAAAATGTCTCCCATCGTTGTCACATGTCTCCTGGTGGATAAAATTGTCCTCATTAAGACACACTGATCTAAAAACTGATACGTGCTGGATTTCCTATTACTATCCAATAAAACTATCTCTAATTTTGAAATCAAAGCCTCACTATATATTTGGCTTTGGATCTACATTTGTCTGAGTCTTTGTCACCATGTGTTGATGACTTTCAAATCTATATCCTTAGCCTTGTTTCCTCTCTGGATTCCCAGAGCTTGTTTACAGTTGCCTGCCTTGGTGTTCTACAGGCATCTTGAGATTGGTTTGTTCAAAATGAGACTGATTCCCTTCTCTCCCCCAAACTGCTCTCTGTCCTTAATCTTGGTCTCCCAGGTCAGGACCCTACCAGTCACTTACTGGTTCTTCACTTCTCTGTCTCCACCTCTCCCATGAAATTCACCTCCTGAGTGTTTCTAAATTCAGGATCCTCTGTCCCAAGTGTCACTTCCATAGTGGGAAGGTTCATCTCCCCTAGCTTGCTGCAGCAGTCCTTAACTTCCAGCTTATTCTCTCTGCTGCCTGTAAAGTGCCCTTTCCAACGTGTGTGTCTAATCCTGTCAGAGCCCTCATGGGCTGGCCCTGCCTCCCTTTCCAGCTTCAATCCCCCAACCCCTTGTACTTTAGGCTCTGGCCATACCAAACTGCTTGCAGGCCCCTTTCCTCACCCCCTTGCCTGACACTCATTCTTCCAGCTGCAGTTCAGACTCTGTCTCTCCTCCAGCCCTTCCACTCAAAGAATGACTCTCCTCCTTTGCTACACCTGGAGAGACCTGGGTCTTCACTTACGAGGCACTGCAGGAATCGGTTCATTCACGACTGTGTCCCTGGTGATCAGTAAGTGTCTTGATAATGGGAACCACAGTTTATTTATCTCTGCCTGCTCCCCAGGGCCCAGTGGGCCCTCTGTAAATCTGTGTTGAATAGCAAATGAAAATGCCTAGAGCAGAAAGGGGCTACCTGGGCTTTTAAAGTAGCTGTGGGGTTGTTTGGGTTTGTTTGTTTAGTTCAGTGAACATTTACTGAGAACCAACTAGGTCATGGGTATTAGGAACAGAAGGAACAAGGCAAGATCTTTGCTTAGAGAATTTACATTACACCTCATATGAGATGGGAGTACAGAGTTTAGTACAGAGTGATAAGGGCAAGCATAATGCATAAAGTGGATACTGAGAGTGAACTATGTCTGCATTAGGGGAAGACACTCTCCCCACCCCTGAAATAGGCTTAAAAGTACGAAAAGGTATCATTTCATCCCACTCTAACCCTTTCTGTGTTCAGTCAACTTCTATTTATCGTGACTTTTTTAAATGACTTTGGCTTGATCATGCTTATTAAATCAGTTAATGTCGTCAGCCTCTTCTTGTGTTGCAGTACCTGATCCTGTGCTTGTGTGAGTTTGTGGTTTAGAAATGTTCCAAAATCAGCAGTCACTAGTTATTTCATTATTTACTATGTCCTTGATTTTGCGCCCCGCTTTTGAGGATAATGGTGCAGGCGTGCCATGCTCCTGCCTCCTGATCTGAAGCCTTTGACTTACCATTATGTGTGTTCTTCACTGTAGTCCTGCATTATTTCATAATTAAAGCAAACTGAAGTCCTGTGTACAGAATGTGCAATCTAGAGAAATTTTTATCTTTTTATAGAGTTGCTAATAATAATCTTTAGGTCAATATGGCTTCTTTTTCTTACCAGTTTTCTTAACACTGGCCCTATTTCCCTTCCTCTGCATAGTGCCTCTTAGCTTGTAACTTAACTAGTTAGTAAATACAACTTTATTCGTAAATAAAGATTAAGGTAATTGATCCTTAGGGAGACCCGTGCATGTGGTGTCCAGGAGCCATGAAATGGGTTGCTTAGGAAAGTGAATAAGGTTATTATACTATTGGACAGGGGTGAGGGCAGCAGTGGTGTTTACAGAGAAGGGAAATATGGATAGGCACAAGAGCACACAGGGAACTAGGGAGAGACTCTGGGCTCTGAACCTGCTGAGTCTGCTGTCGCTGTGGAAGGAGGAGTGGCGGTAGAAGACGTTGATGCCCTGCCCAGGAGGGACGCCAGGCGTTGGAGATGAACCTGTGTTGGCAGGTGAGATGGTATATGTATGAAAGAAGAGGATCTAGGACAGAACAGTAGAAAACAGATAACAGGGCAGGTGACCCAAGAGAAAGCTATTCCAGAAGCCAAAGGAAGAGGGAAGCTTTGTGGCATCACATGTTTTAGGAGTGAGGGCTAGATAAGGAGAGATCACTAACTTTGGCAGGTAGGGGGATCATTAGTTAAACCCCTCACAAGAGCATTTGAGCAGAAAGGCGGCGGAGGAGCCCTGACTGCAGTGGGTTGAGGAGTGACTGGGAAACAAGCAGTGGGATGTGTGCACATAGACCACATGCTCAGGGTATCCTCTTCTGTTTGGGTCCGAGATGAAGCACAGACAAATGAAAACCCTGAGCATGTCCATAGGTGAGGTAAGGACAGGGGAAGTTGGTTAAACATACGGGAAAGGTATCTGTAGGGCCTGAGAAGGAGTGAGAGCAATGACAGGTGGGACGGGTTTGCCAGGAAAAGGCACAAGGACACCCGTTTCTCCAAGATAAGCGGGAAGAGCACTGGAAATATTAAAGGCAGGTATTTGCCGAAGGGAAGCGAGGGAAGTTGGGAGTATTCATACCTGGCAACATCTCTCTTCTCTGTGAGGTAGGGAGCTCTGCCAGCAGGGAAGGAGGACTGGAAGAAAGCGGAAAGGGGTATGTTGGGACAGGGTTAACACCCTGAGCTGTCAGGAGTGACGCAGACTAGGAATAACTAAAGTCATTTAATTCATCAGGGGATGAAAATAAGACATTTCTCATAGCTCCACCTCAGCACAGCTACATGCTTTTCTTCAGTGGTGCTTATTAATCCTGGCACGGGACTGGAGAGCGTCTGGTGCAAGTAGTCCAGGTTGTGGAAGTGCCCCGTGGGGGAGGCAGACTAACTGTCTGAAGCAAGCACACTGAGGACTTGGTTACAGAATTCGCAAAATGTTGGGGTAAGTACTGGACCGGGAGTCCAGACTTCTGGTGCTCTGATGCCAACAGGCATTCCCCACTCAGAAGGAGAAGTTGGGAAATAAAGGCAAATAGTTTTCTCATCTATTCTTGGGTTTCATTCAGCCCTAGAAATGTTTCTCTAATTTTGTTATGGCATTTGAATGTAGTTTTAAAGTATATTCAGTAAAAAATAAATAAAAGCACATTCAGTAAGATGTCATCACTGTCTCCTGTGAGTGGGAGAAAAAAATCAGGCATTGGGAAGGCGTGGAACTCACAGCAGCTGGTCCATGTGCCATTTTGGTCTGTTTAAGAACTCTTAATGTGATTCCCAATGTTGAAACTGGCAGTTAAGTGATAGATTCAGGCTATACAAGATAAGACTTGAAAAAGCCACCTGAAATATTATGGCAATATCAGTAAGAAGTGTTTTTTTCTCATTCCTTACTTAAGAAAAAAAAAAATGCATGTGCACATCTGTCCCTTTAACAGCTTGCTTCGGGAAGCTAAAACCTTTATAAAGCACGTTGAGAAGTCCTACACACGGGCCCTTGTTTAACTGTGTTCACAGTTTTCCCTGCTCAGTGCTGGAATTGTGTAGGAGAAAGTGCTCACTGTCAGCTATTCTCTATGAATAGGGATGTGTGTGGATTGAAAGAAAAATTATATGCTCTGGTATTATCTGGTAAAGAAAAGAAAGAAGAATAACCTAAGAGTTCTCATTGCCAGCTTCAGCTGTCTTCTAAAGTACTTGTGAGACTCTGTCATCACCTCACACAGTGACTCAAGGAAGCAGAGGTCGGCAGATTGGCAGGCCAGGTGGTCAACTGTGAGGTAAGAACTGCAGCTGGAGAAGTGGCTCCAGAAGCCTGGGGTCTCATCGCTGTCTCCACCTGGAGGCAGCCCTTACAGGCGAGGCATGGTGTGGTGGCTCTGGTGAGAACCCAAGTCGGGCCATTCCCTTGCCTAGCTCTGAGCGTGAGGGAGCTATCAAGCAGACAGAAAAGCACGTGCATGCGCGTGCGCCCACACACACATTTGCATGTGAACTTGCTTTTTTTTCTCTTTTAGGAGAAGAAATGCACAAAAACAGCTGGCAGAATAGAAGACATGGGAGAAGGAGCAACCAGCAGAACCCTCGGTTCAGACAACAGGGTTCTGATGAGAGGCAAGTGCTGCTACCCAGGACCACTCGAGCCCTGTGGTGGCCCTTCAGGTGCGCGGTGGCCTCAGGTGCACGAGTCACCAGGGCTGTCACCGCAACGCAGGGTCTGAGGGGGGCGGCTGCTGCTGCAAGTCAGCCCGCCTGCCGCACTTGGAGTAGTGAGGAGATATGGCCACGCTCTTTCTCTTCAGAGTGACCATGACCTCTGGCCAGAGCATTAGCCAGAGGCTTAGGAGTAGACAGTGTCAGATAGAACTGGAAAGCTATTTTTCTAGTTTGTACACTTTTTCTGTCTCTCTCCCTTTTTTCCCAGCCAATGAAAATAGCTTCCTGGAGACCTAATTTCATTAATTCAACCTAAATCCTTAGAAAGAATAAATATATCATATTGTATTTAATAAACACAAAAGTGTATACAGAATAATACAGTGAACATCATGTACCCACTGCCTTGCTTAGAAAGTAAAACCTAGTCTATACTGAGTCGAAGTCCCCAGAGCAAACATTTTCCACTTTCAACTTACTGTTCTTATGGCCAGAAGTCCTGTTGGCCCTGGACTGTGAGGAAGTGTCCTCTCTTGGTGTGCGCAGGTTACCTTGTGCTGAGACTAGATTGTATTTCCTTCGTGCAAAAGTCTTTGCACCAGAAGAGGCCCACATGCCAATTTCAAAACTCTTCCACACTTCAGACCCCCTCCTAAAATGGACAGATTTCTAGGTACAGGGTCAGAAGATAACAAATACCAAGATGCTTCTCTAGAACAGGTGAACCTAAACAGTAACAAAAACCAGCCAAATGTTGTGGAAAGAATGGGGCTTCAGAATTAGGAGGTCCAGATTTGACATTCTGCCTTCTCCTATATGAATTTGGGCAAGTTAATCACTGTGAGTCACTCTTATACAAAAGAGAGCTAATACTTAACGAGGTTTGCAATACTGCATGGAGAGCCTCTGATGGGCTGCTTGGCTCTGAGTAGGCCCTTCATACATGGTGGGCCTCATTAGGGGCAGAATAAAATCTATTACTCTAAGCCAGAGTCGCAGATTTGACCCATATTGTAGAACGATCAGGACAGTGCCCAATGTTTGTGTGTTTTGTAAGGAGAACCATGGATATTTTTTGGGCCCCAGGCCTTCCCACAAGAGTACAATGTGTAGCAAAATGTGATCTGTGCAAGAAGAGAGTCTCAACTCTGCTTTGGCAGAGTCATGTGGAAACACGCTGGGCAGCCACCTTCTGGGCTCTGTGTGGAAAGAATGGAGCAGCAGTCCTTGGACTAGAAATGTAGACATTTGTTGTGACACTTAATCCTTCCTCCTCTTGCTGCTGATTACACATGAGCTGCCTCAGAAAGCTCTAGGCCATAAAAAGGGAGAATAAATAATTTTCTCTGAAACTGTACGGTTAGTATTTACAGACAAAAGAGAAAGTTCTTTCATTCCTTCAGCATACTTAATTCAATTTGTATTCCTTTGAGGGGATGGGGAGGAGGTTCTTGATTTTAAAGCACATTTTGTCAGGATTCTAAAATTAGGTGTTTTGCTCTGTCATTATATCCTTCAGCCTGTAATTGCCACAGAAGCTGCTTGTAGCTTTGCAAATCAAGTGTTTAAACCATGGCTCTATCCCGGTATTAACTGAGCAAATCACCTCTGTGCCCTGAACCCCCGTTTCTCCATCTGTAAGGTGGTATGCCCAAGTAAAATTTAAACCCTTTGTATTGCTAAATCCAGTAAAGAATAAAATGCACCTGACCTTGTAACTGTTGTTGAACTGACAAATGAGCCCAGCTGGTAATATTCTTATTGGCAAAGATTATTCCTCTTTTCATCTGGAAATTTCAAAAAGACCTTACAAAATGCTCAAGTGAGGAGATAAGGAAAGGGACTCGCTGTGACACACATCCTGTTAAGGATGAGGAACCAGAACCTTGTCCTAACTTTTGTATATTTGAAGTAGGTAAACTGCCTTCAAGGAGAAGGGAGAGGTCAGGGCTCCCCAGGTAGTCAGAAGGGTCAGAGGGCTGGGGTGAAGGCCATGGAACTGCCTGAACTGACCCCTGTAGGGCCCTACGGTCACAGAATGACTAGGACTCCAGCCGTTCACTGTGAGTTACTATGACTGTGTGTCAACAGGGGTAACTCAGTAACACGGCAAAGCTCACGGGATTCTGGCCACGTTGGCGATGACGAGGCCCCATCGACCTCATCCGGCACAGCGGGGAGTTCTTCCGTGCCAGGTGAGGCCGTCTGTTGGACAGTAGACCTCCTGTGGCCCTGCCTGTGGGGAAAGATGAAACCTCGTCCCGCCTCATCATCTGGTTACATCTGCTTGGGCTGCCCTTCTTAGCCCTGTGTGTCTTCGCTTGCACGTGGGTACACTCCATGTGGGTCACCAGCCCTTTCCCGGCTTGGAGGAAATTCTGGAGCAAATTGAAACACTAACTAAACATCCTGGCTGTGTCAGGAATGGGGATCCTGAGGCAGACGGCTCCCCCCATGGACACAGGATGGTGACTAACAACGTTAGCCCACTTCCTGCCCCTCAGAACAGACAGACGTCTGTGGGGTGGGGTGGACAGGCCCCTGGGATCCTTCAGAGGTGGGTCCGTGCAGTGTTCTAAGTTGAAATGGATTTCATTTCTTTTGACTAAAAGATCTGCCAGGGTATTACTTTGACCCTGAAAAGAAACGATACTTCCGCTTGCTCCCTGGACATAACAACTGCAACCCCCTCACAAAGGAGGGCATCCGGCAGAAGGAGATGGAAAGCAAAAGGCTGCAGCTACTGGAGGAAGAAGACAAGCAGAAAAAGGTGGGCTCCGCACTCCTGGTGGCCACCCTGTCCCCTCCGCTGGTGATGGGAGGTGCCGACTAGATGCCCCTTAGCATGGTGCACTTGAGGGAATGTGGCATTGAGCTCCCCGCATAGGGGTCTGATGAAGAGATTCTGTTGAGAACAGGCAAGAAATCTCCCACCGCCCCTTTTCTTACCTTCGAAGTTCCATCAGGGATTCTTACATCTTGTCCTTCCCCAGAGGAATCTTGGGAATTGGTATGATAGAGTTTCAGTAACTGTATATCTTAAATAGAAAACCAAGGTGTGTGGATATGAGGATTTCCTGTATCCCTTCTGGGGATTAAATGCCAGGACCTTTCAGTGGTTTATGGGGGCTCTGGGGTCACCCCAAGTCGAACAGAAAGCATGGTGAAGACCCGAGTGACCAGTGCGGTTCTTGTGCTCACTAGTGGGGTGGCTTCATCTCTTCACCTGGCTCCCCAGGTAAATTGATGGGGCGCTTAGACATGGGCACCAGGCCAACTTTCCAGCTCACATGTGCTTTCTTGTGACGGACGTTTCCTCTTGCCAAGGAGAGGAGACCGTCAGATCTCTATACATATAATTTCTGCCAACTTAGTACACCTGCTTCTTTATTAGATCCTATGAAACTAGAAACATTCTCCATTATCCCATAACCTAAAACTTCACTGAATCTTTTTGGTTTTATTTAGAAAATAGCCAGAATGGGCTTTAATGCATCTTCATTGCTACAGAAAAGCAAGCTCGGTTTTCTCAATGTCACCAGTTACTGCCGGTAAGACAAAGCCTCGTGAAGCTTTTTCATGAATGTTCTTTTCCTGTTTCTTATTTCCATGGTCCAAGAAGCCAGTCAGGATAGAGCACATAACCACTCTGAGGAGTCCTCACAGTTGCGGGTGGGGGTGGGGGGAGAAGCATAGCCTCCCTTCTGCTAAAACCAGCCCTGAGAAAATCATTTCCCTTTAGAGCAAGGGAAGAGTCTCCTGCAGGAGGCCACAGACGGAGAAGGGATCTAGGCAAAGAAACTCAGCAGAAATTTCTCAAGACGTTTTCTCAGTATTACTCGAAATCATTGTCATTGTAATGAAGGTCCTACAACTTCATTCCCATGAGATTTCTGCCTCCTCCCGTTCCAATCAGTTGTCACCCAAAAGAGAGCATTAAAGGGATGTATGTGTACTAAACTTCATATACTTGTGATGACTGATATTCTAACTAGAACCCTGGGAGCTAGGTTGGTACTTCCCCCAGTTTTCAGAAGAGACTGAGGCTCAGAATGGAGCGATTGGCTCAGGGTAAAGCTAGAAAGGGCGGGATCCGTCTGACTCCAGTGCCTGAGCTCCTGAGCCCTGCATTCTGCTGCCTCCTGCTGTGCATGGGCTGGTGAAGAAACATCATACGGGGCACAGCACTTATCTTAGAGCAGGGCCCCCTTCAGGGAAGGCCAGCCATGCAAGGGTTACCCGCCAGAGTAGGTAGGGCAGGTCTCTCCTGTTATTCCCCTCTTCAGAAGGAAAAGAGTTAAGGTCTAGTTAGATCTCTCTTCACCTTAAAACCTGCTTTGTTCTTAGTGGGGTGGTGGCCGTGATATGGAGAGGGAAGGGTCTCCATACCTGGTTCTTACTAATTGGGCTCTCCTTCGGCATTGCTGTTTCGTTTCTCAGGCACATTCTTTTCATCTCAAGAAAGAGTTGTACTAGATGATCCAAAAACAAATTTGTCTAGTTCTAACTTTCTTTGACCCTGTGGATGGGTCCCCCATTTCTTGGCCTTAGTTTTCCTAAGAGGTCTGTAATTGAGATGATTTGGGATCCTGCTCAGCTCCCTTGCTGAGAATTACTTGGGAGGAGAGTCGGCTGACTAGGGGAGGTGGTCTCCAGGGTGTGGGCCAGGGCAGAGCCTCGGAGTCTGCTTCATGGGTGTCTAGGCACAGTGTCCATGCCCTCCCTGCCCCTCTTTCCCTCTGCAGTTTAGCTCATGAGCTGCGAGTGAGCTGCATGCAGAGGAAAAAGGTCCAGATTCAGAGCTCGGATCCCTCCGCTTTGGCAAGCGACCGATTTAACCTCATACTGGTGAGTGGGAGGGAGCTCCCTGTGGGTGCCAGAGGTATAGCTTTTATCCCCTGACACTGTGTGGCTTAACCTTGGCTTTCATTAGGGCTAATTATGTGGCAGCCAGTGCCATGAAAGCAGGCAGTATCCCCGTGGTTTTACGGTTCTAGTGTGTGCCTGCTGGCTACCCGCTAGCAGGTGCTGAGCTGGCAGGGTAGGCCGTGTGCTGACCATGCTCACCCCCACTACAGCTCTGTCATTCGATCTGAGAGCCTGGGCCCACCACACATTGACTGAGAACTATCACAAAGTAATTTTCCCTTGGGTGTGTTGGGTACAGACTAAAAGATATGCAGTGGACTAGGGGCTTCTAATCCTTCCTATACTGGGGCATTATCTGGTGGCCACACCTGAAGCTCCAGTGTCCTTCAGAAGCAACCATGTGTTTCTCCCTTGCTCGCTGGCTCTGACCTGAGCAGCAGGGGCCCACAGGCCTGGACTTCTGGGCCTGCACATCTGGCACACCTTTATCATATCATTTACAGGGAGCAGAGAGTCTTCTCTTCATTAGGTTAGACCTGGGCTGGAAGCCAAGGCCAAAGCCAGAGCCAACTGCTTGAACCCAGGGTTCAGAGAAATGTTGGCAGGGGACCCCATAGTCCACCAAGTTAGACTAGAAGCTCGAGGTTACAGGAGGTCGTGGCCTGCCCTGCAAGCCCTGTCCTTCCTGGAGGCTGGGGGAAGGCTAAGGAGAATGAGAGAAGGATCCAGACTGGATCCTGCTGGACAGGACTAGAATCCGAAGCCACAGAGCTGACCCTTGAGGTCTTGCCCCGGGAGACCTCAACCGGAGAACCCTTACGTAAGGGGTATTCCAGGACTCACGTTCTCTCCCGTGGCTTTACTCCCCCAAGGTCCTGGGGGTATGATTTGACCTGAATCAGAATATTTTCTTGCAGTTCATTCTCCTCCGGAGCCCCTTCCCTGGGGTTCCTCGGTAAAACTGGGTAGGGATGCACATGCTGCTCAGTATGGCCCGAGCCCCCAGTCTTCGTGCTTCACCTCACACAGGCCTTGAGCTGGCTCAGAGACCTTCCTAGTCACCCGGAGTTAAGAGTCGAGCTGATTGGCTAGCTTTGTGGACTGGAGTTTTGGCTTCGAAGGGTGCTTTGCCACCCAGAGATCAGTTTTTCCAGTCTGATTCTAGTCACTGTAATGATTCTTCAGGAAACGTGCTTTCTGAGTAAACTTGCAAAGTGAATACATTTTCACCAGCATCCAAACCCATGTATGTGTATATAAATATATATAAAACACATACAGGGTTTTTGTTTTGAAGTAACTAGTAATCACATTTTTTAAGTGAGGAGAAAAAAACCGACATCCCAATGCAGTCTCTTCTGTTGTAATTTTTTTTCAGTGCAGTGGGCTTGCTTTTTTTTTTTTTTACTTGGTGGGGAGAAAAGTACCTGTGTAATGGGAATCCAATCTTGTCTCCTCCTTTCACCCCTTCACAGGGGTACAACTAGCATTTTCCACATTGTGTATGGCTTTCGTGATGGCTACATGTCACCATGTGGCCCATCTAAACAGTTCACCTGGTGGACACTGGGACTCTTCCAAACCCAGTTCTGAGTGGAGTCGCTGTACAGACCTCAGACTTCCTGACAGCGCTCCCTCACTGCCCTTAGCCCTGCTCCTGCTTATGAGACCACATAGCTGTCAGCCTTGCTGGGTGACAGCTGGGCTGAGTAGGGGCAAGTTAGGTGACCTCCATGCTCTGTCCTCCCTCGTGGGTGGGCGCACTCACGTGAAAATGCACAGAGCATGGGATCCTAGAGAGATGGGCAGATGGTCTTGGGCAGCTCAGCTCGCCTGGCTCAGCCAGGGAGGTGACCTGTAGTCTCTTTTCCCTCCAGGCAGATACCAACAGTGATCGGCTCTTCACAGTGAATGATGTCAAAGTCGGAGGCTCCAAGTATGGCGTCATCAGCCTGCGAGGTCTGAAGGCCCCCTCACTCAAGGTGCATATGCACGAAAACCTCTACTTCACCAACCGGAAGGTACGTTGCCTTTCCCATTAATTAGCCTTGCAGCCCCCTTTGCACTTTGGATCCAAGGGCCCTGCTGTAGTTGGCCCAATTCAGAGGAGAGGAGAGAACTTTGTGAAGAAGGTGGGGCTGGAGTACCTATTTTCCCCAGGGAAAATGGGGTCGTAGCTCTTGAGAACCCGTAGGGGAAGAAAAGGGCCTCAGGAGTTTCTTTTCTTGGAAGAGAAATAACTGTCAATAGTTGGGAGAAGGCGTGAAACTTCTTAAGGCTTGAAAGGCTTCTTTAACCGGTTGGACAGACCTTCTTTCCAGGAGGATTGAAGTGACCCGAAGGAGCCCTTGCCAAGCACAGGGTTCCTGGGCTGGGGGCTGAGGTAGCTTGAGCGGGGAGTCCTCTGGTGCATCAGTCACTCAGCCAGTCTGTGACCTACACAGAGGTTAAATAAATATAACACAGCACAGCTTGCTGTCTAGGGAGCAACCTTTAAATTCCACGGGGGTGATGACTGCATGTGTAAGAAGCGGTGACATTCTGTTCATTTGGGACCTGAGCCACAAGATGGATACAGGTTGAAAATGGTTTCGGTTGAAGTGAGAGTACAGTATGCCTTTCAGAGTTAGGTTTGTCCCCTGCTATTGCAGAGACTCCATCCCCAAACCAGAGAGTATACCAGAGGTCTCACTGCGAGGTCCATGCTAATGACAGAGGACCAAAGTCTGGGGGTTTCTTCCTCCCTGTTCCTCTCAAGGCCCTACATGGTGGAGCAGGGGAGACTTGCCTGTTCTGGAGCCTGTTCCAGCCCCTTTAAAAGGAGTGAGATCTGAAGAAAGAAGTCCCGTGTCTGTATCCCCATTAGTTATTCCATGGGAAAGCATTTGTCTGTTTCTCTCCGCAAGTGGGTAAACCATTCTTGCTGTGTGCTTCCTCACCAGGTAAACTCTGTGTGCTGGGCCTCGCTGAATCACCTGGATTCCCACATTCTGTATCTTTTGGCAGATGAAGAGGTTTGGTGGGCAGGCCATGCCCTCGTGTGGAGCTGGGCATCTGTGCGGTTTGTGAGGTGGCATCTTAGTGGCCAGAGGTCTGCCCCATTTTGTATGCACATCTCACCCTTTAGGAAAGAATAGTGCAGCTCGGTAGAGGATGAGGATTGCCATGGAGCAATAGCGGAGTTCCCAGAGTGACATTGATGTCACTGTGTGCTGGATACTGTTAGGAACGGTAAAGTCTTAGGCAGGAGCCCCACATCCTCCCGAGGTGAAGGAGGAGGAGCTCAGAGCTACAGTGGTTTGAGGGTGGGCCAGGCCTCTTGTGGGGGGAGGCTGAGGGCGGGCATCAGTAAAGGGGAGAGGGGAATCCTTTGGCGTTGGACATGAGTGTGTGGGCTCTGTGCCTAGGGTCCCTGTCAGAGACAGCCTCTTTCTTTCTTTCTTTCTTTCTTTCTTTTTTAATTTTATGTATTTATTTGAGAGAGAGGAGAGGGCATGAGCGGGGGTTGGGGGGACAGAGGCAGAAGGAGAAGCAGACTCCCGGCTGAGCAGGGAGCCCAATGCAGGGCTCGATCCCAGGACCCCGGGATCATGACCTGAGTCGAAGGCAGACGCTTAACCGACTGAGCCCCCCAGGCGCCCCCAGAGACAGCCTTCTTTAGAGCTCTCTTCATTCTAGTCTCTGCCCTCTCAGAGAACAATCAGGGCTCTTTTACTAAAAGCACAGAAGTACAGTGTCAGGCTGTCTGGACCCTTCCTCTGGAATCCCTGGAGGCTTTTGATGGACAAGACAGCAGTCTGTCCTGTGCTTCTGGGAGTAATACGGTTTGAGCCAAAGCCACATGTGCGTGACTCTGGTCCATGGTTTGAGTTCTTAAAACTCTGACCACTCACTGTACCTAGCACCTACTTCGGGAGTTGTCCCGGGGCTAACATTATTTAACATCTGTGAATGCACCTTGAGCACAGTGCTTGGCACATCACGGGTCCTCTGCACGTGATGGCTGAATCGGAACCAGTTGGGGTTTTTTTAATTTGTTCCACGGCACTCTATTTTTAAAAGCCTAAAGTACATTAGAGATCTGGTTATAAATTTTACGTAAGACAAACACAAAACTGTGTGGCCTGTAAATTGAAAGGCTTTCATTTGATGGGATTCTGGGGGGGGGGGGCGGGGGGTAGGACCACCTGTTACTGGAATCGTACCAGAGGACAGAAGAGACCAGATCTTAAAGGAGAGAAAACAAGAACCTTGCTTTCATTTCTGATCTTAAAACAGGATGACATTTTCCCAGCTTTCTCTCCTTAACGCTAAAGAGAGAATAAAAATCCGTATAATTGGGTTTAAAGAGTGTGGTCTGTGGTAGCTTCTTCAGCCACTTGCCCTCTGGTGGTCACTTCGGTAATCTTCAGGCTTCTGTGCACCCCCTGCTTCTGCTGAAGGTCATGGAACTTTCTCCCTTTACCAGAATGGCGCCTTGTTGAGCCCGGTACTCTGCATTTCCCCCCACAGAATGGGGAGAGGTTAGGCCGAGGCTGCCCCTCCTGGGCCCTTCAACCCCTGTGGCCTCTGAAAGGACCAACTGATACTGGTCCCATTAGCATCACACGAAGCGTAAGGGTAGTTTGGATCTTAGTCCTAGTAACTAAAAGTGCACCTGGGTAGGGACTCCCTCCCCACATCCTCACCTTCCAAACCCAGAAGCAAAAGGGGTTTCTTTAGGAAGGACTTGGGTTGCCCAGCTGCAGGGTTATCGTTTATAGCTTTGGCAGTCTCTCTAACTAGAGATACTTAACACGGGGCCTGCCATCCAAGGCAGCGTGACACATGCACACGTCACACGTTCAGACGACCAGGAATGTTGCCTGATTGCTTTGCAGATGTTTACAGTTTTCAGTGAGGGCTGTGTGTGTCCGTTCCACCAAAGGCCGTCGAGCAGGTGCATCCCTATGTGAGTGCTAGAGAGGGCAGCACAGCAGGTGCTCAGTCTCTGCCGTGATGTCCGAGGGGCACTTGGATGCTAGTGGGATGGAGGGACCGGGGTGGCCTTCCTGGCAGTGACTCCTGCATGGGAAGAAGGGGACGGAGCTCCCAGAGGAAGGAAGTGGCAGGAGGGAGCTTGGCACCTGGGGCAGCGGTAAGTGGTCTAGTAGTATCTGTGAGGTCTCTGGCAAGGTGGGGCACCTGGTGCTGGGATGTTCTGGAGGACTGTGGCCCCGGAGGAGTATCTTATGAGAAGCTGGCAAGGGTGAGACCTCAGATGGGGGGCGGGGGGGGGGGCGGTGGCAGCTGCTGCAAGACTGCAGGCAGGGGAGAGGGTGTGGTGGATGAGCCAGGGGTAGAGGAGAGGCACGAGTCGGAAGAGGCTCAGGATCTAGGCCAGGCGATGTAGGTGATGGAAGGTCCGGGGGGGGGGGCCTCCCAGAGGAGGTTCTGGAGGCCACCACCGAGCGTGTTGTTGGAAACAGTGCTGCGTGGCCACAGTCAAGACTGGAGAGTGTCAATCAGCGTGAAAAACCGAGTCCCTTAGAGGCCTCGGGGAGGATATTTAACTGGGAGATGACTGGGTTTCAGTGGGCTGAAGAGTGAAAGGAAGACAAGGGAGTTGGAGAAACACAGACTCCTCTGAGAGAAGTTTGGCTATGAAGAGAGAGGACACAGATCACTTGGAAGACAGCCCAGTAGACATGTGGGTAAGGCCCAGACAGAGGCGGTTCAAAGAAAAGGAAACCCAAGTAACTGTGATCCGATGCATCAGCACACCCGGTTGTAGTCGGGAAACTGAAGTTAAAATGATGATGTGTCAGTTTATACCTGTTCAGATGAGCACAGATGAGGCTGTTTCCAGACTGCACGGCGTGACCTCCCTCTGTGGGCCGTTAACGTCCATTTGTGAGCGGCATTGTTTTAATGAAGTCGACTAGAAAATAATGAGGCCCATATTTAGTAAGAGCAAATATTTTATGAAACTTTTGTTTCAGTTCTTTGTGTGTATGTAGTGCTTGGTAGCAAAAAATAAAACTCGCACCGTGGGTTCAAGAAAACACTGCCTTAAAGCAGCCTCCCACACATGGCATATGAGACAGGGAAACAGGAGGGGATGCTCATTCCAGCAGCAGAGCAAAAAAACCCCAAAACCACGCAAGTGCCCATCAGCGGGAGACGAGACAGATGAGTTGTATATTCATACAAAGGCATGCTCCACTGTGAAAGTGAAGAGATTGGAGCTACAAAATCACCCCAGATGAATCTTGAAGACAGTGGAGATGGAAGAGTTGTAGAAGATGCTCTGTGGAAAGAATAGAGCACGGCACAGAACTCAGAGCAGTGTTAGAATGTGATTCGGGGGGCGCCTGGGCGGCTCAGTCATTAGGCGTCTGCCTTCGGCTCAGGTCATGGTCCCAGGGTCCTGGGATCGAGCCCCGCATCGGGCTCCCTGCTCCACGGGAAGCCTGCTTCTCCCTCTCCCACTTCCCACTCTCCCTGCTTGTCCATTTGTGAGCGGCATTCCCTCTCTCGCTGTGTCTCTCTCTGTCAAATAAATAAATAAAATCTTTAAAAAAATAAAAATTAAAAATCTGAAACTAAATATGGAATATGGGAACGTGTTAAATCTCGCTCGTGGTGTTACAGTTTCTTGAAGGGTACTGATACCCAGAGGAGACCCTTGTACTTGACTATCCTTAACAGCTTTTGCAGGCTCTGCCTCATGGGCATCGCAGAGACTCCGGGCTGTGCCACCCTGCTCCCAGCATCGCTGTTCGTCAGTAGTCATCCAGGTACCAGGTCCTTTCCCTTCGGAGGAGGAGGTGCTCTGAGGGAGGTCTCGGTCCCTGCCTCCAGAAGCTGCAGCCCACGACAGTGTAAACTCCATGGCCAAGGCTTGGACAGGAGGGGTGGGAAGCACGGGCCACGCGAGCCCAAGTCAGCCTGCAGAAGCACTTATCGGAGAATTCCTGCAACCTAACCCAGGATTCGGACTGCAAGTGCGCACGTCCACATACCCTTCCTTTGGGGTCATTTCAGCAGCCAGAACAGTTAAAAGTACAAGAGATTAAAATATTTATTTGGGCTGCCCATACAGATGGTGCAGAAAAGCCTGGCACCTGCTGCTGGCATTGCTTGCGATCTGTGTGCCTGAAGGCAGCCGGACTTCTCCTTCCAGGCGGCACTCTGAGTATTAAGTTTTCAGTCTTTCAGAGACTTAGGGACCCATTAGACAAGGGTCAAGGCTCTAAGAGTGCAGGCCTTCAGGCAGACCTGGCACGAATCCCGGCTCTGCCCCTTACCAACGTGAACAGGTTGCTTACCTTCTGTGAAGAGAACACCCACCCCATCGGGTTACAGGGAGGATTAAATGAGGTGATGCACACTCGCCTGTGCGTGATGCACACGCCTGGTGTGCCTGACATTTCATCATGAGGCAGGTCTGTGTGGCAGGAGTGTGTGTTACCACCGTTTTTACAGATGAGGAAGCTGAGGCAAAGAGGTTCAGAGCCTGCCTTACAAAACTGACCAGGACAGTGGTTCCCTCTCAGGAAGAGTGGGAAGGTCGTAACGGGAAGGGGTATCAGGGTTCTGGAATGTTTTGCTTCTTAACCTGAGTGGTGGTCATGTGGTTACATTTACTTTGTGATCACTCGTTGCACTCTCTATTTGGGGTGTGTGCCCTTTATGGATTATTAAAAGGCTTATTTTAAAAGTGTTCTGCTTGAGATCACCCATCAAATAGTGTGATGTGGGATTGGAACCCTCTTGTAAAGATGCCACACTGCCTACCTGACAGCAGTTAGTTCTAACACTACTGCGAAGTCAGGAAAGATTCATGTGCTCCTTCTCAGAATAGCCCCTTTTGAGCCAGGTACCCCAGCTGAGTGTCTTTTTTGTTCCCATAAAAGCCAGAATGGAGCCAAGGTATAGATCTCTGAACAACCATTCCTGGAGGTTTCCCAGATCGGGCAGTCACTGGCCTGGCAGCACAGAGGGAAGGTCCCTCAAGGGCAGCCACCTCTTATATTCACTGTTGCCCTCAGCAGGAGACCGGCCTGGCATGCTCTGCAGTTTCCGGATCCCTGGGGCCTGGTCCTGTGCATGGTCCCTCAACATTCAGGCGAATAACTGCTTCAGCACAGGTGAGCCGCAGCTGCCCCCCCGGGTCCCCAGAGGAAAGACGTTCATAGGCTTCAAACCCCTGTCCAGACTGTGAGTGATGCTTGTTTCTCTGCCCCCTTTGTCTCTGTCAGGCTTATCTCGGCGGGTCCTAGTGACCAACGTGGTGACAGGACACCGGCAGTCCTTTGGGACCAGCAGTGATGTCTTGACCCAGCAGTTTGCTCTCATGGTTGGTTGGATTGGGGGAGGAGAGCAAGTAAAGTTTCCCAAGGGTGGAAATTTTGCTGGATTGAAACGATCCCTCTGTGTGGCATCTGGTCGTCTCGCTTTTTCAGGGGAAAAAAAGGGCATCAGAAAGGATTAGCGGGTTACTTGGTGATTATATTTGCACTGGATGAAAGTTGGCTGATTCACAAAAGCCTGGCTAAATTGGCTTTAAACAGCTTCCTATTTAAATGAATTGTTAGCAATTCTTGAGTACTTGGATTAACCAGCAGGACAAGTAATTTTTTTAATGTATAAATTAAGTCCCAATTCATCATACTTAATAGGTTCATACAGTTTTCAAGTTATGTATTTTATAAATTTAAAAAATCCTACTTCTAGACAATACCACATTTCAAAGACTTGCTCACTGAAAATGCCATCTTTCTTTAAATGTGGAGGAGAGAGTGTGCTTACCTGCTTTCTGCAGTAAGCACAGAGCATGTTATTCAGGCTTCTTCAGCTGTCTGCCCTCTGTTTGGGACTGCAAGCCTTACCTGGATCTCTAATCTCTCCTACCCCATATTCCTCCCCCTGGCTTCTCACAGAGGATCTTGGTGGAGATGAGGCACCATCACTTGAGCTTCACAGAGTGAGGCCTAAGGGGCCAATGCAGCCAGTGGGGAGGACACTGGAAGACACCTGGGGTCCAGTTCTTTTACCCTTTCATAAGGAACCCTTCCAGCTGTACTGAGGCTCAAACCCTGACCACACCATCGCCCACACCGCTAACCCAGGGGCTGGGAGAGGGGAGGCGAGGCAGGAGTTGTATTCTGGAGGGCGCACGCCTCTCAGCCTTAGAGGAGGTAGTACCAACCATTCTCTTTCCATAGGCTCCTTTGCTGTTTAATGGCTGTCGTTCTGGGGAGATCTTTGCCATAGATCTGCGTTGTCGAAATCAGGGCAAGGGCTGGAAGGCCACCCGCCTTTTCCACGACTCAGCAGTGACCTCTGTGCAAATCCTCCAAGAAGAGCAAAACCTGATGGCTTCTGACATGGCGGGAACGGTAGGGGTAGCACTGATGACTCGGGCCACTGGAGCCGCTGGTCTAGAGCTTTGCCAGGTGAAGGGCTCTTCAGCAAAGACCCTCGTGGTGGGGCACGTGGCTGGCTTATTCAGACGAGTGTGTGACTCTTGACCTCAGGGTCATGAGTTTGAGCCCCATGTTGCGTGTAGAGATTACTTTAAATAATCAAATCTTTTGAGAGAGCGAGCCTGTGCCAGACGGCGGGGGAAAGGCAGCTGGAGACGAGTTGTGGGCTATGTGTAGGGCAGTTGCTTTCTCCATCTGGGAGCCCAGCCTGGTGTAGACTGACATGAAACTGGTTTTGGTGCTTTTGAAATTTAGACTTTCCTCACCCTAAGAGGTGTTTGGAGACCACCTTGCCCTGCCTGGGTTCACTAGTGTACCTGCCGGACCCTCTCTAATGGCCCCTTGTGCTTTCCACAGATCAAGCTGTGGGACCTGAGAACCACCAAGTGTATAAGGCAGTATGAAGGTCATGTGAATGAGTACGCCTACCTGCCCCTGCACGTGCACGAGGGAGAAGGAATTGTGGTGGCAGGTACCTGGGGAAGGGGGCTCCTTCTGTCCCATCAAATAAAATGGCAGAGGGAGAAGTTACTCCAGATCAGAACCTCGTACGTGGGACTGGGGGCTGCTGGTCAGAGACACTAGATGGGACATAGAACAGCACATTAGTAAGGAGCAGTCAAACGGCCGCCAGTTGGGACAGCCCTTTGTCCTCACGTTAGTGGGAGACCATCACCTCAGTAACAGGCAAATTACATGCAGTAAAACATTGAGAGACTTGGGTGTCCACCCGGTCAGCATTCAGTGTGACCTTTATCCCATCCTGTTTAAAAGCTTAGGCTCCCTGCACTTCGTGCTCACTTTCCAGCCTTGGATGTTAAGAAAAGAAATTAAGGTAAATGTAATGGAACTGGTTCCTGGTCCCCTTAACACCATCCCTGGGGATCCCTACCTGCAGGATAGGAGCAGAGGGGTTGAGCCACTAAACTCCCTTGAAAAGGGCTACAAGTTGATTGCAGATTTTGCTGTTTCTGGGGCAACAGAATATTCTGATAGCATGGAAGTTCAGTGGTTTGACACATGAAATAGCCCTTGACATCAAGGAATATGTTCTTGGTCTTGACATGTCCTCAGATTTGCAGCTGTGCCTCCAGAATGTGTTTGTTCTCTGTGAATCTTCTTTTGTGCCAAAGAAGCATCACTGTAAGAACTTTCTCAGGCTGTTTAGCTTCCTGTTTAAGCCTAGTTTCCACCTCAGAAGAGCTGCTGTGCTCTAGGTAACAGGAAAGAAAGGAGCCCATTGAGAGGCAGACATGGTGGTGGGCTAGTGCAGTCCTCGATGTGCTGGACAGCCTGAGCCATCACAGCTGAGGGAGTGAAGCGAAGTCCGAGAGACCCTGAGATCTACCCTCCTTTCCTCTGAAGACTCCAGTAGCCTATCTGGGCTGCTGCAGCCGGTGCTTGTTCGGTGCCACATTCCTCACAGCTATGAGCCCCAGAGACTTACCTGGTCTTAGAAACTGAGCCATTAAACCAGAAACAGCTCTGGTGAGAGTTGTCACCTGGTGTGTCCCCAGGATATACTGAAGGGAAGAGATCTTCCTGGTTACTCTTTCACAAAAAGGAAATCAGTTGGGTGTCATCTAGACCAGGGGGCTGGGCTCTCCCTTGAGCAGCCCTTGGCATAAGAGAAGCAGAGTGGCCACCTGTTCGCCAGGATGCCTGGGGACACCAGCCAGTGCATCTTGTCACTTGGAGTACCTGCGACTAGTTGTGATTCTGGAGCACCAGGGAGACCTGTGACTTTGATTTTCAAGAAATACATATTATCAGCAGAAATAACTTCCATTTGAGTTTGTGTTCTGGCTCCAGTGGAGTCCCTTAGGAATCATGAGAAGCCGTGTCCACATGTATACAAGTGCTCCTGTGTGTTCTAATGTGCCATGTGTCTTCCCTCTTTCTTAGTGGGCCAGGACTGCTACACGAGAATCTGGAGCTTCCATGACGCCTGCCTGCTCAGAACCATACCCTCCCCACACCCCACCTCCAAGGCTGACATCCCCAGTGTGGCCTTCTCTTCTCGGCTTGGGGGTTTCCGGGGAGCCCCAGGGCTGCTCATGGCTGTCCAGCAGGACCTTTACTGTTTCTCCTACACCTAATTCCACAGGGTACAGCCTGGAGGGATGTGGATTTGACGTAAGGGAGTAAGGAGCAGCCAGACTTCTGCCACAACTGCTGTTTCCACTGAGGGCATTTTAAATGGACACTCTGTGTATACAGATCCCATCCATCCAGCTGCCGGGAAGTAGGTGCTGTGTGGAGCACAGTGGAGACACTTCAGTAAAGTTCTTTCAGTTAAGTTGTGAGCTCAGAGAGCTCAAAAGTCCTTTTCATAAAAGGTACTTATTTCCTTGTTAAATTCCTTAGAATAGTCTGTGGCCCCCCTACCTTTTTTTTTTTTTTTTTGAAACAAGAAATACTTTTCTAAGGGCTGAGGATTGGCAGTAACTAAATTAAAGCTGGTGCTTTCACCAAAAGCCCTTTTAAGAAGCTTAATGAGATTGGGTGAGGCTGTTAGTGCAGTCAGTGCCTGGGTCCCAGAAAGCTGTGCCCGTGGGCTGGAGAAAGCCAGCTGAGGAGACAGGGAAGGGACAGGGGGAGGGGGAGTCGTTTCTCTGAGTCTCTAGAGATAAAGATTGAAGGCTGGATTTTGGAGTCATTAAAAAGCCTTCTCAGGCTCATTCAGCATCCATAGCAGACCTTGCTTTCTCCTTTTACCACCATTCATAGGCATTGAAAGGAAGGATGGATCTTTCTAGATTCTAGAGGTTTTAAACAGGTCCTAGCAGGCCTTTGTTGAGGTGCCTTCCAGAATGTTAGGTATAACAGCTCCTGTTTCTATTATGGTGACTTGAATGTCAGATTTAAGGGCCCCATCTCAAAGAAAATTGGCTTTGACTTTTTGCAATCTAGAAGCACTTTGTGAGATGTTTATACAGCGTTCAAGAACCTGTCTTTCTACCAAACAATAAACTAGAAAGAACCATGCATGTTTTGTCGCTTCTGTTAACGATTTAGAAGATCATGATTGATGGCTTGTCCGCTATAGCAACGAACCAGCTGCAGTAACGTCTACTCAGATCGTGGGTACGGGGTATAGACAGATCGGCTTTAATGGCTTCGCTAGAGAGCTTTCACCTGGCCCTCCAGACCCGCCGTGCCCTTTCCCGCCTGCTCTGTGCATGCCCCAAGAAGCTGACTGTAGGGACTACAATGGTGAGCTCCCTGGTCCCCCTCTGGCTGGGCTGTGGGGGGCTGTGGCTGTGTCCCTCCACCCAAGGCCGCAGCCCCTGTTGGAATAGCACACTCTCTGGGTTCCAGCAGCTTCTCCATTCGTCCCTGCAGATCTCCTCGTAACTGCACCTCACTGTTGTTAGCCCAGGAACTTTGCCAGTTAAACTCTTCAGTTACTCCCTTGAGTGGTAGTTAATTCTGTTTCCTGCCAGAACCCTAGTACAAGAACCAAATCCAAAAACAAAAATAATGAGACCATCAGATTGGTCATCTGATAGATGAGCTACATGTTACAGCAAATATTTTTAGTGCCTCACATTTTATAAAGAACTTTCCCCCATCTTACTTGATCCTTCTAACAACCCATAAAGGTGGCACAGCTGGAATAATGTAAAAATTATTAGCATCCCTTTACAGGTGGGGAAATCTGGGCACAGAGACACTGACTTGCTCAGATCTCAGGCCTGTTCAGCGGAGAAACTTGAGACCACGTTCCCTGCTGCTCAGGCTCCTCCAGTCGCTGATGACACTCATGTTATCACGGCAAGTGCTGTGGAGAAATCAGGAAGTGGCCTGGTGCCAGTGCACGTGTATAGCGCTAACAGCCCATGATCTTGAAATCACCAGGTAAATGCACTTTTCTGGTCCTCAGCAATGGTAAGATTCGTAAGTGTTTAGTCATTTAGATTTGGCCCCTGTATATCTGCAACCCTGGCATACTGACCTGCACAGAGGTCTCAGGAAACACCTACATAACTGAAGGGTCCAGGTGGCCACTGTCACTGCAGAGTCTTGGATCAACTTTGGTGGTGTGTCCCTGCCCCACACACAAGCAGAACTGCTGAGCCATGAACACTCACTTTTGTCCCCACAAGTTCTAGGTTATCACAATATATAAGTTCATTACAGGACCTGCAATTTAAAATTGCTGGTACTGGCCATCTAACGCAGTTTCCCCCACAGTTCTGTATTGTTCCTATGGAGCTGAGAGCCCATGGGTGGCTACCCTGTCCAACTTGGATCCCTCCCCAAGCAGTGGAGACAACAGGACTACTCAGGAGAATAGTGGTGAGTTCTGACATGATGGCCCTGTCCCCATATACCTTCTAAACAACACCTGTGTCCTGGCCCAAGTTCCTTGTTAGGCAGACACAGTTGTCAAAGAATCGTTTTCCATTTCCCCTAGGCTTTTTAAAAAGAAGGGAGGGAGTGGTTCTTTAAAAATTCTACACTTAGCAAATTTGTTCTCGATCTCTGGTTAGCAGTCACTTCTAACATCTGGTATAGGTTGTATGAAAAGTCAAACTTAGCTAAGAAATTAAACATCATGGTCTGTTTGCTTGTTAACATAATGTCCCACAGTCTGGATGAAGTATTTTTTTTCTCTTCACCTGCACATCTATTAGGGCATTTTGCCCTGTTCCCCGGTGACAAGAGGTGGAGATGACCAGGCGATGGGATGCAGCACCACGCTGTGATGATACATGGTGCTTGCTGGTGTGTCGCCCTGTAAGCGGCCGAGAGGACGGCGGCTCTGCTTAGCGGTGGGGATCACAAATGCCCACAAGATAAACACTTGCTTCACACCATCCTGCTGTGTAGCCACCTTAGAATTCAGCCAGCCCGATGTGCTCGGGAGGGCGGACAGCCTCCTTGGTGTCCCCCAATGGGTCCCCAGAAGTGTCCTTTAGACCAAGTTAGCCCCACTTATCTGTTAGCCCTAGATCTGTCCTGGCCGAAATTTTCCACAACCATCTCTGAGAACAACTGCAGGCCAAACTCGGTCTCCCCTTCATTCTGTGCATGCTGCTGCATCTGGGCCCTTTCCTGTCTGCCTCTCCAAGCTACCCACTGCATGGCCCCTGCCACGGGAGCGATCTTCCTGGGTCCCTGCGTTCAGTGGCTTCTTGTGCCTCAGAATGTGTGGCCTCAAGATTGGGTCATGTACGCCTTGCCCCTTTTGCCCCATCTCCACCTCCTGCCTGGTCTCAGGACACAAATGTTTCAAGATTCTCCCTCACCTGGGCCTCTGAGCAAGCCGGACTCCCCTCCTTTCCATCTGTCAAAGTCCCACTGTTAAGTCTCAGAAACCTCCAGAAAGCTTAGCTTTGCCAGCATCATCGCCTTTTCATTACAATCCTTTGAAGTAGGTGACAGTCACTCCAAGATACTGAAGAAAAAAAAGCGACTGGCCCAGGTCTTCTAATAAGTGGAAGAGCCAGAAGCGTCTCCCGCTCAACTCTGAGATCTCTTAGGCCCCTTGGGCTTGACAGAATGGGACTTTTTATTTAACCCTGGAAGTTTAAGGTCTGGGTTCAGTTCAACCTCATTCTCCCTTCTGTCCTCTTTCCTCAAGACCAGCCATCTCTGTCCCCCACAAGTGACCTCTGGACTGGTTGGCCTGTCTCTGTTCCATCTCCTGGTTTGTTCCTGCCCCCCACCCGCTTGCACTCTTGGCTTCATCTGAATTAAGAGCAGCTATAGCAAAAACGACTTTCTCTGCAGAAGCCACAATCCGAGCAAAGGCACCCAGATATAAATGCCGCCAATAGCCCAGGGCTGCCTAAACTGAGATGACATGGTGTCTGGGAAATGGAAGCGAGATGTCTAGGGCCGGAGGAGCCAGAGCCTCGAGAGTGAGTCAGGCTGGAGTTAAGGATAAGGTGGCAGCTGAAACCACAGCAGTGGATGAAGTCACCCAGTATTGGCATTATGGGCTGGTGGACTCTGCCAAATTCCACCAGATCCAGAAAGACATGCTGTGGTCTATAAGTGGCAGTTTCAAAGATGGCGTCGGTCATACGAGCATATCCCTAAATTACCTTCTCTAACTCCATATACCCCGTACCATCTGTGCTTCAGTGCTCACAAGTCTGAGTGTCCCAGGTACACAAAAAAGGAAAAAGTTGCACCAGGTGTAATTTAACAGAAGGCAGAACTCAAGATTCTAAAACGAACCCCATCGGTGGTAAGAGTTACGGGCTGCCATTATGGGTTCAGTTTTCTCCCCCTGGTTGATGGAAATTCTGAAATTGAAAACGCAAATATAGTGGGGAAAATTACCATTTTTTTACAACCAGAAGCTGAGCTCCAATAGTACAAGCCAGATCAACTTGCTTAATCTGTAAGCCAGTTTCTGTGTGATGTTTTATGAAAGGGAAGTAGTGCTCTCCTTTACCATGACGAGCAGATGTAAAGCTAAGTCCTCCTGATACAATATAGCAGGTACCTTTTTCTCTTATCTGAAAATGCAGAATTCACAACCCAAGGAGGAAGAAGGAAATTTAAGCTCTACCTGGGCAGGGGACACAGGGCGGCGGAGCGCAGAAGGCACTGAGGCTTTTCAGGACCGCCTGGAATCAAACCCCCAGCTTCAAGTCTCACTGGCCAAGCGACGCTGGGCTTCCAAACCTCTTTGAGCCAGTGTCTTCAGCTATAAAACACGAACACCACTCCCTCCCTTCCAGTGTGGTTGTTAGAATATCAACCATATTTAGTCCCAGCACAGTCCCTGGCGTTAACTGGCACCCGTGTATTGGGAAGTCAAACCAGCAGAGCGAAACCCAACGGATGTGGAAGGGTACCCCTGGTTCCCGTTGCTCAGGAGACCGTGTGGTTCTCAGCCACAGCTGAAGCCTTCCATCCCAGCTCTCCAAGGGCTTCACCAGCGATCCCCACCTCAGAGCAAGTCTCTCAAACTGGAAATATGTTTTAAGTAATCTATGCCCAACATGGGGCTCAAACTCGCGACCCTGAGATCAAGAGTTGCACACTCTTCCGAATGAGCCAGCCAGGCGCCCCAAACTAGAAATTTATTAAAGCCTTTATGCAGCCACCCCCTAAAGGGTGGGGGAACTAATCTGCACTATTAGATGTCAGGATAGTGGGCTCTCTGGGTGGGGGCTGGCGGGTGGGCAGTTTCTGGGGTTGCAATTATGTCCTATTTATCTGGACGTTGGTTCATTATATGTTCAGGTTCAGAAGATTTATCAAGTGGAAATTTGTATTATGATAGTTTAATAGTTTCAGCCATTTTCATCCTGAGTTTAGCTGGTTTTCACCCCTTCGGCTGAGGCTGGGATTGGAGGTAGAGAAGAAGAAAAGCGAACCTTCTATTACTTCAACACTGGGTCGGTTCTCTTCCTTTACTCTCCTGGTCTGACCAGCGTAAGGAAGGGCGTGCAGAAGAGTGTTCTGCATCACTCCTGTGTGGCCTGGCAGACGCGTGCTCAGGGCCACCCCCGCACGACAACAGGACAAAGGGCCACCACCATACACCCCCCTGCTCCACTCACCCAAAAAGCAGGGGTAAGGATGAAAGGGATGGCAGCAGAACAGGTAAAGTCAAGGGTAAGGGTAAGGACAAAGACAAGAGTATCCGTGCCCACGAGGAGGAGGAGGAGACCGTGAAGGACGGACACGGGAGGAGAACAGAGAAGGCAGGGCAAGGGAATGAAGAGGGAAGCGACAGATAAAAAGGTAGAAAAGTTTTCTCCAGCCTTTCCCTAGGTCAGTAGCATCACCTAGACTCTTCCGTGAGAGAGGACTCCCCGTGGACTGAGGCCCCCCACAGCTACCCGCACGAAGCCGAGCACACAAGTCACCAGGCAGTGGCCCCCGCTGCGTCTGACACAGGTGGCCCTACTCGGGGCCGGGCTGACGTGGCTCCCCCACCCCATGGCCAGTGGCCGCCCGCTGGGGAAAGCTCTGATGAACAGCCCAAGTGCAGGACCGTGGCATGGCCAGGGAGCACGCGTGGAGCCCTCACCACCAGAAAGTTCTGTGAGCGTCCGTTAGTACCCTCTCTAAAGGAATAGCCACCAAGTTCCCTGTTAGCACACAGCTGGAGGCGGCGATCTGTCTAAAAGCTGAGGGAAAACAGCCCATCGTGAGATGAAAACCCCTATCACGGTTTTGTGATTATTTAGCTCTGCTTTTTTCTAAGTTCTTATTAGAGTAATAGGTATTAAAGGTCAAATATTACCCCAGAAGCGTGCCTCTTGCTTGGCTTATCCTCTGAAAGCCACCAGCTGCTTTCCTATCGACTAGAAAGAGGCCCGGTCTATTGAGGAGGTTAAAGGAAAGAGCACAGTCCGTGTTCAGCAGGAAGATTCGTTTATCATGGCGAATTGGAGAATACACAGTCCGAGAGTAGGGTCTGAGTCACTGGGCCACGGAAGGCCACAGGACGCAGGTCTGACGAGGACCAGCACGTGCCAGGGCTCCCGTCACACTGACTCATGCCGGGAGTGCCTGCCACGTCCCTCCCTGAAGCTCGGCCCACCCACCAGCTCTGTCAAGAACTAGGTCGCACTTCATTCTTCGTGTTTGGCCACTGAAGATAAAATCCGTCCCGATGACAGGGTTTCAGCACAACAGTCTCTTTCCAGTCACGAGAGATGGATGTCCTGGCTCTTGGTGAGAAACAGAAGTTCACTTGACTTCTCTTGCAAGAACCAGAGAGAGAATTTTTTTCTTAATGATCCGTTGAAATATTTATATATATTTAAAACAACTAACAGTCCATTCGGTGCACTGTTTCCCTGGAAGATTCTCGTATCACCCCTCCAATAGCCAGAGGGGGCATGTATCAGGGTACAAAGAATTAAGACACTTCAAAATAAGCAATAAAAATCCTAGTGCAACACTCAGAAGCAGATGGTGGGCTCGCAGGGGTGGAGGGGAAGGAAGCAGGTGCTCTATTTAGGAGCAGGGTGCAGCCTCTGGGAAAGCCAAGTGGACAAAGAAGCATCACGAAGTAGGAAACCCCGCTGGGGAAGGCCCATTTCCTCCCGTGCTCTCCCCAGTACTCAGGGCCAAGGACCCTACCCCTTACCCTCCACCCACGCCGGTGACCTGCACACTAAGTTGGGTAGTCTCTGATGACTGACATCGGCTGAGGCCTAGAGTAGGGATCCAACCCCAGGGGGCCCCCGGAGATTCCTTTCAGGCCATTCGAAGCAAGAGGTACCTGGGAAAAGGCAAGGAAAGGAGAGGCTTCAAAGGCTCACAGAGAAGAAGCAAAAGGTGACTAGCGACACAGTGGCTCTGTACCTGGCTCTGTTCTGTGGGGAAGATCTGCGGCCGTGGCCACCTTGTCCCCATGCTGGGGATAGACTTATAAGTCTTCAGAGCCAGCAGCAGCCTGAATATGCTCCACGTTCCCTTCAGATGTATCTACATGTATATTTATATCTTTATTATTTTTAACTGAAATAAACGCAACGGATTCAGGTTCATTCCCCTTTGCGGGAAGCTGCCTGGACCCCTGCGCTGAGGGGTCACACCTTCGGGCCGGCCGCCAGGCTCACCCCGGCTGGCCACCTGCAACCCCCCCGCCCCAGGAAAGTGGCCCCGGGAGTAGAGGACACACACCGTGACAGGTGCCCGGGAGGAGGGCCGACCTCAATGAGACTTCTGTTTCTAACCCTGAGAACCTAAGGAATTGTGAAGGATGCGGAGAGGGAGCTGGGGTTAAAGGTCACCGGGCTTTTTATTGCAGTTAAAGCAGACTCGGACAGGATGGTCCCAGCCTCGCGAGGGGACAGCCCGGCGGTCATGGGAGCACTCGTCACAGAAGCCCTGTCCGCAGGCCCGGCAGTGGTGCTTGGAAAGCTTGATGCTGAACTCCTTCCGACAGCTGTGGCAGTGCAGGATCTCGTGGTCAGGCACCCAGTACGCCGGCCTGGCCGCGTCCTTCACCAGCCCTGCGGCGAGACAACACCGAGGCCCCCGGGGCAAGAGGGCACCGTCAGGCTCTTCCCCAAGAGACTACCCAACTACGGCCCACGCGCCCGCCTACAGAGCCACGCCGGCACCCCTCACCTACAGAGCTTTTAAAACACACATAGCCCTGGCCTGCGCCCCGCACCATGCAGGTCAGAAGATCTGGAGCTGCGGCCCAGGCCTTGAGATCTGCATTATCTACTGAGCTCAAAGGTGATCCTGAAGCGCAGCTGCATTAGGCACCACTGGGGCCGGCCACCTGGGTGGCTCAGTCATTAGGCATCTGCCTTCGGCTCACGTCATGATCCCGGGGTCTGGGATCCAGGCTCCCTGCTCTGCGGAAGGTCTGCTTCTCCCTCTCTCTCCCTCTGCCTCTCCCCTTGCTTGTGCTTGCGCTCTCTCTCTCTCTCTCTCTCTCACATAAATAAATAAAATCTTTTAAAAAAAAAGAACCACTGGGCGCCTAGGTGGCTCAGTTGGTTAAGCGACTGCCTTTGGCTCAGGTCATGATCCTGGAGTCCTGGGATCAAGTCCCACATTGGGCTCCCTGCTCAGCAGGGAGTCTGCTTCTCCCTTTGGCCCTCTTCGCTCTCGTGCTCTCATTCTTTCTCTCTCAAATAAAAATCTTTAAAAAAAAGAAATAAAAAAAAGAACCACTGGAATAATGATAAAGAAGCCCAGACTCTGGGAGTCAGGATATCTCTTCATTCAAATCCCTGTTCCACTGAGCACGTGCTAATTAGTGCCTGCAGGATCGAGAGAAGTTACCTAACTTCTCAGGGCCTTGGCTTCCTCCTCTTCAACAACCCACATTCAAGAGCGGTTACGGGGATTACAAGAAATAACGTGACATGTCTGACACACTGACCTGGGACCCAACAGCCAGTGAGCACTGCGCAGGTGAGCCGTTGGTGAGCAGAGGTGGCGGGCTCTCTCTGCCGAGGGCAGCGCCACTTCTCCCAGGCAGCCCTGAGAGCGGATGCAACCTGAGCTTCAAGCCTGGGCAAATCTATTCCTACCAGATCTATTCCTTGAGTCAAAAGCTCATCATCTGCTCACCTCTGAGCCACAAGGACGGTAAATCAGATCCAAGTGATTTCTACCACCACCCACCCAGGAACCTTCAGTCGCTCCCTTGCAATGGGCAGAAACACCCCAGGCCCAGCCAACCGTGCCTAAGCCTTCCACACACACACTGGAGGGTTTCCCTTCCCCTCCCTCTGATCCTCCTAGTTACAAGTACCCCTCACAACTGGAGGTGAATAAGGATCTTAAATCCTTAATGAGTAACAGCTTGGCTTGGCTGGTGTGGTCGATTAAAGACAGCCACAAACTCTCTGACACTCCTGCCCCCTCCCTCAAATCCAGGCAGGCTTTGTGACTACAGGAGTCTACGGCCGAGGTACCACTTCCAGGCCCAGACCTTCAAGACACTGGTGGCTTCTACCTCCTATCTCTTGGGATATTGGCTCTTAAGAGTCCTGAGCCCCCACATAAGAAGTCCAACGACCCCTGGAGAAACCATGTAGAGAGGCCTGGAGAACACACGGAGATGGGGTCTACCAAGCCCAGCCTTCCAGGCAGCCCTGCCAAAGTGCCCAGCATGTAAGCAAGGTTGGCTTGGCCCCTCAGGACAGGTCAGGCTGCCATATTGGAGTATCAGGTGGTAACTCCAGGCAATGCCACCTAGACCAGAATAATTACCCTTCCTGACTCAAAGTTGTGAGACATGATAAAATGGCGGTTGTTTCATGGCACCTGGGAAGCTCAGTCGTTAAGCGTCTGCTTTCGGCTCAGGTCATGATCCCAGGGTCCTGGGATCAGGCCCCGCTTCGGGCTCCCTGCTCGGTGGGAGGCCTGCTTCTCCCTCTCCCACTCCCCCTGCTTGTGTTCCCTCTCTCACTGTGTCTCTCTCTGTCAAATAAATTAATTAATTAAAAAAAAAAATGGTGGCAGGGACGCCCAGGTGGCTCAGTCGCCTAACTGGCTGCCTTCAGCTCAGGACATGATCCCAGGGTCCTGGGATCGAGTCCCACGTTGGGCTCCCTGCTCAGCAGAGAGCCTGCTTCTCCCTCTCCCTCTGCCTGCCACTCTGCCTACTTGTGCTCTTTCTCTCTCTCTGTTAAATAAATAAAAATCTTGGAAAAAAAATGGCGGTTGTTTCAAGTCTTTACATTTTTAGGTAGTTTGTTATGCAGCAATGGATGGTGTAAGAGATGGCCTCCAGGACTAAACACGAAACCACTAAGGTTCAGAAGCAAGCAAACGTAAATTTTCAGTCAACGCCTTGCTGCCCAGCTCAATCTAGGTCAGCAAGCCCCTGACACAGTGACAGCCCGGGGCACTCTGAAACCCCTCATCCCACATACACTACACCCACCTAGTGGTATGTCAATGGCTGTCACCACGGCTCCCAAAGTGCTCTGCACGGCCTCGCCCACCTTCCGTGCAATCAGCGTCCCGCCTTCATCATCAGCCTGTGCCTCAGTCACATCTGTAGACAGCAAGAAAGGAAAAGCCATCACCTCTTAGTCATTTCCCCAGTGGAAAACTCAGGGGGCAACCACAGAGCGCTTCTGGATTCTTCTCCCAGGATACCACTGTGCTTCCTGCCCTGCAATGACCACAAGGGTCTGGGCTGTGAGGCAGGTCAGACCCTGACACCAAGTGAGCTCTGGTAGTCCTTGGCCTCAACCCTCTGGAGCTGTTTTATAACCTTCCTTTCAGGGTAAGCCAGAAAGGTTCTAGGAGTGTGACCAAGAACCTTCTCCAGGAAGAAGACCCAGTCTAAGCCATGTCTGGTAAACATAGGACAGGGTGAACCCCCCACCCCCAGGACTCGCACCCCTAGGACTCTGTTAACAAAGAGCTTAGAGGACGCCGGCCAGGGCCAGGCAGGCAGCTGCCATCGTTACAGTGATGGGATTGGAACGCGGCGAGGCATGTGGGAGTCCACTGCGCCAAGGACAGAGGGCCCCCCCCCACCCCGCCGCAGCTCCTGGGCCCCACGTTACCTAACTGGACATTCCTGGCTTCATAGCAGTTGTCACACACCCGCACAGGCGCAGGGCCCCAGCCCCGCTCCGGCACAGGCCGGGTCTTGGACGAACAGCTGTCACAGAAGCCCTCCCCGCAGGCCCGGCAGTGATGCTTGGTGTCGTTATCTTTAAAGGATGTAGCGCACTTGTTGCAGCTCTGTTCCAAGCCCAAAACAAACAGAGAGGCAGATATTATTCGTTTCTACCAGCCGAGAAAGCCAGCGAGACCCAAGCAGAGGACCCCAGGACCACTGAGAACAGCAGGACCCCGACAGCAGTAATGGAGAGAACCTGGGACCTCCAGTCACACAGAGCAGCCCAGCTGTGACCCATTTTCTCCTCTGAGACGTGCCTAGAAAGCCACCTCAAATCTACCTGGCTGAGTCACAGCGTCCTCAGAAAGGACTCCGCTAAGTCTAGCAAGAAGAGCAATGAGGAAAAAAAAAAAAAAAACTATGAGAATTCATTTCTTTTCCCATGGCTTCTCAAAAGAGCCTTTGGGAAGGGGGTGAGGAGCAAGCTTCCTGTCCCAAAGTGTGTGGGCCAAAGCTGGGGGCTCCCTTGCTGTGGGCAGAGATTTATGCATCAAGCCACATGACCTCTAAATGCCCCTTTTCCTCCAGATTCTGTTATCTACCACCTCAGACATCTGACCGATAAGAACTAGCCCTTGGAGGCAAAGAAACTATAATCCACCAAAAAGAATAACCGCAGAGTAAGACAAAGAGAAATCAATGGGCAAGAGAACATGGCTGCCTCATGTGCCTCACCCTTTCTAATGCTCTGGGAATGAACCTGACTGAAAGAGAAATCCCATGCCTCCCTCACAGAGCAAGCTTAGGACAGGGCAAAATGGCACCAGCAGAAGGGGCCACGCCAGGGATGCAGGGGCGTCCTGCCGCACCATACCAGGATCTGGGAGTTGGGCCTCCAGTATGCAGGAGCAATCTGGTCTGTCAGCCAGGAAGTCACAGCCTTGGTGGGCCCAAGGCTAAGCTCAGACACTGACTGAGCCATGAAGTTCATCCCGTCCAAGAGGCGCTGGGCAGCATTATTGTTGTCCTTCAGAAATCCATCAGTCTGAAATGAAAATGCAGGCTCCCATCATGCTCCGAGTGAAGGGAGTAAAGGCAAAGGAGGGAGACGGGGTCTCAGGTGAGTTGTAGACTCATCAATGGCCAACTCAGAAACCACAAACTCCCTGGCAGAGAAGAATGGGAACAAATCAAGAATGCCTCCGGCTTCTAGGCAGTATCACACCCAACCAGTCATTACTGACTTATTCCCTCAAGGCAACCACAGGACTTGGTGCACAACTGTTCAATTCAGGCCTTACCTGCCCATTAGCAAGATGTGCAATCCAGGAGATATTCGAGTAAAGATGGCACCTCCTTCGGGAAGCCCCCCACCCCACCCCAGGCTGGGTTAGAAGCCCTTCCTCTTGGCTTCCTCTAATACCTGTACATTGTTAAGAATCCTGTTTCCATGTGTAAAGACAGTACCTGTTTATGTATTTGACTCGCTATTAGACTGAGCTCTCTGAAAATAACCTACCTTTTTCATTCTTGTATTTTTAAAGTATCAGGTTCAATTCTGGGCACAAAGTACTCAACCAATACTTGGGCTGACAATAATGACTGAGTGAACGAACAGAAGGGGAGGGACCTGTATCCCCTAATCCCAAGGACCACGAGGAACGTGGCCTAAAAGGGAACGATGATATCACTGCTTTCTTGGAACAGATCTTACCATGCAGACAGCGGCATTCACAAGAAAGAACCCAGATCCAAAAACAAAAGACATTAGTCAGAAAAGGTGTAGTGAAAAAGTCAAGACCATATTAAGTGTTTGGGACAGGATGGCCCGGCCCATCGTGCCCAGAGGGTGGGCTCCGGAAATGAGACCATACCACAGGAACACATTTTGGTGGGACTGGAAACTGGAGAGAAGAACAAACAAGAAGGAAATCTTCAGTTTTATGGGAGCTATAGGACCCCAGAAAGCTCAAGACGGCTCTGCAGGTAGGCCTGTGGGGCTGACCGGTACCTTTAGGAGTCACCCAGCAAGGGGAACAGCACCAAGTAAGGTAAGTCCCTTTGAGAAAATCACTCGTCCTTTTTCTGCGAAGAGACAAGGTTTGGGGCGTGTTGTGATTTACTGGTAAGAACGAGAGCGCATCACTGCCTCCAAACAGATTTGTTTTTCCAACATCTTGAATTCAAAAGTCAAATTAAAAAATAATAAGGGTCGATAGAAATCCCCCTTCTTAGAATACAGTGCAAGAGAATTTCCCAGAGCAGAGGCTTTCACACATAAAGAATGTCACTATAGCATTTTGATAATAAAAGAAAAATCATAAACAGCATGAACGTTCAAAAAGAAGGGGATGGAGAATCGAACCAGAACATGAGACAGAATGTTCCAGTGACTACAAAGGAGAATCATGAAAAGTGGAAGCAATGTGGAAGTAAAACGGAGGTATGAGAAAAAGCAGGTAAATGGCACATAAATTATAACTGCATCTATACACACATGCATGTGGAAATGAGAATATGAAAAAATATCTTATTTGCTAAGGCAGTATAACAATAGATCAACATTTAGTTTATTTAAAGTTGTGCTTCTAATATTCAGGCAAGAAGAAATGAAAATAATTAAGGGTCTAGGACAAGAAAGGCCCTCCAGATCCTGCCTCCCTAAACCACCAATATATTAAAATTCAAGGTGAACCTTAATGCTACCCAAGTTCCATTCTCCCCACACACGAATAACTGAACGATACAAGAGGAAAAACGAAGCCGCTCTTACTCCAGGCCACACGTGCACAATCTCCGTCCGGACTACCGTATCCACAGGATCCTGGTTCCCGAACCAGTACTGCCGGCTACGGTAGACCACGCCGCAGTTGGGACATTCGATCACATACCTACAAGCAAAGCGAAGAGATACTGTTACCGGGCCAGGTGCCTGGCAGACCGACACCGACAACCCTCAGCTACATCGTCGCCATTTAAACTCACCCAGACCAGGCATATTTTGCGAGACCCATCCAGGGGGAGTCCGTGGAAGCAGATGTCTTGGGCACTACGCTGACCTCCTTGCCTCTCTCATAACACGCCTGAAACATGGAGCACTCTGCCAGCTTCTTTTCTGTACACCAGAGCCCCTGGCCGCTTCGTGTCCCTGGCCAGCCCCCTCCCCACAAACCGTATCAGGGTTTGTAGACCCTGAGTTCAGCGCATCAGGGGAAGGGTTGTTTCTCTAAAAAAGCCAGTGCCCTAAAAGATCACCAACTGAATGTGTACCCATCCCAGGCCCCAAAACGGAGCTGTAATTTACACCCGCCACCGAAAATCCATTAGACTGGGTTCCTGCAGAGCACTCCTGCTCTGAAGAATGAACAGTCAGTGTATATGCCCCTGGCATACAAAGCTCAACAGAATAAGGGAAAACAGGCTGGGAGATAAATCAGTAAATAAATAAATAAACCAAGGGGCCCCCAGCAACAGAGGCATGGGAGCTCCTCTGGTTAGAGCTGGGGAGAAGTCCCAGAGATACTGATTTAAACATCAAATACTTCGGGACGCAGCAAAGGGTGGTCCCCTAGTCTTTCCCAAAAGCAGAGCAGGAACAGCAAGCCAGCTGCCAGAGCAGAGCACTCACCTTGCAGGTATAAACTCGGTTGTCATACTGGTGGGAGTATCTGCAGCGGCTCTTGGCTTCATGAGGGACTCCTTCTTTCCCATGATTCATGCTGTTCTTACATCCAGCCCTGAGTGAAGCCCAAAAGCTGACAGTGAGGTGGCTAAAGGAGCCCCGGCACTTACACGGGGGAGTGGGACCCTGAGCCGGACCCAGGGTTATAAACTGGGCCCCGAATCCTGAGCACAGAGGGTGCCGTGTGTGTCTCAGAAATCCACATGCCTCTCTGATACGAGACTCAACAGCACTACAGAAGTGAGGCCACTGTTACCCTTGTGTGCAGAGAAAGGAGAAGAGAGGGAGGACTCTCCTCCTGGAAAACCCACGTGGACGGTCCCACAGAAGGAACGGAGGAGCCAGAAGACACCGCCCTGACAGGAGATAAAACCTGAATGGCACTCAGGAAACCCCAAAATCCAAAAAAGCACAAAATGGGAAGTTTAACCAGAACAGGCTGCCAAGATGTAAAACAAAAACCAACCTCCAAAATTTGGCAATGCATTAAAAGGAGGCTTAGGCTGAACAAGAAAACCTTCCAAACGAACAGTGAGCTCTGCCATCCTGACAACGCAAAAACAAGAGAACAGGACTTTAGAATTTCACCATGATAGAAGGGAAAGCTCTGGAAACCCTGGTGAGGCTGTCAGAATGGAAAAGTGATGATCCAACAGAACCTAAGCCCCTCATGCTGGGCTATGGGGTAAACAAAAAGGAAGGTAAGTCACACTGGCAACTAACATCCCGCTTTCCTCTCCACCATAATCCTTAGCTCTCCCCGGCCCAGACCGTATAATCTAAAAGCAAATCCTTTTTACAGATTCAGAGCCAAGGTGGTGGCAGTTCAGTGCCCAGCAGGTAGCCTGCATACAGGGTTCAACGCAGAAAGACCGTTCACAACAAAAGGCTCAGGTCTCCTCCTCCAGAGGGATACACGCGGAGGATGTGGGGCAGTGGTCCTGACGGGTGTGAAGACAATTCGATGGTGAAGAGGACGGCGGGGTGGGGACCCAGAGACTGTGATCTCACCGACACACTGCATTCAAGTCCCCTGAGCTCTATCAGACAAGTCACCAGACTGTGATTTAATAGCCGTCAACAGCTCAAATTAATCCAGGGATCCTCAAAGTGTGGCCCCAATCAGAAACATCAGCATTACCTGGGAGCTTATCAGAAATGCAAATTCTCAGGCCCTACATCAGACCTACTGAATCGGAAACTGGGGGGGCAAGGCCCAACAACGTATTTTAACATGTCCATCGGGTTTTTCTGACGAATGACCAAATGTGAGAATCGCGGCTCCAAGACCCCTGGAACAAAGTGCGGTCAACAGACGGGGCAGCACCACATCACCCGGGAGCTTGTCAGAAATGCACAATCTCACCCAGGCCGCTGATGCAGAATTTGCATTCTAACAAAACCCCAAGGTGCTGCACACACAGATTACAGTTTGAGGAGCACTGCCCTAACTCAATGTTCTCAACACATCAGAATCATCTGAGGACCCCTTCAAACGCACCAACACGAAGGGCCCCACCCCAGCTCTGTTAAGTGAGCATCCTTGGAGGTGAGGTCGAGGCCTTGACAACTTTGAAAGCTCCCTGGAGAATTCTAATGTGCTCTCAGAGTCTGCCCTCACAGTGAAAAGAATCAACCAGGACTGACACCTACTACCACAGAGCTTTGTACACACAAGGCTGGCAAATGTGAGTTAATAAGCAAGCGGAACGACTACAACGAAAAGCCTTGGGAGGAGAAACGTAGAAAAACAAAGCAACCTAACGTTTTCTGTAGTAAAAACCTGTCCAAGCCAGAAGCCAGCCAATTTCACATCTAAACCAGTTCGGACTCGTCAGAGGACTCTTCACAGCCATGTATCCTAGAATCCCTTACAACCTCAAAGTGTGGTCCCCCGACCACCGGGATTCACCTGGGAACTTGCTGGAAATACACCTTCTCAAACCCCAACCCACCCTTAATTCAGAATCTGGAATTTAACCAGACCCTAGGGGACCTGCACGCACGCTGAAGTCTGAAGTCTGTGTCTCTTTGCCCGAGATGGCCAGCCTCACTTACCCACAGCTGAGGCACAAGGAGGAGCAGGTGAAGTATTCATCTGGGAAAAAGGAGCTGTGCGCCATCTGGTCATCGGGAATCTCACCGCTGAAGCGGTCACTCAGTGCCTGCCGAGGAGGGAAGGCGACACATGAAGGCACTTGGCAGAGAGCCCCACGCTCTGGCCCTTCCGCTACTTGCCTTTCTAAGTTCCCCTCGTCACTGGCTTACTTCTTACAGTCCCCACTGCTGGAAGAGGCAACCCAATGACTTCGGCTCCTTACCTTCTTGGCCCAACCTGCACCCATCCTTGCCACAGGAAACCTCAGAAGAACCAGCCCATTCCCCCGGAGGTCAGAAGGAACCAGCAATGTTACTGTGCTCTCTTAATTACCCTGGAAGTTACAAACATCTCACACACTCAGTCTTTCATGCAAAACCACCACAGATACTGACTCATGCCCATTTCATCCTTTGAAGCTGGAACCAAGAAACGGAGACCCGAGAAGAGGCCTCGGTCTTTAAGTCAGAGAGAGGCAGAGCTAAGTGGTGAGCTGGGAGTTCCCTGGGCTTCCATCCCAGTTCTAACCACGGGTGCTCTTTTGGAGTTTACTAGGCCACAGAACTAGCTTGATGTAGAAAAAAAGTCATCAGCCAAAAAACAAGGAAGAATTATTGTAGTGTTTGGCAGGCTTTTATCAACAACAGTAACCTAAAACACAGCAAATGGCCAAAATAAATGCCGAGAAGAAAGATAAAGTCTTTGCAAAAGCAAACTGAAAATTTTATGTTGAAAGGTAGCTTCCACGTCTAGTCCTCTGTTTTCACTCACTACTTTACACACAAAGTATCCTTCAGGCTGATTTCTTCCCCCCAGGCCCTTACTCATATGCAGTGGGGAAAAGTTATATAAATTCAACAGAAATGGCCTTTTCAGGCTTTAAAAATCATCATATGCATGCAGCTCCCAGCTTCCAAGTTTCAATCTCCCGTTCTGAGGCAGCCACGCACTATTCAGGGGGAAAAGTGGCCTACAACAAAAAGACAAGATGTTACTTCCTTTAGTAAAAAGGCAAAAGAAAATCTAAGAGGAGGGGTGCCTGGGTGGCTCAGCCGGTTGGCTGTCTGCCTTCGGCTCAGGTCATGGCCCCAGGGTCCTGGGATCGAGTCCCGCATCGGGCTCCCTGCTCAGCGGGGAGTCTGCTTCTCCCTCTGCCTCTGACTCTCCACCTGCTGTGCTCTCTCTCTCTAAAATAAATAAATAAAATCTTTAAAAAAAGAAAAAGAAAATTTAAGAGCAGATTTGGGAAAAGGGCAGATTTGGTTTTAAACCTAGGTTCTCAAGCTCTGAAGGGAATTTCACTTAATGGGAACTTGTTAAAGTTCCTTTTCCTTTTCTCAGTGAAATCATAATATCCCAAGTTGCAAACTCAAGTGCTGACAAAGGCACCTGAAGTCAATGTTGAGTCAGGTCAGGTGTAAGACAGGAGGAGTGGCAAGGAGTGTGTCAAAGTGAGGGTGCATGACTCACCCAGGCACGTTCCAACAGCTTCTGCGTGGATCACACTTGGGATCTGCCAGCCATGGCCGAGCAGGTCGCAATCCTTGACTCAGACCAACAAAAAAGGTCTGACAAATAATATATATAAGTCCTGTCCTCTTAGGGGTATTTTGTGAGGAGTAACCTAGGAAAACACTGAGCTTTGAGAGAGAGGACACAAATTAATTTAAATATGAATATTAATAATAATCAAAAGTAGAATCACTCACTAGCCTACACTGCCCTCCTCTGTCCTTTTTTTTTTTCTTTTAAGATTTCATTTATTTATTTGAGAGAGACACAGCGAGAGGGAACACAAGCAGGGGGAGTGGGAGAGGGAGAAGCAGGCTTCCCGCCAAGCAGGGAGCCCGATGCGGGGCTCGATCCCGGGACCCTGGGATCATGACCCAAGCCAAAGGCAGATGCTTAAGGACTGAGCCACCCAGGCGCCCCTTTTTTTTTTAAGGTTGATTTATTTATGTGAGAGCACACGCGCGAGGGTGGGTGTGGAGGGGCAGAGGGTAAGGGAGAGAGAGAAACTCAAGCAGATTCAGCGCTGAGCTCAGAGCCCCATGCAGGGCCCGATCTCACGACCCTGAGATAAGACCTGAGCTGAAACCAAAAGCTGGAAGCTTTAACAGACTGTGCCACCCAGGTGCCCCATCCTACTTCTAAATAACCTATCCCACCAGGATTTTTTTTGGTCTCACCTCTTCCACGAAGCCTTCCCAACACTCTAGACATACCACACTCTGCCTTCTCTGAACACCAGCTATATTCAATACCTGAAGTACATAGTAATTGGGCGATGATGCAAAGTTATGGCCCAGTTGTATGGATATTACCTCCCAGACAAGATCACACATGCTGTGAAAGTCGTCTCCTTTGTATCCTCCACTGCTCCTAGCCAAGGTCCTAACAGGTTCTCAACTAGGACCTCTGGAATGAAGTGGTCCAGCACCAAGCCCCATGTGCACACCAACCCCGCCCTCCCCTCCTCACCTTGGCCCTGCCTCTGTGCCAGGCTTCATCCCATGTCCACAGACCCTCTCAAATTTAAGGCTAGCTGCTCCCTGATTGGCCAAATTACTGAGAACTCTTAAGGCTGTATTTCTCAAACAGGCAGGTGCATAGCTGTCTGGGACTGGCTGGTGGGAAAATAGAGCATTATCTTCCTAATGCATCAATTTACTGAAAGATTAGGGGAGGAAGTTTGATAGAGATAAAGCAGACATGGGTACAGTATGAAACTGAATGGACAATCTGCATAAACAAAACATAAGGAGCGCCTGGGGGGCTCAGTCGTTAGGCGTCTGCCTTCGGCTCAGGTCATGATCCCAGGGTCCTGGGATTGAGCCCCGCATCCGGCTCCCTGCTCAGCGGGGAGCCTGCTTCTCCCTCTCCCACTCCCCCTGCTTGTGTTCCCTCTCTCGCTGTGTGTCTCTGTCAAATAAATAAAATCTTTAAGAAAATAAATAAACAAGACCCCCCCAGTCATTTCAGCTTGTCGCTGGTGGGTCTGCCCCTCTCTGCTTCTATCTCCTCATCTATAACAAGCGGCTGCTAGGAGTACCTTCCTCAGTAGGCGTCTTCACGGATTACACGGTCAAGATCAATGGAACGTACACATGAAGAGCACGTGGCATAAATTAAGAGCTCAGAAAACATTCACTGCCATTATTAACCATCATTTTTATTGGTTTTTTTTATGCTGCTAATTTTCTTATTTTCTTCCTTAGATACCCTCCTACCTAATCCAGGTAATGCAGGGGTCTCGCTCCTTTCCATCCTTTCCATGATAGCTCACCGGTCATCACAGCTGCTTGCATTTGCTGGTGAACATTTTATTTTATTATCTTAATAAGTTCTACACCCAACGTGGGGCTTGAACTCAGTGGGCAAATATTTAGCTGCAAAAAGATGCTTGTGTATCAGGGTGCCTGGGTGGCGCAGGCTCTCTCTCTCTCTCTGAAAATAAATAAATCTTGGGACGCCTGGGTGGCTCAGTCGGTTAAGCGTCTGCCTTCGGCTCAGGTCATGATCTCAGGGTCCTGGGAATGAGTCCGGCATCGGGCTCCCTGCTCAGCGGGGAGCCTGCTTCTCCCTCTGCCTGCCACTCCCCCTGCTTGTGCGCGTGCAAGCGCTCTCTCTCTGACAAATAAATAAATCTTTAAAAAAATAAAAATAATTGCTTCTCGGCCTTTTGGCTAAGATCAAGTGTAAAAAAAATAAAAATAGGGTGCCTGGGTGGCTCAGATAGTTAAGCATCTGCCTTCGGCTCAGGTCATGTTCCCAGAGCCCTGAGATCGAGCCCCACATCGGGCTCCCTGCTCAGTGGGGAGCCTGCTTCTCCCTCTTCCACTCCCCCTGCTTGTGTTCCCTCTCTCGATATGTCTGTCTCTGTCAAATAAATAAATAAAATCTTTAAAAAAATAAATAAAAATACATCTTTTTTTAAAAAAAGATGCTTATGTATCTAATGGGAAAACAGAGGAAGGGAAAACAGAGATCACTAAGGAATGTAAAAGCTACTAAAGAGGTATAGGGGAAACCAAAAAAAGAATATTTTTAGCCCCAGGGTTTTTTCTTTTAAACAGGTAACTGAAAGGATAACCTAAGTACTAGTTGCCCTTAGGGAACATATCAAATTTGGCATGCGTTCACCAGGGCTGAAATCAGGGGCGATGGCACTCCCCAGCAAATATACAACTGCAGCCCAGTAACCGTGGCAGCACAAGGTTCTTTCTGTTCCAAGTGGCCTGCTCACTTCTCTGAAAGTTCTCCAGAAAAATGGCAGCAATGGGCGCCTGAGTGGCTCAGTTGGTTAAGCGACTGCCTTCGGCTCAGGTCATAGATCCTGGAGTCCCAGGATCGAGTCCCACATCGGGCTCCCTGCTCAGCAAGGAGTCTGCTTCTCCCTCTGACCCTCTTCCCTCTCGTGCTCTCTATCTCTCATTCTCTCTCTCAAATAAATAAATAAAATCTTTAAAAAAAAAAAAAGAAAAATGGCAGCAAGGATCTCAAAGCTTGGCATGGAACAATCTGCAGGCTGATTTCCATGGAGCATGTGCCCACAGAACCTCCACTGTCACCTGCCCTAGAGAAATTAACTGCTGGCTTGTGCTGTCCAGGGCAGCCATAATCTCTTATGACATCAGAAAGAGAAGAACTCCCCGGCTAACCAGCCTCCTCACTCAGACACTGGTCACCTGACCTCTCACCCGCTGGGTATGTACACAATAAGCATCTCACCTCCCTCACAAGTCAATGAAGAGCTGGCAGCTGGTCATGAATCAGACCCTAACAAGCTTCAGGAGGACTCACATCAATCAAGAGTAGGGGAATGTAACAGAACTGTTTACAAAAAAAATTCTGATGTTAGCGTGTTTTAGATACAAGGGTAAAGAGAAACTACCCTCCTTCTTCTATAGCCTGATTGTTCCTTTCCAATGTAGACACTGCCACCTAAGCCACATACTTTGTCTTTCAAAAATTCCAAAACCTCAGGGGCGCCTGGCTGGCTCAGTCGGTAAAGCACGGACTCTTGATCTCTGGGTATGGGTTCGAGCCCAATGTTAGGTGTAGAGATTACTTAAAAATAAAATCTTTAAGAAAAAAAAAATTCCAAACCTCACATCATCCCAGGTTTTCTTGGGCTCTCCTCCTCCTGAGGCCCCAGGCTGTTAGAGGAAGGCAGGGAGACCTCTCTGGAGAAAGCTAGGGAAAGCATTTGAAGCAACTCTAGAAAAGGTTGCCTGGAGACCAGATGATCTTGAACTTTAGTCACCTTGGCAACAGTATGGCCCTTTCTATTGAACCTGTAAGGTTTAGTCCCAGTCATCAAGGGCTAGCAGGGAATTTTCTGATTCAAAATGGAGACTCTTATGTAATCACTGATGCCACCTCTCCCCACAAAATATAATAACTTTATAAATAGATACTTCCTGATGTGACAGAACTGGAAAGTCAGAGTTTCTACATTTAGAGATCAGAGACTAAAAGGTAGAATATAAAACCTATACAAATTCAACTATAAAATGGTTCTCTCACATATTCAGAACTGTAAATACAGACAACAGTTAATTCAATATTCAATTCCCTTATTCAATAGAAACCTGAGCAGCTCTTTAAACAGATTTACCTGCTCAGTGAGGGTACACTCTACTGGAAGTTTTCTGAGCTATTGCTCCCATGGAACCTGAGCAAAGCACTGAGTGGTCAAGAAGTGGGAAATAATCCTGCTAGAAAAGAGGGATTGGAGCCTGGACCACACCGTGGCCAACTGGCAAAAGAATGATCAGGTCAGCATGATACACCAGGAAACAACTGAGCAGGCCACTAGAGAAGAGACCTGCAGACCTCTCTCTTGCATACATTCTGCAAAGTCTTCCCTCCTCATCAACACATTTCCTATTCAATAATGAACATGAAAAGTAGCACTTGGGCTCCCTCTGAATCCAACAGTGCTATATGAATCAGGTGGAACCTCATAAGTAAGATACAGCTAATAACTTTTTTAATGTATACTAATGGCATTAAGGAGGTATTTTTTTTAAGATTTTATTTATTTGAGAGAGAGAGAGAGAGAGAACAGAGGCAGAGAGAGAGGGAGAAGCAGGCTCCCCGCTGAGCAGGGAGCCCAATGTGGGGCTTGATCCCAGAACCCTGAGATTACCTGAGCGGAAAGCAGACACTCAACTGACTGCGCCACCCAGGTGCCCCAAGAATACGGTATGTTTTATGTACTACTATAGAAAGATGACCAAGATGCATAATTAAGTGAAAAAAAGCAAGTTGTAGAACAGTAGGAATCATATGATCCCATTTAGGGAGAAAAATATATACATCACATACATATGTATGCACTTATGTAGGATTAAAAATTTCTAGAAGCATATACAAGTATTAACAATGGTTATGATGGGGGTGGGGAGGGACCTTAACTTGAACCTTACACATTTCTCTACTATTTGAATTGTTTATCATGAACACATATTGCTTTTAGAAATTAAAGAATGACTTTTTAAACATTAAAATAACCAAACAAATACAATTTATGGGAATATCCTTTCAAGAGGCAACTGGCAATATGTTTCGGGAACCTTTAAAGATGGCTGCACCCAGTGACCTTCTTAGAAGTAGAATAACACTGAGAAGAAATATATAGCACTGGGTTAAAAGCATAAACTTGTTGCCAGACTAGCTGGTTCAAATTCTCCACCACTTACTACGTGAGTCATATTAGGCAAATTAATTAACTTCTCTGTGCCTCCACGTCTTTACCTCATCAAGCTGGCATGAGCATGAAGTGATTTCACTCCATGCGCAGTGCATAGTACACGGTGTACAGTAAGCACTCCAACATCAGTCCAAAATAGTACTAGGAGCTGTAACTGATCCTAAGGAAATAGGCAGAATGTGGACCATTCCTTTAAATACATGGAAACTATAAGCAGGAAAAAATGAAAACCACTACTAAAAACAAGGGCAAAATTAAATGTAAAAAATGATCCATCCCTATAAAAAGCATACAGCTACTTTAAAGACATATTTTCATAATATTTAATGGTGTGGGGAACAAATACTAGGCTTCAATGTTCCATGAGAAAAGCAAAGTATGTAACTGCACATACATACACTAAGACCCCAATTCTCTCTTTAGTAGCAGGGGGCGCCTGGGTGGCTCAGTCGGTTAAGCATCTGCCTTCGACTCAGGTCATGACCTCAGGGTCCTGGGACAGAGCCTCCCTGCTCAGTGGGGAGCCTGCTTCTCCCTCTCCTGCTCCCCCTGATTGTACGCTCGCTCTGTCAAATAAATATATAAAATCTTTTTTAAAAATTAAAATAAAAATAAAATTAAGTAGCAAAGAATCACTTAACACCATTTATCCATTTTTTACATACTTAATTTGCATTATTTTGCCATTACAAAGAAAGCTGCTATTCATATCCTCATAAAGGTCTCCCTGTTTTCCGGTGGAAGAGTTTCTCTAAGGCAAATTCCTAGAAATGATATGGCTAGAATATATATTAGGAATATCTTCACCTACACTAGATATTTCTGAATGGCATTTCAAAGTGGTTGTACTGATTTGAACTTCAACTGGCAGTCTGTAAGAGTTTACATCGCTTCACATCCTTTTTAAAATTTTATTGCCAGACTTATCACTGTCTGCCCTCCTAATGTTGTGGTTTTCATTTGCATTTCTTTGATTACTAGAGAGTTGAGATTTCTTCATTTGTGCATCACGGTTTTGATCACCTCTTAGGTGATGTGTCTCTCCATTTTCCCAAAAGCTTATGTACTTTTTCCTGACCATATTCCTGTATATTTTATCTAAAATAAAGAGAAAATCATATTGAAAAAAAATTACATTTATCATATTAGAACATAGCCCTGGCCTTCACAAAGTGGTTTTACTCAGTGAGTTAGTGAGGAATTGGACAAGGCTAAAAATACCAGAAAGAAAAAACTGGAAGCAGGAAGCCAAACAAATTAGTCTGACACTGATAATTTATCTGTTTACACCAATCCCCAGTCTTCTGTTCCAAAAAGAATTCAAAGTTCCTTGTAAAAATAAATACAACGTAAAGCCAAATAAAATCAATGAAGAAAAGACAGCCATTCTATTACACATTGCTATGAACTATGAAAACTTCAGTTAGTGTGTCTTAACAGCTATAAAAACTCTAGTGGGGGCGCCTGAGTGGCTCAGTTGGTTAAGTGACTGCCTTCGGCTCAGGTCATGATCCTGGAGTCCGGGGATTGAGTCCCGCATCAGACTCCCTGCTGAGCAGGGAGTCTGCTTCTCCCTCGGACCCTCCCCCCTCTCATGCTCTCTCTCTATCCCATTCTCTCTCTCAAATAAATAAATAAAATCTTAAAAAAAAATAAAAATAAAAACTCTAGTGGGTCAATTTGCCTAATGCACACCTTACAAGTAGCTTTCTATTAGAACGATAATCGGAAAATTAACAAACTTCTAATTTAAAGAAGAGATTAAAAGCAAAACAAAACCAAAAAAGATAAAATCAAATTTTTCAAGGATTTCAGTAAGTTGCAAGCACCCCACAATTCCCTGGGGAGAGCCAAAAACACGTGAGTTTTGAAACCGGTAACTCCTTCCCACGGACAGAAGCAGCAGGTCCTGCATCCCAGTCGCTACCCCAGAGAACAGAACTAAATATAGGGTCCAGGTGAAACTCTTCAGACACCAGTTACCACGAATCATTACAACTCCAGCTGACCAGGCTCAGTGTATTTACAGAAAACTTCCTGACTCATACCACCTCATAAGCATAGTGTAACTATTTTTCTCAAAATTGCCTAACAAACTGGCCTGGAGTAGGACATCCAAGTCCCCTGAGGGTAAAATCCCTGAGTGCTAATTACTGCTTACAGCACTCAGTGTCCCTGACAGTCTAATTTAAACATTAAGCTGGGTTAGCTTAGAGAAAACCTAAGGAACTCTAGAACCCAGCCATTGACCTCATCATTAAAATTTATACTGATCAGATTCACAGCCCTTCGTATACCATGGTATGGCCTAAGCCTCTCTTGAGGATGTCTGCAATACCTGAGTGTAATCCTCCACTTAAGCCATTTCAAGGACATACGCCAGTACATCTAAGTAGACCTTAACCTCAAATCTAATTAAAAGTATTTCATGAATTATTCAAATACAATCATTTTTCAGTTTTTTCCTTAATATTCTCCACACTAACAACATGTACTGAACATTTACTATATACCACGTACTTTGTTTCTTCGAGTGTGCTGTTCTATTTGATCCTCAGCTCAACTTCATTAGGAACATTCTTTTATTATTCCTATTTTACAGATGAGGAAAACGGTTTGAAGAAGTACTAGGAGGACAAAGGTTATTGTCTATCTTGTTCTCCACTGTACTTCCAGCACCTCAAACTCTACCTGACACATGGATGCACTCTTTTATTTGTTGAATGAATGAACCAACGAACAAATAAATTAAGTTACCAAGACCAAGCCGCTGGTAAGAAGAACTGGGATTCCAACACAAGTCTGTCTAACTCCAGACCCCAAGCTTTTAACCATTGTCTTTACTCCGTTGAGGCTGCTAAAACAAAATACCACAGACCGGATAGCTTCTAAACAACAGAAATGTATTTCTCACAAATCTGGAAGCTGGAAGCCCAAGATCTGGATGCCAGCAAGGTCAGGTTCTGGTGAGGACCTGCCTCCCTGGTTCACAGATGGTGGCTCTGTACTGTATCCTGCTTGGTAGATGGGGCAAGGGAGCTCTCTGGGGCTTCTTTCCAAGGGCATTAATCTCATTCGTGAGGGCTCCATCCTCATGACCCAATCACCTCCCAAAGGCCCACAGATATCATCCCATTGGGCATTAGGGTTTCAACATATGAATTTTGGGAGGACACAAACATCCGGCCTAAAGCAACCACAATGCAAAAACTACAAACTTTGCTTAAAGGGTAACTTTTCATTTTGAGGGGCGCCTGGGGGGCTCAGTCGTTAAGCGTCTCCCGGGGTCCTGGGATCAAGCCCCACTTCGGGTCCCTGCTCCCTCTCCCTCTGCTGCTCCCCCTGCCTGTGCTCTCTCTCAAATAAATTAAAAAAAGAAACTTTTCCTTTTGATATAATTTCAAACATGTAGAAGAGTCGCAAGAATGGTACAAGGAACTCTGATCCGCAATTTACCCAGATTCACAAACTGTCTACATTGTATCCCACTACAAACCTTTTAAAAAACTCAGTGGACTGAGCAAATCCGCATATGCCCGAAGTCTGTTCCTGTGTATGCCAGAGCCTGCCTCATCTGGCTCCTGTTGCTTCCTTCCTATCCCTCCCAGCCCCAGTCTCTATCCCCTAGTCCTCAGGGCATCCTCACATCCCTAGCTCCGATTCTGCCAACATTTCCCAGCCTCTCTCCAGATCCCACCCACCCAGCACTGCCCCAAAGGCCCTGCTCCCTTCCTGCTCCTCTGTCCTGCGCCTGCAGGCATGGTAACACAGAGCTGTGCACGAAGTAAACTGTAAAAAGGAAGCTGTATATAAAGAATGCTAAAGTAAATATGTACATAGTAAAGATCAGAGACTGTTGAAGTAAAATCCCTGAAATACTAAAAATGGGCAAAACAGAAAAAAAGACACCAAATAAGCAAAAGTACTTAAATAGGATTCCATGTCGTTATATGAAATGACAGAAATGTGATATTCACTGTGTATGAGTATATTTTTATATATGCACATATATATTTATATTTATACACACACACACACTTTTGACACAATCTACTTCAAGAGAATATAACCTAGAAAAATAATTCCAAATACAGAAAGAGCTTTTATGATATTTAGTTGTGGTTTTTTTTTTTTTTAAGATTTTATTTATTTGACAGAGAGAGAGAGAGAGAGCGAAGAGAGGGCACACAAGCAGGGGGGAGTGGGAGAGGGAGAAGCAGACTTTCCGCCGAGCAGGGAGCCCAATGCGGGGCTCGATCCCAGGACCCTGGGATCATGACCTGAGCCAAAGGCAGACACTTAACGACTCAGCCACCCAGGTGCCCCGTGGTATTTTTTTTTTTAAAGATTTTATTTATTTATTTGAGAGAGAGAGAATGAGAGATAGAGAGCACGAGAGGGAAGAGGGTCAGAGGGAGAAGCAGACTCCCTGCTGAGCAGGGAGCCCGATGTGGGACTCGATCCCGGGACTCCACGACCATGACCTGAGCCGAAGGCAGTCGCTTAACCAACTGAGCCACCCAGGCGCCCCCATGGTATTATTTTTAATAGAGAAATTTTACTTATAATCTCTTATCCAACAACTGTTATTTTGGTATGTTGAGACAAAGAAATATTGTGCAGTTATAAAAACCATATAATAATATAGTAAAATGTTGCAGTCCCTGGGTGGCTCAGTCAGTTAAGTGTCTGACACTTGATATCAGCTCAGATCATGATCTCATGGTAGTGAGACAAGAGTACTGCATTGGGCTGCATCGGGTGTGGAGCTTGCTTAAGATCCCCTCTCTCCCTCTCTCTCTCTCTCCTTCTGCCCCTCCCCCGCTCACTCTCACGCTAAAAACATAATACAGTAAAATGTTTATGAAGTTTAAGGGGGAAAGGATTACAAGTTTACATCTATAATGTGATAACAAGCTCTATGTATATATTTTTTAACACACAGAATACACACTATAAGAGCACATATTAAAATGCTACCAATGGCTATCCCCAGGTGGAGGGATTGTAGTTGGTTCTTGTTTTCATTGCTGTAACTCCACTATAGTATCCAATGTTTTCTACGCTTAACATGTATTCCTAACATAAGCCAGAGGATATGAATTTAGACAAACACAATATAAACGGATCACTGAACAAACTGTCCTAAACTTAGAATTCTTATTCCCACAATGGTATCAACAACTTTGACATTCCTTTTGGGAAGTCTTTTCCCAGCTTTTACTGGGCCCAGGGAATGCTTTGATCAATGCACTGTGATAAGACATCAAGATTTCACTGAGACTACCTAGTCAATTCTAAAATGGCAATTTTCAATAATGGAAAATACTTTTTAGGTCATACTTTTCGATTATCCCATTCTCTGCCCCACCACCACCACTACCACTGTTTTAGTGATTTCTTGCCTGTTGATGCCACAATGATGTAGGAATGGCAGAGTAGCCATACTGCTACTGGAGTGAAGTGATACTACCTAGCACAGTGATCCCACCTACCCAGATACTTGTGAGGCCTAAGATGCGATCTGATAACGAAGGAGCAACAGTTTAACCCTTGAGGGCCCCAGACAGGTTATACAGCATCTGCTGTGGTTGGTGGGCTTGCAGCTCACCCAGATGGCAGGGTCTCTGTTACAAAGACAGAAGCACCAACCATCAGGGTGGGGAAACAAGGGGCGTCTGGGTGGCTCAGTCGTTAGGCATCTGCCTTCGGCTCGGGTCATGGTCCCAGGGTCCTGGGATCAAGCCCCGCATCGGGCTCCCTGCTCGGCGGGAAGCCTGCTTCTCCCTCTCCCGCTCCCTCGCTTGTGTTCCTGCTCTCGCTAACTCCCCGTCAAATTAAAAAAAAAAAAAAAACCTTTAAAAAAAAAAAAAGGATGGGGAAACAAAATCCTTAGAAGCAGGGTACTTTATAACAGGATTTTACTGTATCATCAAAACAATACATTGACAGTACTGCTGAGATACACAAGAAAAACAATTCGCCTGATTGTAAAGGACAAAGATACAATGCTTAGAGATGTTTCCCAAAAGATAGGCCTCACATCACTGGTGTTTACAAGATGAATTTTAGGGGCACGGGACAGGATTGTAGGTGATACAGTAAACAGCATCAAGTTCCACAGAAGAAATTACTCCTGTTTAAATTCATTTTCAAAATTTCAGATTCTGTTAAAAGAGAAAGTCTCAGGTAACAGCATTATCTTTATCATCTCCTGAACACTTGCTAATCCCCCTTTTAAAGAAAAAAACAAGCCCCAGTCTCAGAACCTTCCATGAATGACAGTCCCTAGAGAGGAAATAATATGTTATTATATTTGTTGAGAGGCAGAAGATTCTTCCTGGTTATAAGGAGCTCTAGAGTAAACCAGCCAGAGCTGCTACTTAGTAACTGTGTGTAACAAATCACTTTACTTCCCTGTGTCTCAGTTTCCTCATCTGCAAAATGAGGATGGGTAACAGTACTTAACACATGAAGCTGGTGTAAGGATTTTTTTTTTTTTTTTAAGATTTTATTTTTAAGGGCACCTGTGTGGCTCAGTCATTGAGCGTCTGCCTTCGGCTCAGGTCACGGTCCCAGGGTCCTGGGATCGAGCCCAGTGTCGGGCTCCCTGCTCAGCGGGAAGCCTGCTTCTCCCTCTCCCACTCCCCCCGCTTGTGTTCCCTCTCTCGCTATGTCTCTCTCTGTCAAATAAATAAGTAACACCAAAAAAAAAAAAAAAGATTTTATTTTTAAGTCATTTCTACACCCAATATGGGGCTTGAACCTACAACCCCGAGATCAACAGCTGCATGCTCTACCGACTGAGCCAACCAAGCCCACTGGTGGTGTAAGGAGGATTAAATGAACGAATTCATACAGAGTCCCCTGAACACTGGTATATAATAAACAGCAATTTTTGTTATCGTGTGTCTGTGTTTGTTTTTTGTCTTGGGAAATTTCTACCTGTGGTACTGGTTTTCCATTTATAGTGATAACAAAAAGTGGCCCTCTTGAATAAATATAGGTTAAAAAAAAAAAAGGTGAATCCTGTTCAGATAACTGAGCCTCAATACAAGGTCAACTCACCAGGGAGGGCCATACCACGGGAAATGAATGCTGTTTCCTATTGTCTGAAAGCCTGGTTTTTCTCCGATATGGGGACCTGTCACTTTTTAACTATAACCCAAGATCCCTCTGTGCTCGTGCTCTTAGCAGAATGAGCTCTCACTCGGCAGGTGAGAACTCCACTCTTGTGCTTTTTTCCTGACAACCTCACTTTCCAGCCTCAGTTTCCAATCCCCAGCACCAACAAAAGGGGAGCTGAGTGTTCTCACCACCCACTGGTACCCCAACGAGAAGCACTCAGGGCAGAAGCCAACTGACCTTCAGGGCTTTGAAGATGACCCCCGGGTGCCGGGGAGAACGGGTGGTATTATTCTCTAGCTGCTGCTCCAAAGCCCGCCGCAGCCCAGAAAAGTCGGTGGGAGGGTTGTAAGTCCTCGTTCCCTTGTAGTGAATGGAACTGAAGGCTTCAGGGAAGCGGCCCAGCTTCCGGAACCGGTCCTGGATGAGCTTTTCAGGCACCTCTGAGGGGTGATCTGGACAAGGAAACAGATACGTAAACAATAACCTTCCTTTAAAAAAAAAGATCTGTCTTGCCAATAAAATATACAATCTGACTCTCTAAAGTACATAAACAGGCAGAACTAATCTACGCTGTTAGGATTCAGGTTACCGTTAACTAGAAGGCAGCATGAGCAGGGCTTCCCCACGAAGAGGGTGCTGGCATTTCATGTCATTTTCTGCTACTGATTTCACGGGTACATCCAGACTGTGAAATTCATCATATTAATACATTTGTGATAGGATGTGCACTCTCTGTATGTACATACTTCAAGGGAAAGTCTTTTTTAATGTGCTCATTGTAAAAAAATCCAAACAGGTCAAAGCATGAAAGAAACAGATTTCCTCTGCCCCCTCCTACTTCCCAGAGGAGACTACAATTCAGTGCTTGTTTGCCCATTCAGACTTCTTTTTCCTACACACATACCAACACATACATGCAACTTGCTTGTATCACTTAATTACATACTGTAAGTACCTACTCTTTTCATGATGCTCTGAGAAGTTTCTTTTTTTTTTTAATAGCTACATAGTCCACCATCCTACGGACATATTTAACCAGTCACCTACAAATGAACATTTAAAATAAACGGCTACTTTGAACATGCTGGTCTTATGCTGGTGAAGCTACAGACAAACTGACAACATATCTGAGGGTAGTTTCACGAATATTTATCCAGAAATTTGTGGAGTCATAATACAAATGAATTCAATAAATATCCTGGAGATAAATGTTAGAAGGACTTCTTAATTTCCTTTAATATTTTAATAACAACAACAAAATCACTCCAATTAATACTGGAGATACAGCCTTACTCAAATTTAAAAGTACAGTCATCAAAAAGTAGTAGTCAAAATTCTGTAGTTCATCCCTAAATCCATCTCTCCCTGAATTTTTCCTGTGGCAATAATTTTGGGTCCCAGGGTATCCCAGGGTCAACCATCAAGGAGTGACTCCTCCCAAAGCCACCCAGGTACCGGCTTGGCCCCCCTCCCCCCGTCCCAACATCATCTCACAGATTGTCTCTGGACATACAATCTCTGCTCCCAAATGATTATGGGAGCTGGGTTCTCCTCATTTGTAAAAGAGAGAATTCATTTGCCTTCTAACTCCCACCTAGAATCCTTAGTCCAGAAAACGAACAGGATCAAATAAACTCAGAAAATGGGACACCCAGATGGTTCAGTCGGTTGAATGTCCGACTCTTGATTTCAGCTCAGGTCATGAGCTCAGGGTCATGAGATCAAGCACTGAGCCCCGCTGACTGGCATGGAGCCTGCTTAAGATGCTCTCTCTTCCTCTCCCTCTGCCCCTCCCCACTGTTCACTCACTCTCTCTCTCTAAAAAAGAAATCAAAATAAAACAAAATAAAATCAGAAAGTATGAGACACAAAACTCTAATTATCAATTTGCCCACAATTCTGGCACCTCTCCTTTACCCTGTGTAAACTCTGGCTGCCTTGGTTCCATCTCCAAATTTCAAGAAGCAGCAACAGTATTCCACAAAGAGCTCCGGATTTAGGAGGTAGGAAACCTTATTTTGAACCCCAGTTTTGCAACTTACTAGCTGGAAAACTCTTGGTTACATAACTCAAGCTCTCTGAGTTCAGCTTCATCTGTAAAATGGGGCTGCTATTGAGTGGGCCGAATAACAAGGATACAGTAAGTTAGCGTTTATTTTTTTCAAAGCCACCTAACATGGTACGGTACAAAGCAAAAAAAAAAAAAAGTTATTTGTGAAGGGCTGGTTATTTCAAAATCCTGAACTAGAAATTAAACCTTCCCCTTACGAAGGTTGTAAAAATCCAAAGTGGCATAAAAATGTGGATCACGGGGTGGGGGGGTCGGCCCCTGGGTGGCTCAATTGGTTAAGCATCTGCCTTTGGCTCAGGTCATGATCCCAGGGTCTTGAAATCGAATCCCACATCGGGGTCCCTGCTCAGCAAGAAATCTGCTTCTCCCTCTCCCTCTGCCCCTCCGCCTGCTTGTGCTCTAGCGCGCATGAGCTCTCTCTCAAATAAATAAATAAAATCTTGACAAAAACAAAAAAATGTAGATCACGGGAAGCATCCTCAAGTCAGTATTTCCAACTTTCTCTCCTTACCTCAGAGTCACCTGCTCAGGAGTGTCTGCTGGAACATTTAGATTTCTCATTCTCCCGCTAGACTCTGGTCCTTCTGATTCTAACTCTTTAATATAGCCCCAGTCTGTCCACTTCCCTCCTATGCCACTGCCCAGGCTTGGCCCCTATCACCCCTCATCTAGCACCATGGTAATGTCCTGGCTGGTCTCCCCGCCTCTAGCCATGCCTCTACAGTTCATCCTGCAACAGGCTGCCGTGCGATCTTTGTAAAATACAGATCTGATCCTGTAACTCCCTGCTTAAAATCCTTCAGGGGCTCCTGTCCTATTTGAGAACGGAGTCAAGGCAGCCCATGATCTGACCCCCAAGTATCTCCACCATTCCCTCCCATACAATCTGTGCTTCAGACACAGTGAGAACCTCTTCATTTATTCATTCAACAACACTGAGCGTCAAGCACTCATCCAGGCTCTTTAGACACAGCAGTGAGTAAGACAGGCAAGGTTCCTGCCTTCATGGAGTTTCTGTTGTAACAGGAGAGAAACAAAAACAAGTAAGCAAACACACAGGAGGATCTCAGATAGTGACAAGGGTCCTGATGCAAAGGAACAGAGAGATGCAGTAAGCGTGCAAACTCGGGGGCAGAAAGGACCACTCTACAGGGGATGGTGACCCAAGGCTCCAAAGGGGTGAGAGCTGAGCTGAGTCTGAAGTACGGCCTGCGGAGGGAACAGTGCTCCAGGCCGACAGAGCAGCATATGCAAAGGTGGAAACACAGAAAAGGCTGGTGTGGCTACCGGACGGAGCGTACACAGAGGTGCTGTGTGCACACCCATGTGCGGTGGGGGCATGTGGGGGCAGCGGGAGGGGAGGAACGGGATAACCAGAGAAGGAGTTCAGAGACACAGACAGGACTCAGAGTAAGAACACCGTCATGAGTTTGTAGGAAAAGCCACTGACAGCTTGTAAGCAGGAGTACGGCATGATCTAAAGCATAAATAAAGCTTAGGAAAGAGTACCTGGCTGCTGCGTGGAGCATGCACGGAGGGGCTAGAGGGGGCTCAGGAGGCTCTGGCAGAACTACCTGCATGAACCCTGCGGGTTCCGGGACACAAGCTGCCCCTTCAAGCCACCAAGGGTTTGCACGTTCCAGAGCATCCTTCCTCTCCTGCCCTAGCAAGCCACGTGTCTAGGTTCAAGCCCCACCTCCTCTCCTCTTTCCCAGACCCCCTCAGGAAGTGTAACGTGTCCCTCTACCACACTCCCGCAGCTCCAGGACCCACATCCACTATAGAAGAGAACACGTGTGGGCTCCCCAACTGGACAGGGAGGTATTCGAGGGTGACAACTGCTTTTCTCAGCTCTGCGCCCCAGTGCTCAGCACATGGCATTGTGCCACTTGAGAAATCTGGCTGACTGGGCGCCTGCGTGGCTCAGTCAGTTAAGTGTCTGCCTTCGGCTCAGGTCATGATCCCAGTGTCCTGGGATCAAGCCCCACATCAGGCTCCCTGCTTAGCAGGAGGTCTGCTTCTCCCTCTCCCTCTCCTCCTCCCTCTGCTCATGCTCTCTCGCTCACTCTCTCAAATAAATAAAATCTTAAAAAAAAAAAAAAGAAAAGAAACTTTGTTAACTGATGGGACGCCTGTGGCTCAGTCGGTTAAGCATCCGACTCTTGATTTTGGCTCAGGTCATGACCTCAGGGTTGTGAGATGGAGGCCCGTGTCGGGCTCCACACTGGGTATGGCACCTGCTTCAGATTCTCTCTCTCTCCCTCTGTCCGTCCCACCGCTCTCTTAAAAAAAAAAAAGAAAGAAAGAAAGAAAGAAACTATGTTGACTGAATGAACAGGTAAATGGTATAAGTGAGTTGGGGCTAACATTACTGTCCCCACCTGTGTCCAATTACTGTTGCTGCACTGCTCCCTTACCCTCAGGTCATGATTTTGCTTCCTACTTCTCTAAGGAAGCAGAACCAGTAAAACAAGTCCCACACACATACCACATCTACCAATTACCTGCAACCATGTCCATATACTCTGCCTTCTCTCCTGTGCTAACGGAGGGACTGTCCATGCTTCTAAGGCCAACCCACCCACATGGGCCTCACTCCAACTGTTCTGCTTGCTTCCATCTGCATTGGTCCCTTCCTAGTAAAGCATTTGCACCAGTACACAAATATCTGCATTACCTCCCAGCTTCAATTTAAAGGAGGGAAAACGCCTTGAAATCCCACATCAGCCTCTAGCTATCATTTCATTTGTCTGCTTCCCTTTATAACAGAACTCTTTGAAAGAGTGGAATATACACACAACCTTAATTCTCCTCCTCCTATTCTCTCTTGAACCTACCCTGATCAGGCTTTCACGCCCATCACCCCTGAGAAACAAGTCTTATCTGGATCACCAAGGCTCTCTCTATTGCCTAAGCCAATCGGTAATCCTCAACCCTCATCCTGACAGGATTCTGACATTGTTGCTCAATCCACGCTTCTTCAAACACTCCCTTAGGTCTTGCCCAGGCAGAAATTTTGCTGGGCAATCGCCCTCCACCAAGTTACTACAGAAGCCCAATGGCTGCCTCCTTGTACCCAGAAAGGTGAATCTGTGACACAGTCCTCTGTCTACTCACCAGAGCCCAGCAGCTGAGTGTGCACAGTCTCATGGAAAATGATAACAGCAGGGCCCAGGGTGGACAAAGGGACATCCAGGCCACAGCGGGCAGTGGTAGCCTTGAGTTCCTTGGTGAAGTGCTTCAGGTAAGCTTCTGAGGCGTCCCCAAGGAACTTGAAGAGGTCATTATGCAGCCGGTCTGCATGAGTTCGATAGATGACGAGGTCTGAGATGGCCAGGACCTTAAGCAGCAGTCGTGTTCTCTGGCTGAGATTCACCGTCGCCCCCAAGAGCCCTTCTGTGTCTATCACTGCTACTTTGTGGACTGGGTCATATGCCGCCCATACCCCCACGGTGCAAGACTCCTGGGCAGGGGAAGTTTTAAAGACTTCACGGCCATAAAAGAAAGTGTGGTTGAGAGTATGAGACTTTCCATCACCAGTATTTCCAAAAATGGAAACCACCTTCAAATGCTGATCAGGTTTACAGTCCAATTTCCTAATAAAGTCCTCTTCATTCGTTACCTTCAAAAAAAAAAGAAAGAAAGAAAGAAATACAAACTGCATAATAGTTAGAAAACTTGCAAGAACAACAACTGCTTCCCAAGGTCAAGGTCCTTGATTGAACGGTCAAGGTGGCAAAGAAAAGAAGCTCCATGGGGCGCCTGGGTGGCTCAGTTGGTTAAGCGACTGCCTTCGGCTCGGGCCATGATCTCGGGGTCCTGGGATTGAGCCCCGCATTGGGCTCCCTGCTCAGCCGGCTCCCTCTCCCGCTCCCCTTGCTTGTGTTCCCTCTCATGTGTGTCTCTCTCTCTCTGTGAATTAAATAAAATCTTTAAAAAAGAAGAAAAGAAAAGAAACTCCAGGATGATAGGCTCCCACCTAGCCTAACTCCCAGCAAACAGCTAAGAGGAACTTTCAAAGATTTAGTAGTACAATTTAGTGCTCATGAAAGAGCTACAACTATAAAACTCTTAAAAGATGACACAGGAGTGGAGCACCTGGGTGGCTCAGTCAGTTAAGCATCTGCCTTCAGCTCAGGTCATGATCCCAGGGTCCTGGGATCAAGTCCTGCGTTGGGCTCCCTGCTCGGCAAGAAGCCTGCTTCTCCCTCTCTCATTCCCCCTGGTTGTGTTCCCTCTCTAGCTATCTCTCTCTCTGTCAAATAAATAAATAAAATCTTTAAAAAAAAAAGAATTCCTTTAACAAGAAAAAAAAACTTAATTAAGCCAAAAAAATTTGAATAGACATTTTCCCAAAGATTTAAAAATGGCCAATAAGCACACGAAAAAACACTCACCACCACCAGTCATTAAGGAAATGTGAATTAAAACCACACTGAGGTCTCACTTCACACCCACTAGAATGGCTATGATCAAAAAGATAGTAACAACAACAACAAAAATCTTCACATAACTATTGGGGGCACCAACCAGCACCGCTGGTTGGCTCAGTTGGTGAAGCACGTGACTCTTGATCTCAGGGTTGTGGATTGGAGCCCTGAACTGGATGTGGAGATTACTTAAATAAGCTTTAAAAAAAATTAAATAAATTGGGGCCCCTGGGTAGTTCAGTCAGTTAAGCATCTGCCTTTGGCTCAGGTCATCCCTGGGATTGAGCCCCACATGGGGCTCCCTGCTCAGCGGGGAGTCTGCTTCTCCCTCCCCCTCCGCCACTCCCCCCACCCCTCATGCTCATGTTCACACGTGAGCTCTCTGTCTCTAATAAATAAAATAAAGTCTTTAGGGCGCCTGGGTGGCTCAGCTGGTTAAGCATCTGCCTTCAGTTAAGCGTCTGCCTTTGGCTCGGGTCATGATCCTGGAGTCCCGGGATCGAGTACCACATCGGGCTCCTCAGCAGGGAGTCTGCTTCTCCCTCTGCCCTTCACCCTGCTCTTGCCCACTCTTTCAAGTAAATAAAATCTTTAAAATAAAATAAAATAAAATCTTTAAAAATAAATAAATAATAAAAATTAAAAATTAAAAAAAGATAACAAGTGTTAATGAGAGTATGGAGAAACTGCAATGCTCATGCCCTGCTGAGAATGTGAAACGGTACAGTCACTCTGGAAAACAGTATGGCAGTTTCTCAAAAAGTTAGAGAGTTAGCGTGTATCTCAGTAATTCCACTCCCAGGTATGTATCCAAGAGAACTGAAAACATGTCCACACAAAATGTGACTACAAATGTTCATGGCAGCAATATCCATGATAGCCAAAAGGTGGAAACACCCACATGTCCATTAATTGATGAATGGATAAACAAAATGTGGTGTATCCATACAGTGGAGTATTATTCAACCATAAAAAGCAATGAAGTACTGAGGCTTGCTACAACATGGAGGAACCTTGAACACATCATGCTAAGTGAAAGGAGCCAGACACAAAATACTACATATTCTAGGATCCCATTTATATGAAATATCCATGACAGGCAGATTCACAGTGACAGAAAGTATATTAGGAACTATCAATGCCTGGGGGAAGGAGGGACTAGGGAGTGACTGCTTATGGGTATAGGGTGTCTATCTGGGTTGATAAAAATGTCCTGGAATTAGTGCTAAGGGCTGCACAACTTTAGAATATACTAAAACCACTGAATTATCCACTCTTAAAGGGGTGAAATAGGGGCGCCTGGGTGGCTCATTCGTTAAGCATCTGCCTTCAGCTCGGGTCACGATCCCAGGGTCCTGGGTTCAAGCCCCACATCGGGCTCCCTGCTCAATAGGAAGCCTGCTTCTCCCTCTCCCACTCCCCCTGCTTGTGTTCCCTCTTTCGCTCTGTCTCTCTCTGTCAAATTAATAAATAAAATCTTAAAAAAAAAAGGGTGAAATATATGGTATATGAATTACATCTCAATGAAGCGGTTATTAAAAGGCGGGGGGCACCCGGGTGGCTCAGTCAGTTAAGCATCCGACTTGATCTGGGCTAGGGTCATGATCTCAGGGTCTTGAGATCGAGCCCTGCATCAGGCTCTGCGCTCAGCATGGAGTCTGGTTGAGATTTTCTCCCTCGGCCTCTACCCCTCCCCCACTTGCGTGCACCCTCTCTCTCTCAGAATAAATAAAATCTTCAAAAAAAATGGCTCTCTTGGGTCCTCACTTCTAAGATGACCAAGAAGAAAAGGAATAATGGTCATGCCAAAAAGGGCCAAGGCCACATGCAGCCTATTTGCCGCACCAACTGTGCCTGTTGCTTACCCAAGGCCACTAAGAAGTTCGTTATTTGGAACATAGTAGAGGCCACCGCCGTCAGGGACATTTCCAAAGCAAGTGTCTTCGATGCCTATGTGCTGCCCAAGCTGTATGTGAAACATACATCCACAGCAAGATAGTCAGGAATCACTCTCGTGAAGCATTGCAGGACCAAACATCCCCACCCCGATTTAGACCTGCAGACAGATGCTGCCCTACGACCTCCACTGAAGCCCATGTAAGGAGCTAAGTCCTTAAGAACTAAAGAAAAACTGTTCTCTGGAAAAAAAATAAAATGGAGATTATACTAAAAAATGTATTGGTCAAACTTCATCCATCCATAATTCCTCTGTTTACAGTTAAAGAATGCTGTAATTCTTTAAAAAGTCAGCAGGAGGAAAGAGACCTGGTGCCAGTGAGATCCCAGACTGGACCCCCAGGAAGATGCTCAGGGCCCCAAATCTCAGAATACAGAACCTCAGAGCCAAAGCTCCTAATCCATACAGGCAATGTTCTACTCCAGCAAGGAGTGATAAACCTTTACACTTAGTATCCTCCAGCCACAAGAGAAAACATACCTTCCTGATTCTCAACAGTCTGCTGGTTTGATAATGAGCAGTTAAGAGAAATGTAGACAGACCATCGTGACTACTCACGATCCTATTAATAACATCACTATTGTTGCATTATTAATGCATTAATGTTAATGACAATGCTAATAATTTAAATGCCCACTACAATGACACTGCCTTTGCTAGATCCACGAGGGCAGAACCATGTCTATCTAATCTTTTCATCCCAAGTATCTGGGACACAACCTGAACATAGGAAAAGCTCAATATCTAGTTATTGAATGAATAAATGAATGAATGCCCTGCATGTTGCTAGGTACCATAATCACTTTTCTCCACCCTCTATCCTCCATAGGGCCTCACACACAGCAGCATTCGATAAACCCGGTGATGGGCTCACTGTCCCAGACAACTGAGAGGAACAAGAAGTTACACAGAACAGCCCATTTGGGACTGGTGTTAACTCACTGGTCCCAAACGGCCTAGGCTAGCTGCAAGAGAAAGAGAACAAAAGCGCCCTAAAGCTCTACTGGCAAGGAGTTTGATCAGGTCGCTGCTCTCGGGGCTACGTAAGAGCGGGCGCCTGGAAAAGGGACACGTGGGGGCCTTTCGGTACACGATTAACTGTCTCAGGATCCCTATGAAGTACCCACCACACGATGCACAGAACATATATCAAGAAACAACTCATTTGGGAGGCGCCTGGGTAGCTCAGTCACTAAGCATCTGCCTTCGGCTCAGGTCATGAGCCCAGGGTCCTGGGATCGAGCCCCGCATCGGGCTCCCTGCTCCGCAGGGAGTCTGCTTCTCCCTCTCCCTCCCCTCCCCCCGCTTGTGTTCCCTCTCTCACTATCTCTCTGTCAAATAAATAAATAAAATCTTGAAAAAAGGGCGCCTGGGTGGCTCAGTTGGTTAAGCAACTGCCTTCGGCTCAGGTCATGATCCTGGAGTCCCGGGATCGAGTCCCACATCGGGCTCCCTGCTCGGCGAGGAGCCTGCTTCTCCCTCTGGCCCTCACCCCTCTCACGTACTCTCTCTCTCATTCTCACTCTCTCAAATAAATAAATAAATCTTTAAAAAAAAAAAAATCTTGAAAAAAGAAACAACTCATATGGGATGAAAATAAAACACTCTCTGTCAGCACACGGCGGGGGCGGGGGGGGCGTATTTTGGCACCCAGTGTCCTGGGGCAGGTTAAACATACCTGCTCACGTGTCAGGCCTACGCCACAGAATCTGACAAGCCTTGGATAACCATTTAACATGCACAACATGCACCGACTGTATTGGTTTTCACATGTAAAATAAGGACAGAGCCAACGCTGCCTCCCCTGACTGGGTGGTGATTGCTAGTCAAGTAAAGAGATAAACGGAGAAAATGCTTGTTAAACTGGCGCTGTACTTCATTTTTCCTTCTTCTGCCTTTTACATTATTTTGCTCTCTGTTACACTACTCAGCTCATCCTAATCTGTGGGCCTTTTCCGCTGAGCCAGAAAGCAGAGAGCAGCCTAGGCAGTAGCGAGACTGATTCGGGGGGGAAGAGGGGGTAGGTAAAGAAAAGATAAGAAGATTCCCTTTGATGAGGGAAGGAAGGAGCCAGAAGGGAACAAGGCTCCAGCTCTACTGGTTCTGCCAGTTTGCAATCAATGACCCCACTCTGCTCCATTCCCGAACCCAGCTCTACATGTCTGAAATGCTTCTCGGAAAGCCTGCCCTCTCCAACTTCCACCTTCTGCTCTCCCTGAGCTCATTAGGCCATCTCTTGGACGTCAGACAAGTAAGAAACACCCAAATTCCACTCCTGGCTTTGCCCCTGCTGGCCTTGGAGAAGTGACTTCACTACTGACGCGTCAGGGGAATGAGGCAGTAAGAGTCCGCAATCCCTCGGGATCCTGAGAGGCTAACGGAGATAAAGCAGGTAAAGGGCACAGCGCATTGCCCGGTGCACGGGAAGCACTCACTAAATAGGACCCATTCTTACTTGAAGACCAGCCCATTGCAAACGCATCCGGGGGCACCGCAGTAGCGGCCAGGCTTGCACCCGCTTGTGGCCCAGAAGTTGCTCATGCAGGGACTAAATCAGCCATGTGCTAAGATCTAAACTGATTCCGGGGTGCCTGGGTGGCTCAGTCGTTAAGCGGCTGCCTTCGGCTCAGGTCATGATCCCAGGGTCCTGGGATCAAGCCCCACATCGGGCTCTCCCTCTCCCACTCCCCCTGCTTGTGTTCCCTCTCTCACTGTCCCTCTGTCAACTAAATAAAATCTTTAAAAAAAAACAAAGATCTAAACTGATTCCACCTGAAAATGAAAGAACTCGCTGAGTGGCTCTGATAACTCCTTTCCTCTCCCCCTCATCAAAACAACATGGTATTAATACCGGCTTTACAGCTGACTCTTAGTAAAGTGACCGTCTAACACCCACAGTTTTTAAGAAACCAAACAGTACACCTCTCTATCTCACCCACAAAGCTTTTTCCCTTTGCATTGGGTTCCAAGCAGAGTTTCTAAAATGAAATATTAACAGTACTCACTATCTCCATTGTTCCAAGTTAGAATTCAGAGCACTTTATGGTAGTGAAAGGGGTCCAGCAGTCAACCTCTGACCCAAGCAAGCAATGGTAATGATGACAATCTCCATCAAGAAATTCCTTCTTAGCCCTTAGAGAATCATTCCAGAAAGAATAACCACATAAGCTTTGTTCTGAGGGAAAACAGCTTTGTTCTCTGCAAAGGGAAAAGCAAGAGATGAGGAAGGAACTGAAATAAAGAGCCTCGAAAGGAGGAAAGTTCAACAAAGTACAGAGACCACGGAAGCGAAATCCCAAAGGCACCCGAAAACACTACAGAGGAAAGTAGCTCAGCACCGAGGTCCTTTCAATTCTGGCCTCTAGAGACAAAAAGGATCTAATCTGTGTCAACTAAAATTATACAGTCCTTTAAATTTTTATGAAGATGTTCCCTGTGGATGAGGGCAAAAACCAGCTCCTTCCCCAAAGTCACAGAAAGAGCTAATTAAAGCTTGGTTGCTCAGCTAAGAGAAGCTTGGTTTCTCCTACCAACCCATCCTAACAACCCAATGCTTATATAGATCCCACCTCTGAACCAAAGATTATTTTATACCTCCCCACCAAGATTCTAAAACTAGCCTAGTTCAATAGTTATTGCCAAAGGGAACTTCCTACTAATTACTTTTACATATTGGTCTCTGATTTATCTTACTTTCATCTATTTTTAGCTGGGTTCAGAGGAAGAGACAGAACCCAAAGAAACCAAACCAAATTCTCACTCTCACCAGAACTGGGACCACTATCCCAAAAGGAAACTAGAACTTGATTGCTTCTTTTATTTATTTATTTTTTTTGATTGCTTCTTTTAATCAACAGACACATACTGAGCTTCCTCTAGTGTCTGGCACTGAGCTGATGATGTTAGACCAAGACAGTTACAGAACTTAGGTAACATTTTCCTTCTCCTGGGAAGGTAAAGGAGAAGTGGAAGGTGAGAGAACTCTTCCTAGAAAAATCCAGAGCTAGGCGCCTGGGTGGCTCAGTCAGTTCAGTGTCCAACTCTTAATTTTGGCTCAGGTTATGATCTCAGGGTCGTGAGATCAAGCCTCATGTCAGGTTCTGTGCTGGGAAAGGAACTTGGTTAAGATTCTCTCTCTCCCTTCCTCCCCCCCATTCTCTCTCTCTCTGATTAAAAAAAACAAAAAACAAAAAACAAAAAAACAGGGGTACCTGGGTGGCTCATTTGGTTAAGTGTCTGCCTTCGGCTCAGGTCATGACCCTGGGGTCTTGGGATCAAGCCTGGCATCAGGCTCCCTGCTCAGCGGACAGTCTGCTTCTCCCTCTGCCCCTGCCTCTGCCTCTTGCCCCTGCTCATGCACGCTCTCTCACTCTCTTTCTCCAATAAATAAATAAAATCTTAAAAAAAAATCCAGGGGCACATGGGTGGCTCAGATGGTTAAGCATCTGCCTTCAGCTCAGGTCATGATCCCAGGGTCCTGGGATCGAGCCCCACGTTGGGATTCCTGCTCAGTGGGGAGCCTGCTTCTCCCTGTCCTTCTACTGCTCCCCCTGCTTGTGCTCTCTCACTCTCTGTCAAATAAATAAATAAAATCTTAAAAAAAAAAAAATCCAGAGCCACTTTCATCATGTTGGAAAAAACTCCAGGCAATGGTTTAAACTCCAGGGTCTAATTTTCAGACAAGATTTTACTAAAACAATGTCAAACAGATCAGTAGCCGGTCTAATTTTACAACCCAAACGATAAGGTGGTTCCATTCCAATAGGAAAACCCTGTCAGAAAGTTCTAGCAAACCTGTTTCTCCACCCCAGCAAGTCCAGAAAATTTCCTTTCATTCTATCCTAAAAGGAGTGTGTAACTTTGTGTTTATCCATGTATGTGTCCACAGAATTTCATACAAAAACACAATTGTTTCTCAATCAAATGTTTTCTTAAGACCACTAAAGTCATGAGATTAGCTTCACAAACACACTGAGCACATTTGGTAAGGGCAAAGATCACTTTCTTCCCCTCCAGTGTCCCCAAAGTGTTCCATTACTTGAGAGGTCAGGAATTCTTCCTTGTCTTAGAACCACCAGCGGTGCTTCTGACACAGAGCCTCTCAGACTCACCTGCAGCTCCCCTCCTACTCCAGCAAGAAAGAGTGTCTGTATGTAGAAATGATCCACAAAATGAATTCTTTAAAGAGAGTCATTTTTAGCTCCATGATCAGTTTCTTTGACCTTACCCAACTCACCCTGTTCAGCTATCCTTTTGTATCTGAACAAAAAGCTTTCCAAAGCAAAGCTGAAATCTGAGGACAGACTGGAAATACCGAGTCATCCTCAAGATCCACATCATCCGAAGACTCTTCCAAAGAACTTCCAGATGGGAGACACAGCCCCCTCTTAAGTGACACGGCATACCCATATCTGGCCAGCTATAAAAGACTTAGCAATAAAAGCACCAAGCCAGGAAGAAGACAAGAGAGCTAGGTTCAGGTCCACCTCTACCTGGATCAGACCATGCGCAATTCACTCAACCCTTCTCCTGCTCAAAGTCTCCGTTCCCCACCCATCTCTTTTTTTTTTTTAAAGATTTTATTTATTTATTTGAGAGAGAGAGAATGGGAGATAGAGAGCATGAGAGGGAAGAGGGTCAGAGGGAGAAGCAGACTCCCTGCTGAGCAGGGAGTCCGATGTGGGACTCGAGCCCGGGACTCCAGGATCATGACCTGAGCCGAAGGCAGTCGCTTAACCAACTGAGCCACCCAGGCGCCCTTCCCACCCATCTCTTTTAACATTTTCCGTTCCTTCCTAGTTCTGAGCTTCCCAACTACAACATACTCCGTGCTGGCCAGGGTCTGTTCTGTTTTCACCACTGCAGCCCTAGCCCAAGGACTGACACGTAACAGGAAATCAATATACATACATTTGTTAAATAAATGAGTATCTAAATGCCATATTCCCTCTGGGGAAGGGAACAGTATAGTTTTACCGTGAAGGGTTCAACCAACCTGCCTCGATACCACTTGCTGATTTTTAGAATAACCTTAAAGAAGTCCTTTAACTTCCCTAGGCCTCAGTTTTCTCACCTGTAAAATGGGGATAACACAATCTACTTCTGAGGATTGCTGTGAGGACTAAACGAGATCACTGCACGTGGGGCACTGGGCACGGTGCAATCAGGCAGTAAATGCTAGAAGACCTGGCTAACATCATGGCTGTAGCTACACTGTTTGCCTCTAGGCCAGAGTCACCACTGCCACCACAGAATTTCATTCCATCATCCCAAGTAAAAACCCTTCCGAGGGAAGGCTTCCAGTGCACTCTCATTAAAGAATTAGAGATACAAACAAAGGGCACCTGGGTGGCTCAGTCGTTAAGCGTCTGCCTTCAGCTCAGGTCATGATCCCAGGATCCTGGGATCGAGTCCCACATCGGGCTCTCTGCTCGGCGGGAAGCCTGCTTCTCCCTCTCCCACTCCCCCTGCTTGTGTTCCTGCTCTCGCTATCTCTCTCTCTGTCAAATAAATAAATAAAATCTTTTAAAAAAAAAAAGAAGAGATATGAACAAGATGCTCACTCAATACTTACTGTTCCCTCCCTCAAAAGGATAGATCTTTTCAATTAAAGAAAAAGCAATTATGAGATCACATAATACATTATGCATAAGAAGGCATTCAGTCTTCGGAAGAATGATGTGACGTGATTCCAAGAATTATTACTATACCACAGATTCACTAAAAATGTTCTTCTCATACTTTATCTCAAAGATCTTAACAGATGACACAGCCTCACAAGGAAATCTTTGGCATCTGAGGCAGAGACTGAGCAGGGCCTGCATCCTGCGCTACACGGATGCGACAGCGGAGCCCTGGTGAAGTAAGAACACTGCTAGAACTATTTAAAGTCAGTAATGGGAAGAATTAATACCTATTTTTCTGAAGCTGTTTCAAACAAACAGAAATGGAAGGAAAACTTCCAAACTCCTTCTATGAGGCCAGCATTACCTTGATCCCAAAACCAGACAGACCCCACCAAAAAGGAGAATTACAGACCAATATCCCTGATGAACATGGATGCAAAAATTCCCACCAAAATAGTAGCCAACAGGATCCAACAGTACATTAAAAGGATTATTCACCACGACCAAGTGGGATTTATTCCTGGGCTGCAAGGGTGGTTCAGCATCCGCAAATCAATCAATGTGATACAATACATTAATAAAAGAAAGAACAAGAACCATATGATCCTCTCAGTAAATGCAGAAAAAGCATTTGACAAAGTACAGCATCTTTTCTTGATTAAAACTCTTCACAGAGGGAACATACCTCAATATCATAAAAGCCGTGTACGAAAAGCTCACAGCAAATATCATGCTCAGTGGGGAAAAACTGAGAGCTTTTCCCTTAAGGTAGGAACATGACAGGGATGTCCACTCTCACCACTATTGTTCAACATAGTACTAGAAGTCCTGGCCTCAGCAATCACACAACAAAAAGAAATAAAAGGCAACCGAATCAGCAAAGAAGTCAAACTCCCACTCTTCGCAGATGACGTGATACTCTGTGTGGAAAACCCAAGACTCCACCCCAAAACTGCTAGAACTCATACAGGAATTCAGCAAAGTAGCAAGATCTAAAATAAATGCACAGAAATCTGTGGCATTTCTATACACTAACAATGAGACAGAAGAAAGAGAAATTAAGGAGTGATCCCATTTACAACTGTACCAAAAACCGTAACCTAAGAATAAACCTAACCAAAGAGCAAAGGATCTGTACTCAGAAAACTATAGAACACCCATGAAAGATATTGAGGAGACAAAGAAATGGATAAGTGTTCCATGCTCATGGATTGGAAGAACAAATATTGGGTTTTTTTTTAAGATTTTATTTATTCATCTGAGACACAGAGATACAGAGAGAGAGAGAGAGAGAGAGAGCATGAGCAGGGAGAGAGGAAGAGGGAGAAGCAAAAATTTTACAAAAGTAAATTCAAAATGGAAGAAAGACCTAAATGTGAGACAGGAATTAAAAGTTAAAAATTCAGTCTCGGTGCGCCTGGGTGGTTCAGTAGTTAAGCGTCTGCCTTCGGCTCAGGTCATGATCCCAGGGTCCTGGGATCGAGCCCCTGCATCGGGCTCCCTGCTCAGCAGGAAGCCTGCTTCTCCCTCTCCCACTCCCCCTGCTTGTGTTCCCTCTCTCGCTGTGTCTCTCTGTCAAATAAATAAATAAAATCCTAAAAAAAAAAAAGTGGTATATATATATATACAATGGAATACTACCATCAAAAAAATGAAATCTTGCCATTTGTGACGACGTGGATGGAACTAGAGGGTATTATGCCAAGTAAAATAAGTCAATCAGAGAAAGACAATTATCATATGATTGCACTCATATGTGGAATTTAAGAAACAAAACAGGATCAGCAGCTCTTTCCGCCCACGGGTGCTGTCCTGTGCTTTAATAAAATCACCTTTTTGCACCAAAAAAAAACAAACAAACAAAACAGGATGATAGGGGACGAGAGGAAAAAATAAAACAAGATGAAATCAGAGAGGGAGACAAACCATAAGAAACTCTTAATCATACGAAACAAAGTGAGGGCTGCTGGAGGGGAGGGATAAGTGGGTGATGGACATTAAGGAGGGCATGTGATGTAATGAGCCCTGGGTATCATGTAAGACTGATGGGGGCGCCTGGGTGGCTCAGTCAGTGAAGCATCTGCCTTCCGCTCAGGTCATGATCTCTGGATCCTGGGATCGAGCCCCGCATCCACTGAGCTCTCTGCTCAGTGGGGAGTCTGCTTCTCCCTCTCCCTCTGTGCTGTCTCTCTCTCAAATAAATACAATCTTAAAAAAAAAAAAAAAGACGGATGAATCACTGACCTCTACTTCTGAAACTAATAATACATTATGTTAACTGAATTTAAATTTAAAAAAGAAAAAAAGCACTCAAAGTTCTTAATAAATTTAGCAATGTCACAAGATACAAAGTCAAAATACAAATAACTTAATTTTTTACACTAGAAGCAATGTATTAGAAAACAAAATACAAGGAATGTAAAAAAAATTAAAAAATTAAAAAAATAAAAACAAAGTCAATAATAGTAACCCCTCCAGCAGTATCCCCCTCCTCTGAACTTCTCTAACATCCTCTCTATACCACTCTGACATCATCCATCTTATTTCCATGTATTTGTCTTCTGTTACCGCTGGACTGTCCACTCCCTGAGCGCAAGCTCAGTATCTGAGTGCCACTTCCTACTGTCCTCAGTTGTCAGCACAGAGGAGGCCCTGATTAAATGTTTACTGAATTAATGATTAAGCTGATTTATCCTCATGAGTGCATTTCATTCATTCAACAAATATCGAGTACCTACTATATGCCAAACACCGTTCTAGATGCTGATGAACAGCAGAGGCAAAAATCACTGCCCAACGAAAATGATGTTTTTTTTTTAATTTTCTAAAAGTGACTGTGGTGATAGTTGTACATATCCATGAATATACTAAAAGCCAATGAACTGTATACTTTAAATGGGTGAATTGTATAGTATGTGAATCATATCTCAATAAAACTGTTTTGTTTTGTTTTTTTGAAGTAGGTTCCAAGTCCAGCATGAAGCCCAATGCAGGGTTTGAACTCACGATCTAGAGATCAAGAGTCATACGCCTAACCGACTGAGCCACCCAGGTGCCCCTCAAGAAAACTGTTTTTAAGGTGCGCCTGTGTGTCTCAGTCGTTAAGCATCTGTCTTCGGCTCAGGTCAGGATCCCAGGGTCCTGGGATTGAGCCCCGCATCGGGCTCCCTGCTCGGCGGAAAGCCTGCTTCTCCCTCTCCCACTCCCCCTGCTTGTGTTCCCTCTCTCGCTGTGTCTCTCTCTGTCAAATAAATAAATAACATCTTAAAAAAAAAAAACCTTTAAAAAAAGTAAATGCAACATTAAAAAGAAATGAGATACTAGTGGCCTTCTTTTATTGTAAAATTAAGATAAAATTCTATACTTTTCCGTAGTTCTGTATTTTCAGTATTTTAACATGCAGAGTCTATCGTTTTTATAACAGGAAAATAATAAAAGTTACATAAGAAAAGACCAAAAAAGCCATCTCCCTGGAACAGACTGCTTAATAGGCATAGGGTTTTCACTCGGGATGATGAAAATGTTTGAGAACTAGACAGAGTGGTGGCTGCACAAAACTGTGAATGCACTAAACACCACTAACTCATTCACTTTGCCATGGTTCATTTCATGTGATGCAAATTACACCTCAATAAAAAAATAAATAAATGCCCTCATGGAGCCTATCTATATTCTAATGGGGAGGAAGAAAGACCATATTCAAACAATTAAAATATATAGCACACACACCAAAAAACAAGTCAACAGATGAACAAATTATGGTAGATCCATGCAATGGAATACTACTCAGCAATAAAAAGAACTGACCTGGGACATGCAACATGAATGATCCCCTGCTCCAAAACATTACAGTGATTGAAAGCAGCCAGACCCAAAACAGTACTGCATGATTCTATTTACATGAAACTCTAGGAAAACCAAACCTATAGTGATAGAAAACAGATCAGTGACTGCTGAGGAACCCTTCTGGGGGATGGAAATGTTCTGTATCTTGATTGTGGCACTTTTTATACATGTGGATATACATTTATCAAAACCCACAGAACCATACACTTAAAATGCATGTATTGTATCACATAAAAACTATATCACAACAGAGCTGATTTTTAAAAGTACATATTAGGGGCACCCAGGTGGCTCAGTCAGCTAGGCATCTGGCTCAAGGCTTCAGCTCCGGTCATGACCTCAGGGTCATGAGATCAAGTCCCACATCGGGCTCCATGCTCAGCAGGCAGTCTGCTTGAGATTCTCTCTCTCTCCCTCTCTCTCTCTCCCTCCTCCCGCTCCCATGCACGCTGGCACTCTCTCTCTCTCTCAAATAAATAAATCTTTAGATACATAGATAGATAGATAGATAGATAGATAGATAGAAAGATAGATAGATAGATAAAAGTACATGTTATGTCAAATGGTGGTAAGCAGTGTGAAAAAATCAGGAGAGGACTAGAAATACAAGGCCAGGGCAGGGGCTCCTCTTTTAAATATGGTGCTCAAGGAAGGCTGCACTATGAAGCCAAAACCTTTTTAGGTCAATCCTTTTTTTTTTTTTTTAAGATTTTATTTATTTATTTGTGAGAGAGAATGAGAGAGAGAGAGAGAGAGCAGGAGGGGGGGAAGGTCAGAGGGAGAAGCAGACCCCCCGCTGAGCAGGGAGCCCGATGTGGGACTCGATCCCGGGACTCCAGGATCATGATCTGAGCCGAAGACAGTTGATTAACCAACTGAGCCACCCAGGCGCCCTAGGTCAATCCTTTTAAAAACGATGTAGTGAATGCAATTTTCCGTGGTAATGAAAATGGAAGAGAAATGTCGTGAACAACCCAAAACAGAACATAAACCTAAAATCATTTCTATTTCGTTCTAGAAAGGAACTTTTCTCCCCTGGCACTGGCAGACTTAACTTAATTCATGAAGGGGGGAGGGGGAAGTAGAGGGAGGAAGAAGGAAAGGACAGTGGGAGAGAATGATGAGGGAAGGGAAGAAGGAAGGAGAGGCAGGGGAGGGGAAGGGAGAGGGAAGGCAGGGAGAGAGGGAGGAGACAGGGTAAGAACGAACGAAAGAAGACAGAGAAGACAGAAAAAGACAGGCAAGCAGGCTGTCCATCTGTCCATCAGTCATAGTCTAGATCTAACTAACAAAGTTGACTGCGAGAGAGATGAGGGGAAAAAAGCAATAGTGCCTATGCGGTCACCTATAACCTATGACCGCAAACTAAAGCATGGTCACCAGGCAGGACCAGGGAGGGTGTACAAAAAGAATTACGGGATCTTCAAACAGCCTCTACTCACAGACAAGTACAAAAGAGAGCTCAGCTTTCCCGGGAGTGAAGCCTCTGCCATCTCCTCCCCCGACACCCGAGGCTCACTTAACCTCTGAATTTTCATTTTAAAACATTTTCCATAGAGATTACTCACACTAATAAGGCACATAATTGACGTTCAATAAATGTTTATGACTGCTGCTGAGTGATACAGATAAACTGAATTGAGCACTTTGAAAGAAAAGGTTATGAGAGATTATGGAAAACAAGTTTAGCCATTTGGATGACACTCACCAGGCAGAAAGGACTGGGCTAGAAAGCAGAGGAATTTCTAGAATACTCTAGGACTGCTGAATTGCTCAGGATCATGCTGTCTCTTAACTTGAATTTAGGATGTCTGTGACTACGTGCAGGAACCAGGCTGTCAGTTCTTTTCAAGCATTCTAACATCTAGAGTCAAATTCCTGGGAAAGACAGCAATAATTCAGTCTCAAATAGAAGGAAATTGGGAAGCAGAAAATAAATTCCAGAAGCTACCAGAAAGTAGAATCATCCTCCAGTGAGGTCAAGCTGGAGGTCAGGTGCTTTTGCATGGCTGGTATACCTACTTCTCTGCCCAAGAACTCCAGTCACCACCAAGCTGACCACACAAACCAGTCAAAGAGAGTCTCTTAAGTGCTGGCCAAAAGCCACTGGAAAAATGGGAAAATGAACAAAACAGCCTCCCAGGAAACATCCATGCTCTTCTGCCTCCAAAAGTCCCTCTGTATCCCTTCCCATATGTCCTTCCAATTCTTCTTGCCTGGAACTTTCTATATCCTTGTGGGGTTTTTTTGTTTTTGTTTTTTGTAAAGATTTTATTTATTTATCTGAGAGAGAGAGAGAGAGCACAAGTGAGGGGAGGCGCCGAGCAAGAGGGAGAGAGACAAGCAGACTCCCTAAGCGGGGAGCCTGATGGGGGGGCTCGATCCCAGAACCCTGAGATCATAACCTGAGCCAAAGTCAGGAGCTCAATCGACTGAGCCACCCAGGTGCCCCCTATGTCCTTGTTTTCTTTCCCTTCTTCTCCAATACATTTAGCAGTTCTAACCTCAGAAATAGTCTCATGGGAGCTCCTCCCAAAGCACCCATCCCCCCCCCGAAAGTTTAACCAGCTGTCAGAAGCACTTCCGTGCTATGTAATCTCCAGGATAAACTCAAGGATGCGACACGCAGGAGATGCATCCACAGGAAAAACATATAAGGTCAACTTAATAAGAAATCGGCTTGTTCTATTAATCCTGGCTCAAAAAGCTAAATATTTGCCCAATTCCAGAAAAATCAATCACTTCAAGGAAGTAACAGACCAGAAAGAAAGAGAATCACACAAACAGGAGGTAACCTGAAAGAGTTAAAGACAGGTTCCCTAAAAAGCTGACTCACAGTGGTTTTGATGGCTTATATGGGTCAAATTTAAAAAGCCCTGTACTAAAAAAAATAGCCTCCCAAGTTAAATGCCAGGACCCTGTTAGAACTGAATGAGCCCAAGGCTGAGAAAGCTCAGAAGATGCTGAGCAGAAACCGGAAGCACATAATAGGGGCCCTTTCCTCCTTCTGTTTGCCTGAGTCATCCTCAACCCTGCATTTCCCAGTAATTCCACACAATGCCTTCTCCTGACTATTACCAAGCAAAAGGGGCTTTTCCTTGGGTTTCTAGAAGCAAAAAACAGTGATGGGGGAGGGAGCCTCTGCTACTCAGCCGATTATTGCTTATGATTTTGACAGCCCCTAAGCAGATCTATGGTTTTTTTGTTATATTTTCTTATACGGCACCCAAGAACTAATACTGCAGCACATACATCCACGTACTGACCAGAACTTGCCAAAGGCTAACCAGCCACAGCACCAAAACTAGTCCTTACACTGTAATGGTGTGGCCATGTGCAGAGCAAAAATGGGGAAGTTCCACAATTTACATTGATTCCCCTGGCTCATGACCTGTTGGCCAAAATTAAGTCCTCAAGGGTTTCCGCCAGCCTGTCTGTAAGACCAGGCCCCGGTAAGGTACCCTAGACCAGGAAGCAGAGGACGAGGCCAGAGGGGTCACTAGCAGATTAAGTCCAAGACAGAAGGGGAACAAAAATGGGGCAGACCAGCAGAGCCAGTTTGTGGTCAAGGGTTCCCATACAGTATGAAAACATGCTCTGCTGGTTTCCATTCCAGAATCTCACAAGAATAATGTCTCCTTTAACCAATTAAAAAAAAAAAAAAGCCAAGTCTCAGTATTTTGAGCCACACTATTCTGGGACTGTAAACAAGTGAAGCAGCCAAGCAACGTGATGGGTCTTCTTAAAGGCACGGTCTCAGTGAGAGAAAGTCCACCACTGTGCTGAAGAAGGAATGAAGAAGGCTCACTTTGGCCTCCCATTTCGGAGTGGGCCAAGACTGTAGATCTCTGAGTCAAGGAAGGCCTGCCCCAGTGGACGCTTGCTTAGCTTCTCACTGACTGTTCCTAGGTCAACGGGCTTCCTTATCACCTTGCACGTTCAGCGTGAGAGGACTTCCCTTGAGGAGTCTTTGGCATGAGAAGCTCCTAGGCTCTCCTAATGTCCTAGTCAGGGGTCAGTAACCATGAAAGGGAAACAGGTGAAATGTCTCATCAGTTTGCTGCTCTACTTTCTCAGAAAGAAGACAGCCAAAGGAAGTTTGTAGAAAAGGGACAAAGAAGAGAATGGGGTGGTTATGAAAAAAAGAAAAACTTATATGGGGTTTAAAGATATGCATATGAATAAAAAAAAGACAATTGTTCACTTTTTTCTCTGACCGGTAAACATTCAGATAAGACAGGATGTCTGAATCCCTCACAAGACACAACAAATAGGAAAATACTATCGTCTTCCTCCACTAAGAAATCCAATTGTCAGAACTTAGTCTTCTAGGGCGCCTGGGTGGCTCAGTTGGTTAAGCGACTGCCTTCGGCTCAGGTCATGATCCTGGAGTCCCGGGATCGAGTCCCACATCGGGCTCCCTGCTCAGCAGGAAGTCTGCTTCTCCCTCTGACCCTTTCCCCTCTCATGCTCTCTCTCTATCTCATTCTCTCTCTCAAATAAATAAATAAAATCTTTAAAAAAAAAAAAGAACTTAGTCTTCTAACCTTTGAGTTATTTGCTAAGGGTGTTGTCTCTAAGTTCAAGAGCTTATGGATGACTTATCAGTGTGGACTATTTACTTATTATGGACTCTAAATAATGGACCTGCAATCATGGAACACTATCAAAAACTAATGATGTAATGTATGGCGATTAACATAACAATAAAAAATTTAAAAAAAATAATGGACCTGCAAGTCCTCTGGTTTTCCTAGCACAGTTAAACTGAGGCCTATAAAAATCAATGAATACAACACAGAAGAAAGTAACCATTTCACTGGAGAGGTTGCCAAGTATGCCAAAAGAGAATACTGATTTCAGCTACATTACTTCTGGGGAGCAAAGAGAACCAAGAGAGGGAGGAAAAACTGGTGCAGAGCTTAAACTTTTTGTCCCTGGTATGTTTGCCATGTCACCAGAATATAGATCTATCAGACCAAACCTTCATCCGTTATATCAATTTCTCAATCACAGCACAACTGACATTTTGTACCAGATCATTCTTTTTGTGGGGGGCTGCCCTATGTGTTGTAACATATTTACCAACACCCTGGCCTCTACCCATTAGCCAGTAGCACATCCCCCAGTTGTGACAACCAAAGATGTCTCTCAACATTGCCAAATGCCCTCTGGGAGAGCAAAATCACTCCTGGTTGAGAACCACTGTGTTATATAATACCAAATGACATTAACTCTTTATTGTACGAATCAGGTTCTTAAAGACTTTTAGTTTTATCAAATCAATAAGACACAGGGTATTAAGCTGGTGAGATCTGCACAAACGAAATGCCACGGAGTCAAGTCACCACTGAAAGTTCTCTCATTCCTCACCCTCCACTCTGTAACAGCATTCCTGTTTTACACCCAAATTTTGTCCCAAATTCATCAGTCTTTCTTTCTTTTTTTTAAATACTTACCAGTTTATTAAAGATATGATAAAGGATACAAATCAACAGCAAGATGCAGAGCTGTGTAGGGAGAGGTATGGGGAAAGGGTGAGGAGCTTCCATGCCCTCTCCAGGCACACCCCTCCCCACAATGACCATGTGTTCACCAACCCAGAAGCTCTCATCAGTGTCTTTCCATCTCCCCAATGTCAACGGTGACACCAAATCGAAGCCACCTCTCACCTTATCTTCTACAATGGCCTCCTAAGTGGTCTCCCTGCTTTTCTTCTTGCCCCACCCCTACCAGTCACCTCAATCTAGTCTTTACACTGAAGCCATTTCTTGAAAACTTCTATCAGACCATGTGACTTACCACCATAAAGCAGTCTGGTGCTTCCCATTACACTTAAAAGCCAAGGTTTTTTCTATGGCTTGCAAGGCCCCACATGCTCTGGAACCCATTTACCTCTGTGCTTCTGCCCTTACCACTCTCTGTCCGCTCTCTCCAACCCTACTGGCATTCCTCCTATACCCCAAACATCCCATCCACCTTCTACTTGTTCCCACTGCCCTCTGCCTGAAGGTCTATTTCTCCAGGTGGTAGTACCCATCAGGTCTTTGCTTAAAAGTCATCTCTACAATAAAACCTTCCCTGATCATCCTGCACAAGCAGCTTCCAAGTCATTCTTGCTTAATACTACACCTGACCCCTTTTTATGCGTTTTATACATGTAAACTCCGCTTTCCCTGCTTGAATGGTAAGTCTATGATGCCACGGACCAAGTCTTATTAGCCATGTACCCCTGGAACCTAGAGAGTGCCTGGCACACAGTATATGCTCAATAACTGTGATCAATTAATGAATGCTTTTGGCTAATAACACCAAAGGTGTCCATTTAAGAGCCACAAATGAATTCTTGCTTCTGAGACCAAAAGCCAGTCTCTCCTCAAATTTAGCACTAGAGTACACACTCAAATAACAAGGTAACGATAAAACTCACACTTCTAAAAGGAACTTTTTTGTTTCTAAAAGGCACTTTCAGGTTTCCCAAAAGAAACTGAATAACACTTAAACCATAAGCAACAAATCTTAGGGGACACTAGGCCAAAGAATTTGAGAAAACCCCACATATGTTACAGCCTACGAGCTTCTAAAATAATTCCTATGGACAAAACTGAAAATGGTCAAAACCCACAAATGCCTAGAAACATAAAAAGAAAAATGAAGATGGGGCCTAACTCATAGAATCTTTACTATTGTGAGTAAACAGTTCAAAAACCCTGTCTTGCATTTTATAGAGCTGTGCTTTCTTTGCTCCTCACAGCAGCCCTGAGGAATTGATGAGCTGATGGTACTGGCCATATAAAGCTTAATCAGAAAGCTTAACAGACTTGGTCAGAGGCAACTGGAGTGTCATAGTTACAGCAAGGATTTTAGAGCCTGATGCTTCTGTTCAAACCCTCTGCCACTTACTGTAACTTGATCCTGTCAAGTTACTTCATCTCTGTGTTTCAATGTCCTCACCTATAAAACACAATGCTATAAATGAAATGTTTGTGTTCCCCCAAAATTCATGTTGAAATCTAACCCCTAATGTGACCGTATTAAGAGGTGGGGTCTTTGGGAGGTGATGAGGTCATGAAGTGAGGTCTTCATTAATAAGATTAGTGCCCTTATAAAAGAGATTCTGGAACTCCCTTCCACCATCTGACGACACAGAGAGAAGAGAAGATGGCTGTCTGTGAATTAGGAAGTCAGTCATCGCCAGACACCGAATCTGCTAGCACCTTGATCTTGGACTTCCCAGCCTCCAGAACTGCAAGAAATAAACTTCTGTTGTTTATATGCTACTGAATGGTATCTAATTTAATGGCATATGGTATTCTATCATACACAGCAGCCCAAACTGACTACAACTTACTTCATGAGGTGTGGTAGGCTGAAACTGCACCCCCTACTCACCACGATCTAATCTCCGAGAGCTCTGAATAGCTCGTTTTATGTGGCAAAAGGAACTTTACAGATGTGACTGCATTAAACACCTTGAAAGCAGGAGACAGTGCTAGATTATCCAAGTGGGTCCAACTTAATCAAAGTGTCCTTGTAAAAGGGAGGCAAGAGGGCCAAGAAGGACATATGACAATAGAAGCAGAGAGACAGAAAGAGGGATTGGAGGATGTTACATTGCTATCTTTGAAGCTAGATGATGGGGCCACAAGCCAAAGAATGTAGGTGGCCTCCTGAAGCTAGAAAAGCAAAGAAATACTCCCCTGGAGTCCCACAAGAAACACAGCCACACAGACCCATTTTCGGACTTCTGACCTCCAAATTGTAAGAAAATTAATTTGTGTTGTTTTAAGCCGCTAAATGTGTGGGAATTGGCTACCACAGCAATAAGAATAACCATAGAACCATAGAACCATAGAACCAAGAATAAGCAATAAGAATAAGAATAACAAGTGCTAAGAACAGTTCCTAACAGTTCCTAACAACCAAAGTAAGAGCTTTTAAATTTTAGCTATTGTCAAGATCAGAACCCAGGGGACTCACTGAAGTACTTCAGAGGCTAAGAAAATGAGGTTCAGAAATTTGGTAGTATCTATAAATTTAAAATGCACATATTAGAGGTGCCTGGGTGGCTCAGTCGGTTAAGCATCTGCCTTCAGCTCAGGTCATGATCTCCAGGTCCTGGGATCAAGCCCCACATGGTCGGGCTCCCTGCTCAGTGGGGAGTCTGCTTCTCCCTCTCCTTCTGCACATGGGTGCTCTCTCTCTATAATAAATAAAATTTTAAAAAAATAAAATATATAAAATAAAATGCACATATCATTTGACAAAGAGATTCCACTTCTAAATAGATTCACAGGATATTCAACATATCCTTGTTTTTAACTACTCAAGTCTCCACTAACAGGCTCAAATTACAGAAAACCCATTCAACAAAATAGTAGACAGCCTTTAAATATGAGGTAGACCTCAATGTACTGATAAGATGTACTGCTATAGCAATAAGATGTATCCTTTAGTGAAAAAAAGCTCAGGGACAGAACAGTAAGCATATTAGATTTCATTTTTGTTTAAAAATAAAAAGGATACTTACATATGTTAATAAGTACATGTCAAACTCTAAAAGGGCATGTAGTTCATTGCTCATGGTGATTGTTCTAAAGGAGACTAAGGGGATGAAGTAGGAGGGAAACTCTTGCGATCATATGCCCTTTTATGTTATTTTAGGTTTTAACTAGGTATGTGCATGATACCCATTTTTTTTAAAAACCAAAGTTGAAATGAGACATCACTGACCTATCAACAGGTATTTATGCGCTGACAATGTGCCTACCTACCATTGTACATGACACAGGGCCTAAGACCCAGTCCTGCTCTCCAGGAGTTCACATGCTGGCTGAATTTATAATCTAGATTCGTATTAGACAATCATCTAATTGTTTTGGACATTCACATTAGAAAACAGAACCAGACATCCTCTCAAAGTATTTTTCCACTGTGACTCTGGGAGAACAAATCACCACCTAAAAAGAATAAATTCTATGTCTAATCCATTAGCCCCAACCAGGGCTGCTTAAGCTTAAGAAATTGTTACTTCTTGGGAAGTGGTCAGTGTTTAAGAAGGAAAGCAAAGCAGGAGGAATCTTTACAAACAACCCAATTACATACATTATTATACACTGCAAGAAAAAAGAACAAATATAATCTCTGGGTAGCTGGATTTGTCTTCTTCATTACATTTGCATATATTTTTCCTAATTCTCTACTAAGGAACATGTATCAATGGCACAAAAAGAAAAAAATACACACCCTCCTCCCCTCAAAAAATACTTTTTGGTGCCAACACAACATCCATGAGGATTACTGGTTCATTCCAAATCTTCCTCTTGCTTTACGAAAGTGACACCAATCCAAAGTATGGCTTTCCATAGGCTGAATTGGTGGCAAAACCAAAAAGAATCATCGAAGTCCAAGTGTTCCATTTATAAAATATTTAGTCCACAGTCACCCAATTAGAGCATAACCCTAATGAAGACATTATTGCTAACAAGGGAGGCAGACTGGGATCTGGGTCACTCTTCCATAACTCCATTAGTCCCTCTCAGCCAATAAAGAAGTCTGTGTTAGCAAAGTATTTAGCTGACAATGGAATCATGATGTAATGCATTTCTATAACCTTACCAAGGAGGAAAAAGACAGAGCTGAAAAATTCTTAGTGGGCAACTGGAGAGTTGTCAAACAGCAACTTACAAAGGTTCTCCCCCAACCTGGAGACTTGAGGAGTCATCACTGCTGAAAAGTACCCAGTCAATTTAGACAAATACCCCATGACACTGACAGAAACAAGGAGCTGGTACTGGACACTCTGTGCCAGGCCCTGTGACAAGGGCCCTTCCATTTCCATTCCTTACTCTCTCTCAGAATCTTCTCAATTACTACTGGGAAGTACAAGTGAGGCTGAGGCACAAAGCTCAAATCACTCTCCACGATTACACAGTTGAGTGGAGAAGCAAGCAGAGAATTCAAGCAGTCTTCACTCAAAAGTCTGGACATTATACTACTTTCACTGGAAAGTATAAACGTTATACCACCCCTTCCATAGTCACCCCCAACTGTCACACGCCACGATCTCCCCGGCTTGCTTCCATCACACCCTACCCTTGCCCCAACTCGGAATGCAATCAAATATTCTCCAGTCCTTCTGTAATGGCAGGTGCCCTCACTGGCTTTTCCCATCAGCCCATACAGGAAAAGAAGAGGCCAACTGGCAGAATACTCTCCTTATCAAAAGCCACTTTTTAAAGACCACCCCCCCTCTCTAAATTGAGCTAGCAGCTTTATGACTTGCTGCCTGGCACTCCGAGAGGACCCACGGTGTCTCCTACCCTGCACATGCACCCCTCATCAGTCCCGTTTATTAACTTGCCAAGCACTCTCACTCAGAAAGCTGATCTGAGTCGGGTCTCCCTCACAATAACCCCAGTAACACGGTAACAACAACAGCTACCATGTTCTGAGCATTTGTTATGCAACAGGCTTTACACACATGGTATCATTTCATCCTCACAACCACCCGAAGAAGTAAGCACTGTCTCCAATTTATAGATGACAAAACTAAGGCTCAGAGAGAGAAAGTAATTCAACCCGAGGTCACACAACCAGTAAGTGCCGAAATCTGACTCCACCCAACTTAAGCTTTCAGGGGTCTCGCCCTTTAACGATCAAAATGCAAGCTCTTCTTGGACTTTTCCTTTTGAGAGCTACCTTCCAACAACAGATCTGCTGCACGACCACAGGACTCGCACTTCACCCACAGGCTCACCTGAATTTCTTCATTTTCATCTACTAGGAGGAAACTCACGACCTTCTCGGTCATCTTCTTCCTCCTGGTCTCCTCATCCAGCTCTTCTTCCTCCAGGAGCCCCTGGACCCTAGTGACATGGTACACAGTAACGGGGTGTCTCCTTTTGTTACCCCCGGAATGAGTCCTCTTCTGGCACTCCAAGCACAAGTTGATTTTACAGGTCTGGCACCTCACAGCCGCCCTCTGCCTAATACCCGGCGAATGCCCATTGGTGCCCTTGCAGGGGTCACAGTAAGGGACGTGGCCAGGTTTGAGCCTTATCCGCTCATGGTTTCTCAGGCGCTCTTGCCGATGGAGCTCCTCCTCGCAGCGGAGACACTGCAGACTGCAGCACTCATCACACTCAAAGACCGCTTCGTCAGTCCCGCTGCAGGCGTAACTTTCCTGGCACATCAGCCCCGGATTCAGGCCCTTCTCTGCTGGGGAAGTCTGAGCACTCATACTCAGATTGGCAAGGAAATCACCCACCATAGACCAGTCCCTGGGCTTTCCCCAGCAGTGAAGACAAAGGCTTTTTGAGTCTGAGGACTGCAGAGAACTTTCAATGGATTCCTGAACACCTTAAAAAAAACAAAAACAAAAACAAACCTTTGGTGTCCTATCAGAATTCTTCACACACTCACAAATGTCGGAATTTTTAATTTTCTGCCTCCAAGATTCTTGTGTCAGCAGCAACGTTGATTTGGTTTGATGGTTTTATCCTCCATAAAGTGCAAGCAAAGTTGTGGTCAAAGTTACTTAAAGGGTCTCTTAGGGCTATCTGAGAGAGATCCGATAGGTTCACTGAGGTGGGCTCATCAGTTGGGCCTCAGCCACAAGGGTTTGGTAGTGAAAGACAGTGGTCAGGAGCTCTGCAATATAATCCAACCTCAAGTCAATATTTCAGGGAATACCTACAATAGAGGAAGGAAAAGTATTTCACTAATCCAAAAACAGAAGTCACCTTAAAAAAAAAAAAAAAAAGATTGTGGTTAAGTAAGAGGCCAGAACTCCTGAGAGAAATCTCATTCTTGCTATAAAACTTACACAGGCTACTTCTGATCCCAGAAATTTCTTCTCAAAATCATGGGCAAGCCTCCTCCCTTTGAAACCAGCCACTATCTCTAGGCCCAAGGCATTTCAGAGACTTTGTCTCTTCATTTTAGACTGAAATTCTCTATTCATCCAGTTATTAAATTCAGAATCAAAATCATTAAGCAAACAGTGCTTGGAGGGACAACCCTCTGCACTCCCCTAACCTGCAGCACACACTCGAGAGGTGAATAAAGAGGCCTGTAAAAATCTAAAGGAATGGTAATAATGTAGACTTTAGCTCCATCAAAGCCTTTGACAGATCTAGTTAGGTTGTTTCAACTCTAGACAAATGTCTATGAAGGACCTTAAGCCTGGAAACAAAAGTCACCATGTCATGTTTAAAAACAATTATTGTACTTCCTTTTGTCCCTTCTCTGATTGCAAAAAAAGGGAGCAACAGGAGCTTCTCTTAGCCTCCTCTAAGGCCCACTGCAAAGCCAGGCCTGCAGTGAGTTATAACAAATAATTTTTCTCTCTGTCACTGAAAAACTAACTTAAAAATAACTTAAAAAAGAAAAAAGGGAAAAAAGATAACTGGAGCAGGAAAGAGGCTTTTGTCACTTCTACAATTATATTCTTAACCCCTCTTAGCCTTGACCTCCATTCTAATACCCCAACGAAATGTAAAGTCCTCCCTCTAGTAATCAATCTATCAATCTTATTTTTAGACAAACGAGGAAGGCAAGGGAGTGACTAGGAGACCTTATTTACACCCTAACCTCATCCATGCCCAACCAGCTCCCACAACGGAAACAAAACTCGAAATTTGCCACAATTCAGAAAAATATAAAATCAACCTTCAAAAGAACACCTTACCGCCCGACCGGCCAAGCAAACAATCTGCCCACTCGGGCCCCCACCTCGACACCTCTCTCCAGCCGGGGATTCCTCACCCTACCTTTCTCCCGGGCAACACCACCACAACCCGAGGGGCACGAGCAGAGTCTAAACAAAGAAGGTCCCCCAAAATCCGCCCCCACGCTAGCAGAGGCTAGAGCCGAATCCATTGTTTATACCACCCCACCCCCACCCCAGCCGCACCCGCTCCCCCCCCACCGGGGGCAGCCGGAGCTCCAGGACTATATAGCTCGCCCAGCGCTGGGCCGTGCCCTTCCCTCCCCGCCCGCGGCGGCCCGGGGATCCCACCACGGAGCAGCTCGGCCGCGGTGAGGCGGTGTCGGGGAACCGCAGGGCGCCTGCGGGGGCGGGGGCTGTTTCTCAGGACACCGGTGGATCCATCCTCATCTCCATCTCCGCCCCCCCTCCTCCTTCTCTGCCTCCCGGGTTTCCTCCTCTCCTGTTGTCAGTTGGGATCAGCTGATCGAGTGAACTTCTCCCAGCTCAGACTACCAGGAAGGCGTGAGCAGTGCAGTCGAGGGAGAGAGGAGAGGGAGGAGGTGGAGTCCTACGCCGGCGAGGGCGGAGAAGGGCGCGCACAGCTTCCTGGGAAATGTAGTTCCTCGGACGTGCGTCCTTACTCACATCCCGGAAATCAAGGCTCTGAATGACTACAACTCCCAGGATCAAAAAGCCTGCTCTTGTGAGGAGGCGGTGAAGATTGGCCGTCGAGCGTTTCGGGACTTGGAGTTTTTGCATTGACTGCGGTGTTCGACGATTTCAGCGCGTTGGTTTGGGTAGTGGCCTGAGAGGGAATGGCGTTAAATTAGACGGCTGATGTAATGTGTAGTATGGTTGAGGCAAATAATTCGATTTCACGAACCCATATTGCACACGATTCCTTCAGAAATGTGTAGAAACAGGCGATCTCCTCTTCCCTGATTTCACCTTACCCAAGTTAGGAAAAGACCAGAAACAAATGATAAGAGAATTTACTCTTCTTGGAGTTTTGTTTTCCCTTTATGGGTGTTCAAGCTGAATTTTTTTTCCCTTACCTTTTACTTTTCGACCTCCTCCTACATAGTTTTAGAACTTCTGCATTTTATCCTAAGTTAGACGGGGTTCATTTTCAGACAAGCTTGCGGGCTACGGTGCAGGCTAATGGTTAACACTGTTATCTGGCTTTTCTTAAAAAGCCATATATTTGTTTAGTGCTTTCACTTTTCGGGGGTTTTCTGTTTATTTCTTGGAACGACACTGAAAGAAAGCCTGATGTAATAAAAAGAGCCCTGGTCTGAGATGCGGGAGACTGAGTGCTTGTTCTAGAAAGCTCCTGGGTAAATCACTCAAGCCCTCCATGAAATAAAGGAATTGTACTTTATCAATTCTGAAGTCTCTGCCAATTCTAACGTTCTATGATTCTATCTTGATAATTGTTAACCCAGTAGAGAAAACTAAGGTTAAGGGACTTGCCAAGTCACACAGGAAATTATTGACAAAGCTGGGACAAGACTCCATCTCCCGACTTAGTCACATACTCTTTTATGTTTCAAAGGACATAATTAGACCAATAGTAAAACCAAATCTATGTAATAATGTGTGAGCCACATATAAGGGTTATATTGCTGAAAATTATGTTTTCAAGACTGGGCAGATAGCCAACAGTTGGGCTAACTGCACAAATGACTGAGAATTTTTTTTCCCATGCTTATCACAAACCAGGATATTAAAAACTAAGCTGTCTATAGCACCTTAAAACTCCAAAGTTTCAAACAGGAAAAGGAAAAGAGATTTTCTTTTCTTTTCTTTTTTTTTAAAGATTTTATTTATTTATTTGAGAGAGAGAGAGAGTGCTCCCACAGCCGGGAAGAGAGGCGGTGGGAAAGGGAGAGGGAGAAGTAGACCCCCGCTAGCGTGGGGCTCCATCCCAGAACCCTGGGATCGTGACCTGAGCTAAAGGCAGACACTTAACTGAGCCACCAGGTGCCCCATTATTTTTTTTTAAGAGGGATTTTAGGGGCGTCTAGCTGGCTCAGTCAGCAGAGGGTGTAACTCTTGATATCAGGGTTGTGAGTTCGGGCCCTGTGTTGGGTGTGGAGGTTACTTAAAATCTTTTTAAATAAAGGGGGGGAGGGATTTTTAATAAGTTCAGAGAATAGATCTTGAGCTAGGCTCTTAATAATTCCCTAGAAGGGGTACCTGGGTGGCTCAGTCAGTTAAGCGGCTCAGGTCACGATCTTGGGGTTGTGAGATGGAGCCCTATGTGGGGCTCTGTGCTCAGCACCAAGTCTGTGTGAGAGTCTCTTTCTCCCTCTCCCTCTGCCCCTCCCCCTGCCCATGCTATCTTTCTAAAACAAAATAAATAAATAAATAAATAAATAAATAAATAAATAAATAAAATCTAAAAAAAAAGAAAAATTCCCTAGAGGGTTTAATTCCTAAGACTGACACTGTAAGTTTTTGTAGGCTTAATATTTTGCTTTATACTCCTAATTATAAAATGAGGATATATTCTGGGAATAAAATGATACTCTCTTCCGAAGCCAAGGATACCCATTTTATTTTTTTTTAAAGATTTTATTTATTTATTTGACAGAGAGACGGCGAGAGAGGGAACACAAGCAGGCAGAGTGGGAGAGGGAGAAGCAGGCTTCCCGCGAAGCAGGGAGCCCGATGCAGGGCTCGATCCCAGGACCCTGGACCATGACCTGAGCTGAAGGCAGACGCTTAACGACTGAGCCATCCAGGCGCCCCAAGGATACCCATTTTAAAGTTTATTTTTTTAAAGTTGTAATAAGCACCCGTAAAACCATGGAAAATTATTGCCTCCAAGGAGTATAACCAAGGTGAGGAAGAAGAGAGACTTCATTTAAATCCATTTGTACTTTTTTTTTAATTTTATTTATTTATTTGACAGAGAGTGAGAGAGCACAAGCAGGTGGAGTGTCCCAGGGAGAGGGAGAAGCAGACTCCCCGCTAAGCAGGGAGCCCAATATGGGGCTCAATCCCAGGACCCTGGAACCATGACCTGAGCCAAAGGCAGATGCTTAATCAACTGAGCCACCCAGGCACACCATTTGTACTTTTTTAAAAAATTTTATTTTAGAGAGAGATAGAGAAAGAGAAAGAGCAGAGGGGAAAGGGGAAGGGGCAAAGGGAGAGGGAGAGAGAATCTCGAGCAGACTCCGCACTGATGGTGAAGTCAGATGAAGGGCTGAATCCCATGACCCTAAAACCCTGAGATCATGACCTGAGCCAAAACCGAGAGTCAGACGTTCAAACAACTGAACCACCCAGGCACCCCTGTACTTTTTATTTTATTTTATTTTTAAGTAATCTCTCCACCCAATGTGGGGCTCAAACCCACAACCCTGAGATCAAGAATCACACACTCCATAGACTGAGCAGCCAGGCGCCCCAAAACAAATTTATATTCTTGAAGTTTTTTACTATGTAAGCCAAATATGTCAATAATAATGGAAAAAAATAGTTTTTATTTAACAGATAATTGGAATTATGAGACCCATTTCTGTTGTTCCTTTTTTTTTCTTTAAGATTTTATTATTTGTTTGACAGAGAGAGACAGAGCGAGAGAGGGAACACAAGCAGGGGGAGTGGGAGAGGGAGAAGCAGGCTTCCCGTGGAACCAGAAGCCCAATGCAGGGCTCTATCCCAGGACCCTGGGATCATGACCAAGCCAAAGGCAGAAGCCTAACGACTGAGCCACTCACTTGCCACTGTTGTTGCTTGTTTTTATTCATTTTCATTCTTCATGTGCTTATTTTTTACTATCAGCAGCATTTTACTTGGAATATTATTTGTGGGAATTCTTTGAGGCCTAGGATAAAGGTTCATTCCTCCAGAGAGGATTTGCTTTTGCTTCTGCCAAGAGGGATCACTTTAGGGTATATTCACTGTTTGGAATTTTTTTTTTAATCACCAGGAGATGTGTATTGGGTTACATATCCCTGGGAGGGCTGTCTTGTGGGTCCAGTGCCCCCTCTACAGTTCTCCTCAATCTCCTCCTTCCAAGACAACGTTCTTTCCAGTCTGTTGAATGGTCTATTTATTGATAATTTACCCTTACACTGAAACTGTAGCCCTTTGAGGTTTAGACTTGCCACTTCCACCAGGCCCTGGGCTTTGTCTTCTGACCCACGTGGCCCTTAAGGACTAGAAAAACCAAGCTTAAATTGCCAATTAAGGAACATGCCCCAGGGTAAAAGTGACATCATTACTCCACTTACTCTCTAGATCCTGCCTTCACCTGGATTTTAGTCTGATATTTACATATCTTCTTGTTGACTCTTCAATATTTTACCAACATTTTTGTTGTTTTCAGCAGGATGAACTGTTTGCCATAGTCTGAGTCATATAACAAAAAAGGAACAATCAAGCTAGTGGTTGGCTCAGAGAGGGAACTGATGATCCGGACACATGTTCGGCTTCTGGGTGTTGGCAGTGTTCAACTCTTAACCTAGGTGGTGGTTGCACTAATCTTCTCTTGATAATTTTGCTTTAAACAATGTATATGTCAGGGAGCCTGGGTGGCTCAGTCGCTAGGCGTCTGCCTTGGGCTCAAGTCATGATCCTGGGATCAAGCCCCGCATCAAGCCCCCCATCGGGCTCCCTGCTCCGCAGGAAGCCTGCTTCTCCCTCTCCCACTCCCCCCTGCTTGTGTTCCCTCTTTCACTGTGTCTCTCTCTGTCAAATAAATAAATAAAATCTTTTTAAAAATAAATAAATAAAAATAAACAATGTATATGTCTTTTGCACTCTTCCATTTGTATATCTCACCATAAAAGATAAAATTTTTAAATTTTAATTAGGAAAAAAGTTAGTGAAGTAAAAGTTAACATAAAAGTAAATTCTACAAGGTAAGCAAACCAAGGTCTTGGACTTAATAGAATATTTCCTTAAGCTGTTCAACATAACATTTTAAAGATCTTAACAAGGGCACCTGACTGACTCCCTTGGTAGAGCATGTGACTCTTGATCTCAGGGCTGTGAGTTTGAGCCGTACATTGAGGGTAGAGATTACATAAAAAAAAAAAAAAAAGGAAGAAGAACAAGAACAAGAACAAGAAAAAGACCTCAACAATATTTAGCCACAACGGGAAATATAAAACAAATAGGAGACAGTTTTCCAGGCTTGTGCCCTTCAACTTCCCCTTTAAAGGGAATCCTTAACATAAACAGACAGACAACTGGTCTTTAGCTACTAAAATACACATTCCTTTTTTTTTTTTTAAGATTCATTTATTTATTATTTGACGGGGGGGGGCAGACGGAGAGAGAGAATCTCAAGCAGAATCCCTCCTGAGCCTGATATGGGGCTTGATCTCATGATTCTGAGATCATGAACTGAGTGGAAATCAAGAGTTGGACGCCTAACCGACTGAGCCACCCAGGTGTCCCTAAAATGAACATTTCTAAGTGGCCACATCCAGGTATCCAGTATGGATTAAGATAAATCCATTTCCCAAATGGTGCTAAGAGATGACATTCATTTCCTTGTTAGATTTGCCAGAGCCCAGAATTCAACCTTCAGCCTTACCTGTACAGAATTTTTATTTTATCACCCACCTAGAGTGGATCTCTCGCTCTCTAAACAATCTTACCAGATTGAGGATGCCAATCCAATAGTTCACAATGAAATATTACTGTTACCTAGATGGGAATACTCAAAATTAATACAGTTAACACATTTGTTCCTGTAATAGTTCCCATGACAAAAGTCCTATGGAGAACCCTGCAGGGGCGCCTGGGTGGCTCAGTCGGTTAAACGTCTGCCTTCGGCTCAGGTCATGATCCCAGCGTCCTGGGATCGAACCCTGTGTCGGGCTCCCTGCTCAGCGAGGAGCCTGCTTCTGCCTCTGCATCTGCTGCTCCCCCTGCTTGTACTCTCTTGCTCTGTGGCAAATAAAATCTCAAAAAAAAAAAAAAAAAAATCCTTATGGAGAAGCCTGCTGAAAAGGTGCTTGGTGAGTATAGGTTCAGAACAAGAAAAAAGTAATCAGGGGGTGCCTGGGTGGCTCAGTCATTGGGTGTCTGCTTTTGGCTCAGGTCATGATCCCAGGGTCCTGGGATCGAGTCCCGCATCGGGCTCCCTGCTCAGTGGGGAGCCTGCTTCTCCCTCGCCCACTCCCCCTGCTTGTGTTCCCTCTCTCGCAGTGTCTCTCTCTGTCAAATAAATAAATAAAAATCTAAAAAAAACAAAAAACAAAAATAATCAGATCAAATGAATATTTATGGTAAAAGGCTAACATGTATAGATCTCTTATTAGAGATGGTCTTTGCCCAGGGAACGAGAATAACTAAATTCTAAAGTTATGTTTCTCCTTGAAATGGTGTGGTTACCCATGAAGACAGAACTCAGAAAGTCACTCTGTATTTAAAAAGAAAGTTAATTGGGGTGCCTGGGTGGCTCAGTCATTAAACGTCTGCCTTCAGCTTAGGTCATGATCTCAGGGTCCTGGGATCGAGCCCCACATCGGGCTCCTTGCTCCACAGGAAGCCTGCTTCTCCCTCTCTCACTCCCCCTGCCTGTGTTCCCTCTCTCGCTGTGTCTCTCTCTGTCAAATAAATAAAATCTTGAAAAAAAAAAGAGAGAAAGTTAATCAATTGGACAGCTATTAGGTATCTTAGACTTGCTGAGAAGTTTGGAACGTCAGGCTCAAAAACTAATCAGGTACAAGGGAGGCAGTTAGCAGGAATCACAACGAAGCTCTCACCATGGGAGTTCAGGGTAGGATGCCATCATTACCATTGTCTCCACTGAATACCTTTCCCACTGCACTCTCTATGGTCCTACCACCACTGTACTCTCAATGACAGTAAGGGTGTTAAGCAGAATAATGGTCCCCTAAAGATGTCCACATTCTAATTCTCAGAAACTGTAGATATGTTACGTTACATGGAGAAAGGGACTTTGCCCATGTGACTGAAGTTAAGGATCTTGAGATGGGAAGAGTTTCTTGGGTTATGCAAGTGGGCCTGATCTAATCACAGAGCAGACAGCCTTTCCCAGCTGTAGGCATAGACAGATATGATGACAGAAAGAGTCAGAGCTGCTGGCTTTGAAGATGGAGAAAAGGAACCAAGAGCCAAGGAATCCAAGGGGTGGGAGAGGGGAAGGGAGCAGCTAGAAGCTGGAAAACTCAAGGAAACAGACTCTCCCCTACAGACTCAGGAAGGAACACAGTCTTGCCAACACCTTGATTTTACTCCAGTGAACTTGTATCCGACTTCTGACGTATAAAATATAAGGGCGGCTCTTCTTGCCCAGGGTTGCTTTAATAAAAATACCTTTAAAAAAAGTATAAGATAATAAATCTATGTTGTTTTAAGCCCATTAAATTTGTGGTAATTTGTTACGGCAGCAACAGAAAACTAATATAGCAATACTGCTGTGAATAAGTTATATAATAATTATATAGAGAGAATAATTATATAGAGAGAAATTTTTGAATTATTTGCTAAAACTAGCAAGAAATTGTAAAAAATAAAATATGGGGGCACCTGGGTGGCTCAGTCGGTTAAGTGTCTGCCTTCGGCTCAGGTCATGATCCCAGGGTCCTGGGATCAAGCCCCATGTCCAGCTCTCTGCTCAGCAGGAGCCTGCTTTCTCCCTCTCCCTGCCACTCCCCCTGCTTGTACTCTCTCTCTCTCTTTGTCAAATGAATAAATAAAAATCTTTAAAAAAAATGATGAGGCAGGGCACCTGGGTGGCTCAGTTGGTTAAGCAACTGCCTTCGGCTCAAGTCATGATCCTGGAGTCCCAGGATCGAGTCCCGCATCGGGCTCCCTGCTCAGTGGAGAGTCTCCTTCTCCCTCTGACCCTACCCCCCTCATGCTCTCTCTATCTCATTCTCTCTCTCGAGTAAATAAATAAAATCTTTAAAAAAAAATGATGAGGCGGAACTTTTAGGGAGAAAATATGAAAGTAATCTTAAAAGTTCAATGGGCTTCTGGGGCGCCTAGGTGGCTCAGTTGGTTGAGCATCTGATTCAGTTTTGGCTCAGGTCATGATCTCGGGGTCGTGGGATCAAGCCCCATGTCGGGCTCCATGCCCTCCCTTGCCCCCCCCAATAAATAAATAATCTTTTAAAAAATTCAATGGACTTTTGGGGCACCTGGGTGGCTCAGTTGGTTAAGCAACTGCCTTCGGCTCGGGTCATGATCCTGGAGTCCCGGGATCGAGTCCCACGTCGGGCTCCCTGCTCAGAGGGGAGTCTGCTTCTCCCTCTGACCCTCTTCCCTCTCGTGCTCTCTATCTCTCTTTCTCTCTCAAATAAATAGATAAAATCTTTAAAAAAAAATTCAATGGATTTCTGCTTTTGGCCATGATGGAGTAATAAGAACCAGATTTACCCTCCTACATTAAGCAGCTAGAAAGCAAGACAAAATATATGAAACAATGATTTTGAGACTGCAAGCGGCAAAACACATTAATGTCTGAAAAAAAGAAACAAGTGAGGGGCGCCTGGGTGGCTCAGTCATTAAGCATCTGCCTTCCGCACAGGTCATGATCCCAGGGTCCTGGGATCGAGCCCCAAATCGGGCTCCCTGCTCAGCCAGGAACCTGCTTCTCCCTCTCCCACTCCCTCTGCTTGTGTTCCCTCTCTGTCTCTCTCTCTGTGTCAAATAAATAAATAAAATATTTTTTAAAAAAAGAAAGAAAGAAACAAGTGAGGTGAGCCCTACAATTGCTAATTGCCACAGTGTTACTACCTGGAGAGAGTTCCCAGGTACGGAGCTGGGAGTGAGAACCCAATCGGATCCTAGCAGTTTCATTAGTTAAAGAGACAAAGTTCAGGGATGCCTCACTGGCCAGTCAGTGGAGCATGTGACTCTTGATCTTGGGGTTGTGAGTTTAAGCCACACATTGGGTATAGAGATTACCTAAAAATAAAATCTTAAAAGAGAGAGAGAGAGACAGTTCAGAGTATTGAAAAGTTACAGGGACTAGAATTTATACGGAGAAATACAAAGGAAGAGAAAATTTCTCAGAAAGAATTCAGGAGATCTACAGATCTTTTAAGTTGAAGTTTAGTTTAAAACCTTCCTAGAAAGACAATTCCAAGCCCAGATGACATTGCTGGTGAATTCTATTAAACATTTATTGAAAAAAATAATACAATTCTACACAAATTCTTCCAGAAAACAGAAGAGGAAGGAACACTTTCCGACTTATTTTATTTTATTGAGGTATAATTGGCGTGTGACATTATATTTATGTCAGGTGTTTGTATACATTGTGAAATGATCACTGCAATACGTCTAATTAACATCCATCACCATACATAGTTACAAAACTTTTTTCTCATCATGAGAACTTTTAAGGTTTACTCTCTTAGAAACTTTCAAATGTATAATAGAGTATTATTATTTTTTTTAAATGTTTTATTTATTTATTCATGAGAGTCAGAGAGAGAGAGGCAGAGGCAGAGGGAGAAGCAGGCTCCCCGCCTAGCAGGGAGCCCGATGCGGGACTCGATCCCAGGACTCCAGGATCATGACCTGAGCCGAAGGCAGACGTGTAACCATCTGAGCCACCCAGGTGCCCTTATTATTATTTTTTTAAAGATTTTATTTATTTAGGGTGCCTGGGTGGCTCAGTTGGTTAAGCGACTGCCTTCGGCTCAGGTCATGATCCTGGAGTCCCGGGATCGAGTCCCACATCAGGCTCCCTGCTCGGCAGGGAGTCTGCTTCTCCCTCGGACCTTCGTCCCTCTCATGCTCTCTCTCTACCATTCTCTCTCTCTCTCAATAAATAAATAAAAATCTTTAAAAAAAAGAAAATATCCTCTTTAAAAAAATTTTTTTTGTTTATTTGAGAGAGAGAGAATGAGAGATAGAGAGCACGAGAGGGAAGAGGGTCCGAGGGAGAAGCAGACTCCCTGCTGAGCAGGGAGCCCGATGTGGGACTCGATCCTGGGACTCCAGGATCATGACCTGAGCCGAAGGCAGTCGCTTAACCAGCTGAGCCACCCAGGCGCCCTAATAGAGTATTATTAACTGTAGTCATTTTGTAGTACATTACATCCTCATGACATTTAATTTATAACTGGAAATTTGTACTTTTTGACTTCCTTCACCCATTTTACACACACACCCCTTCACCTCAGGCAACCACCAATGTCTTCTCTGTATCTATCAGTTTTGTAGGGGTTTTTTTGATTCCACGTAAAAGTGAGAATGTACAGTATTTTTTATTTCACTTAGCATAATGCCCTCAAGGTCCATCCATGTTGTTGCTAATGGCAAGATTTCATTCTGTTTAATGGGTGAATAATACTCCATTGTGTGTATATACCACCCTTTCTTTATCCATTCATCCGTTAATGGACATGTAGGTTGTTTCCTTATCTTGGCTATTATAAATAATGCTACAGTGAACATGGGGGTATATATATCTTTTCAAGTTAGT